>NC_142009.1:94952943-95260443 GCF_049901735.1 Notechis scutatus | reverse complement strand
AATTCAACATTTGCTATCACTTACAGTCCAATTTTAATACAACACTTGTATTATTTCCATGTACAGTATAGTAGATTTCAACCAGAATGTTTATGTTCATTACAAGTGACCCTATTCTCCTTCAGCAAAGAAAAACTGAAAAGCAGTTAATGTATTGAGTTACGAAAAGGATGAAAATCACATAATGACATATAGTATAGGTATGTGAAGTATATATTACAGAAATATACACATATTTAAAGAAAAATCTCTGGACTGAAAGCATGGCTGGTTCTGGTATATCCTTTCTCTAACCAATTCAAGTAATTTGCCACAGCAGAGCAATGGGCTATACTGACTAAAGATAATAGCAGCTGTAATCCAACATATTGTAGTGAACTAGAGCTGTCAGCATTTGTTTCTTTTAACCTACTTTATGTCTTCAGTAAGAAGAATCTGTGGCAAGATAAAGCCAACAATGTGGCTATGTGAATGCATAGCTATAAAACTGCTTTCAAAAACCATCGGCTATCATTTTTCTGAAGTAATGTTATTTAATAAACAATATACCTACCTGCTGAAGTTACTGTGATGTGAATGACTATAACAGTTATGGCATAATCCCAAACCCATTCTTCTACCAACAAGGCAAAGAGCAGGCCAGAGATGACATAGGCTATTTCCATTGATATTATAAGACCTAGAAACACAGAAATGCATTAAAACAATCAATGGGATCTTTTGTTCAATGCTTTCTAATTCTAAGTCTGCTAAATTTCCAAATATCAGATTGCTGTTAAAGATAGGAGCAGGCTGACAACTGTATGTTATCCTCATTCAGGAAAAGTAATCTTGGCATGGCTGACGGCCAACACAAAAACCTTGGAGATAAATTTGTGTTTCTCACAAACTGTGATACAGATACATAATTTTAGACTGAAATTAATTATTTTTCCTGTGCCTTCTATTTAGAGTATAAAGTATATAACTACACTTACTATTGCTTTTTGGGGTTTTCAGTTTAATCTGTTGATTGGAAAACTGGTGAAGGGATATATGGCACTGTGGTGGCACAGCGGTTGGTATGCAGTGTTACAGGCGAATACTATTGACTGCCAGTAGTTCGATCTTGACTGGCTCAAGGTTGATTCAGCCTTTCATCCTTCTGAGGTTGGTAAAACGAGGACCCAAATTGGGGGAAATATGCTGACCCTTTAAACTACTCAAAAAGGCCTGTAAAGCACTATGAAGTGGTATATGAGTCTAAATGCTATTGCTGTTGTTATGGGGAGCCAATGGAAGCAATGTATTTATGGTATGCCAGAACATTTCATTCTGCCATAAGACTGCCACTCCTGCCACTCCTAAACTATTCCTACTATCTGGGAGAATAGCAAGTGGGGTCAAGTTCATTTTTAAAACAAACATCTAGGAAGTTCAGTTTTTTTTGAAAGGAGATATGATATGGAATAAGACAATTCTGTCCAACAGGATCACCGTTTGACGTGTGTTTGGACCAATGTATGCATTACCCAATACACAAAAACTACATAGTTGATAGTGTAGGAACAATTTCTTGCCTCTAGCAATAGCACTTAGATTTATATACCACTTCACAGTCTTTACAGCTCTCTCTAAGTGGTTTATAGTCAGCATATTGCCCCCAACAATCTGAGTCCTCATTTTACAAACCTCGGAAGGATGGAAAGCTGAGACAACCTTGAGACAGTGAGACTCAAACTGCCAAACTGCTGGCAGCCGGCAGTCAGCAGAAGTAGCCTGAAGTACTGCATTCTAACCACTGCACCATCACAGCTCTGCCATCATGACATGCCACATGTCATGGCAGTTACCAAAACATTATTAACTTTTAAAATCCTCATTTTTATAAAGGTAGAAAAGTGTCACAATTTTTACTCTGCTGCTAGCTTTCCAAAAGCATTTAATGCATATAGTTAGTCTTGCTATCATGATTGGACTTCTATTACATACTCAAGTAATTTAAGAGTACATTGTTACATAGATTAACAGTGTGCTGTTGAAGAAGGTTAAATTAAAAATGCACAGATTCAAATACTGTCTTGAGTGGTTGGTTCTCAGTGTGCTTGGTTCTTCACATGGAGACATGAAACAATCCACCTTATTCTCCAAAGAGCTGATCCTGCATCATCCAAAATCAGTATCAATATCCAGTTTAGTTCAACAGAGTGAAAGCAGATTTTTTGAATTTTAATAGAAAGCCTAGTTTTTTTAAAAAAACACATCCATTTAATCATAGCTGTTCTCAGTAATCAGGAAAATCTGTGGAGTGAAGAGCAATGCTACTTTTGATTTCTGTAGGATACTAAGAATTGTCTCTCTAATTTATTCTTCCAACTTTCAACAGTTCTTCTGGTCGTTATTCTAATTGCTGTACTGCAATCCCATAGATAAGCCCAGGGAATTGGTTTCTTTTCACACATCTGTAACCCCAGCACTTCTGAGGCCAGGAAAAAGGAAGAAGTAGAAAGCACAATATTCCAGTTTATAATTTGTTCCTTTAATTTCCAAGATTTGAAAGAAAAAAGGAAAAGGAAGAGAACTCTCTCTGCCAATCCCCAAATACCACTATTTTTTAATTCAAAAAAACCAACAAGTGTTATTCAATTTTACCAAATTAAAAAACAAAGTTGCCAACTAATAACATCAAAAAGGTATCATGAGAAAGAGAGAGAGGTCAATTTAAGAATTAATTAATGGTTCTCCCTAAAAACATATCCTGGAATGACATCTTGACACCTTTTTCTCCATTTCATTGTCATGATGTACATTTTACTGAAGATGTCATAGTAATTATGTCAGGAAGATATATGAGACATTACTTAAATCAGTAAAATTCTCGAAGAGCTTAAAATAATGAGAAATTTAAAAGTAATAAACCTTATGGCATTATTCTTTGCTTCTGATCATACTGACACATTAAATTAATTTTGTTCTATAGTTATGAAAGGTAAGAAAATATCTTTTTAAAACTATTATTAGATTGAAGCTGAATTGTTCATAGATTGCCTATAATCATCATTTCCCTAACATAGTTGTCAAGTCTCTTTTCATTATACCCAGACTGGAAAAACTAAAGCTAGTTGACAGCTATAATTATAAATCAACTGAATTGTTGTCTTACAAATCTGGAATCTGAGACAAACACTAGGACGCAATTTTATTCATTGGAAGGCTGATAAGGCAGGAACCAGGAGTCCTCAGGATAGACAGAATTGTTATGTAAAGTAATCTTAGCTGCCTCCCAAGGTTATCCCTAGAGGAGGACCAAATGCCTGTTCACTTGGAAAATTGTGAGGAAATAGCTATGAGTTTAAGTTCTGAAGTCACTGACATAAAGACTTCTTTTCTCCACAGTGGGCAATCACTATGTTAAGGCTTACTCTTGTCTGCAATAAAGGTTTTAATCTACCCAAGTCATGTTTGAGAGTCTTGTGTCAGTTTTATTTGGTATTAAGTATGACAAAAGCTGTAATTTATTGCCCAGCTCTGATGTGAGGTCTAACAGGAAAAGTAGAAATTGTTGCAATCTGTATAGTGATTAAGAAAGGACCCATGCTCTGGAATACTCTGAACAATGCAAAAGTGAAGTCTGATGGAGTGTCTATTAGTGTGGGTAATAAGGCCTGAGGGATAATTCACTGGGAAATTAGTGACTAAGCATAAGGCAACTTCTCAATAGTGAAAGTTGCATTTCCATGAATGTTGATGGAGCATGTCAAGGCCACAACCAATGACCGTTGTAACTGATTTTATCATGAGGCACATAGGGGAAATCTTTCAGTCTGGCTAGTGATTATCTATAGAAGCCTTGTACCAATGTTAACATTTTTGTATGTACTGTGAGTTACCATAATGGGTGACTTGAAGAGATGCCATTTCAATAATGCATCTATTGGGATAATTACTTTCATTCCTATTAGATGAGCCTCTGGCTTTTTTTTTCTGGTGAAATATATTTACCTCAGCGGAACACCCTATTGGCAATTAGGTATTAACAGAGCAAATAAATATTGGGCTGATGCAGATATAACATGAAGTTCCTACATGATGGTGTTGAGATTTATTTATTTTTTGCATAATATGAATTCATTCATTATAGTTAGCATTATGATATTATTAACCAGGCCACTTGGGTGTCTTTATCTGAGTGGAAGATGCCATGGTAAAGTGGGGGAAAGTATTTTGAATGCCACAATCTCCCACTGATTTCTAGAAATATCAAGATTCACAGATCAGCTCTGTGAACTGATCTCATATTCCCAAGTTGTCCAATGCAACCTTGGACGTTGCCCTGCAAAAATCAAGCATCCAAAAAATACCAGCTCCCAGAGGACAAGTTTTGTTCTTTCCTTTATTATCATCTAGACTAGAGAGAATAGTTATGAGTTCATGGCACTCCTGGCCTATTCTCTATGTTCTTAGATCAATATGAATAAAGATGGTTGTTTTCCAAAAGAATTTGGAAGGACTGGGAAATAAAAACAATAAAAATGTCATAAAGCTATCTAGTATGATATATTCCCCAAATTAGAAGGAACAGGAAAAGATCTGATACTGTTGCCTCCTCCAGATTCACCTGAGATAGCCACCACAGATTAAGCCATCTAGTTTATACATTACCCCTCACACCCTGCACCATGTGTCTTTTCTCAATCTGTAAAGCTAATATTTTGATATTCATAAATGCAAACACTGTATACAAATTATCCTGCCATTAACTCCTTAAATATTTTTCCAAGATTCCATACAACATCAATCATCATAGACTGAATGTTGTATGGAAACTTGGAAGAATTTTTAAGGATTTAATGGCAGGATAATTTGTATACAGTGTTTGCATTTAAATTTAAATCAATTGCTTGAAATGTTTTGATAGAAAATGGCCTTCTAGTTATTTCAAGATCACAGATAGAAAAAAGCAAGCTTACCTAAATAATGGGGGTTAAACCATGAAGGTTTTGTCTTAAAATCGAAAGGTGCAAATCCATCCAACATTTGAATTCTGTGAATATATACAGCATGTCAACCAAGTCCTTCGGGAGTATCTGAACAAAACATTTTTCTTCTACCAATATCTCCCCAAATACAGAGTGTCTCATATATGCTAACAAATGTTAGATATGGTCATATTGCATTATTGAATGTAGTTTACTTAACAGCTTTTTCATACTGAATTCAATTACTAAGCATAAATATACATATATGCATATATGTCTAAATGTTCTATTCAAAATGAATGAAGCCAAAGTCAATCCCGCCTCACACAATTTCATGCATTTCTGCATTTAGAAAGGTACTTAAAGTCTTCTTACCTGAATGCTGTGAAACAAAAGCACAGGACTATGTAATACACAAGGTAGAATATTAGCACACATTTTAGCAGATTGAGCAAAATAATCTGTAAATAAATAATAAAATTAAATTAATGTAAGGCTTTCTTTACCATCTTTTGTTCCAAACCACTGGAAAAATATGATAGTATGCATGAGACAGAGATGGTATTCAGCAGGTTCTGACCAGTTCTGGAGAACCGGTAGCGGAAATTTTGAGTAGTTTGGAGAACCGTCAAATACCACCTCTGACTGGAGATTTTACGGTATCCTTCCCCTGCCATGCCCACAAAGCCACGCCCACAGAACCGATAGTAAAAAAAAATGAATCCCACCACTGGTGTGAGAGCACTCTGTGTGTGTGTGTGTGTGTTCAGGTATACTTACTTATTAGAATAGAAATAGAATAACAGAGTTGGAAGGGACCTTGGAGGTCTTCTAGTCCAACCCCCTGCCCAGGGAGGAAACCCTGCACAGCTTCAGACAAATGGTTGTCCAATCTCTTCTTAAAAACTTCCAGTGTTGGAGCATTTATAAGTTCTGGAGGCAAGTTGTTCCACTGATTAATTGTGGTTCCACTGATTAATCACTGCCAGGAAGTTTCTTCTTAGTTCTAAATTGCTTCTATCCTTGATTAGTTTCCATCCATTGCCTTCAGGTGCTTTGGAGGATAGCTTGACTCCCTCTTCTTTGTGGCAGACCCTGAGATATTGGGACACTCCCCCAGTCCTTCTTTTCATTAGACCAGATATACCCAATTCCTTGCTGGGTATGTCTAGTGTTTGCATGAAATCTAAGGGCTGTATGGTCAGGAGCATCCATGGGAGGAAAATTGTAACACCTGCATCATAACATAATTATATAAATGCTAACATTTACATAAGAGCATTAGACAATTAGACTGAAATATATAATAGCATTTGCATGGTAATACAATTGCATGCATGTCATTATTTTGGCATCAAGGGATTTATTTATGTATTTGACAGTTTTTATACTTTGCCATATTTTAGAACAACTCCCCATAGTTTACTCCACCAAATCATAAAAATGACCCATGACATAATAAACCAAAAACCAATCCAGAGGTAACACCTTCTAGAGATCAAAAAGTGTAATTCTGTCTTGAAAGTTTATCTCTAAGCTTGTCTCTAAACTTTCCAAAATGCAGTTGGAAAGGAAACCACCCCAAGCTTCAAGAGTGGAGGAGTTTATTCTAGAGAAGTGGGGCAGCAATAAGAAAAATTGCTTCCTTTGTCTCCTCCAGCAACTTCGCATATGGAAGGAAGCCTAGATCAGCAGATCAACAGGCTGCTTCTACTTGAAAGGGATAGAGCTAAAAAAAGCCCCATGAGTCAATCCTTAAAGGGATTATAAGTTAACTCAGAGCCAGTGTGGTGTAGTGGTTAATGCATCTGGCTAGAATCTGGGAGACTGTGAATTCTAGTCCTGCCTCAAGCACAAAGTCAGCTAGATGATCTGGATCCAGTCAGTCATTCATTCTCTCTCTCTCTCTCTCTCTCTCTATCTCTCTTTCTCTCCCTCCCTCTCTCCCTCTCTCCCTCCCTCTCTCTCTCTTTCTCAATTCTAGGATTTCTGAAAAACTGTGCTAACAAAACTGCAAGGATTGGTCCTGGCAGCCTCTGAAAATTGGCCAAAATTGAATGAAAGAAGAAAAAAAGTTGCAAGTAGCATTTTGAATATTCAAAAGCCTATTGGGTGCCAATGCTGGTGACATCTGGCTGCAATAATTCTCCCCCATCAGCAGACAAGTAACTGTATTTTATACAAGTTGCAGTTTTTGCATAGTTGTGAAAGACAGCCCCGTGTAAAGATCATTGCAGTAGACTGCCCTAGAGGCATGATTTACTGCTAAATATATTTTTTCAGAATGGCTGAGTGTGCAATTAGATGTCTCTTCAGGCATATGAATAATAAGAAAAGCTTAACCAAGAAAATAAAATTGAAGTTTTGTCATCTTTGGGTTTAGTTTCTTCCCCAAACCCCAAAAACTTTAACCTTAGACTTTCTACTATTGACCTCACCCCTTTCCTAAGAGGTCTGTAGGGGGCGTGCATAAGCGCACCAATGTGCCTACCGTCCCTGTCCTATTGTTTCTTTTATTTTTCTTATATGTATCCATGTATTCATAACTATATTTTTACTTATACTTATTATCTTGTAAGCAATTGACAAACCAAATAAGTAGAATAAAATAAATAGACTGGTCAACATTATAAAGGAATTATTAGCTGGGATCCTAAGGTAATAAAGGAAAATAGAAATAAAGCCTCTCACAGCTCTTCCTTTTACAACTTGTCCTGCTTCAAATACAGGTAAGCCTCAACTTACGACCACAACTGAGCCCAAAATTTATGTTGCTAAGTGAGAAATGTGTTAAGTGAGTTTTGCCCCATTTTACGACTTTTCTTGCCACAGTTGTTAAATGAATCATCGCAGTTGTTAAATTAGTAATGTGGTTGTAAGTGCATCTGGCTTTGCTTGTCAGAAGGTCACAACAGGTGATCACATGATGCAGGGACACTGCAACCAATATGAGCCAATATGAATGTAAATCACATGACTATGGGATACCATGGGAAGTGTAAAAATGGTCATAAGTCACTTTTTTCAGTGCCATTGCAACTTTGAACAGTCACTAAGTGAAGTGTTGTAAGTCGATGACTACCAATAGCAGGCTTGTCAAACTGGTGGCCCATGGGCCAGATACATCACGCACAGGCCACACCTATCCTGAATCTACAAGGGCACAAAATGTCATGATACATCACGATACGTCACATGACGTGATCGAGTTTGACGCCTGTGACCTATAGTCTGGAGAGGCACCCTTTTCTTTTTATCCCAAATCATTCAGAAGCACCTTTGAACCTTCTAAAAGGTTTAGTGGAGAAGAGAAATAGCCTGGGAAATAAAATGAGAAAATGTTATTGCTGTGTATTTTCTAGGATTTGAGTTATTTGTTAAAGCTTGTGGGGAGGCAAAATGGAGGTGGGGGAACTGGACTTCTATTTCACTTCACTCTTAAATAACTAGTAGCAATCAAGCTATCTCTTTTTTAGCCAAGATAGAAAATGTGTGAATAGCAAGGTCTGTACATCTGATTTAGTCCAGAGCACTGTGGGAGACTGAAATGTTTTCCCACTGGCTGAACTAATTTCTCATGAATATTCTACCAGGGCTTTTTGCAGATGATGAATTTCATGCCCACAAGATCAGTAGCAGAATATTATTCTTGGACAAGGGCAAGCAAGGAACAAGAGCTGCATCCACTTCGTCCAGATCAGAGACTAGTTTTCCTGATGTACAGCAAAGCTGAATCATCTATAATATATCAGGTTATAATCTGGAGAAAGGTGGAAATAGATACGAGGTAGATTGTAAAGGAATGTCACTTATTTGTTGTTACGATCTGAGTCTAAGCCTAGTGGATAACTTTTATATCATTTTTGTTCTTCTTCAACTTGTCTAATCACCCAATTCAGGATATCTCTGGGCAGAAATTAAAAAAAACAATCATAAAAATACATATCAAAATTGCAAGACAAATGGACAGCTGAAGACATTAATCAATATACTACTATGTTTCCTAGAGATCGGATCACTTAACACTTTGGCCCAATGCTGTAGGGCCAATAATATTACAAAACTGAATGAAAGAAAACTGAACAATATACTTTAAAAAGTAAAGGTAAATATTTCCCTGTCCAATTATATCCTACTCTGGTGTGCCTGTACTTATCTCCATTTCCTAGCTGAGGGAGCCAGCATTGTCCAAAGACAGTTCTGTGGTCTTTTGGTCAGCATGACTATAAGCTGAGGTACATGGAACGCTGTTACCTTCCCACTGAAGTGAAACCTATTTAATTACTTGCATGCTGTCAAACTGCTAAATTGGCAGGAGCTGGGGCAAGAACAGGAACTTATCCTGTCCTGTGGGGTTTGGGTCTCAAACTGTCAACCTTCCAGTTGACAAATATAGTGCCTAAATTGCTAGGCCACCACACCCCTGAACCAGTGGTGGTATTCAGCAGGTTCTGACCAGTTCTGGAGAACCGGTAGCAGAAATTATGAGTAGTTCGGAGAACTGGCAAATACCACCTCTGACTGGAGATTTTATAGTATCCTTCCCCTGTCATGCCCACAAAGCCACGCCCACAGAACTGGTAGTAAAAAAATTTGAATCCCACCACTGCCCTGAACAATATATCACCCAATTGCAAAGTATCAACTGATAGAAGATTCTAAGAAAATGAAAAAGAAATGAAAAACAAGAAAGATCTCATTGGAACTCTATTCCAGCAAGTCATCTGAATTGACCCTGAAGATAATCCATAACCCATCCATCCTATTAAAATTGCATTATATGTTGTTGGCAAGATTGTAAAGAGATGGGCACAAGTACTACAATTCTGTTTGATAAAAAGTTTTTTAAAAAAAAAAAATAGAGAAATATTGTCCAACAATCCTTCCCGCTGAATCTTTCCAATCATTTCTTGTCTAACTTTCCAAATGCATTTATATTACTGTAGTGTAATATATAAACTAGATTAGTTTCCCATTGTTAGCTATCAGGTTTGTGACTGTAAGACAAGGAAAACTAAACAGCTTTTTTTTTAAAAAAAAATGAGTCTATGGTATTTAAAAGAATGTGAAATTGCTATTGCAACATAAAATCAACATAAACCATGGGTTTTTATACAGTCAATCCTAAGATTATTTAAATCAGGTCACCATTTATTATTTATCTTAACAATATTTTTTTCTTTTTTAAAACTAGTTTTTATTTAAAAAAAAATACAAATGTAAGAAGTACATTAAAAGAAAAAGATAAATAAATGTAAAAGAGAAAAAAAGAAAAGTAATAGAAGAGACAAAGAAAATGGAAATAAAAAAAGAAATGAAAATAAAAGAACAGAAAACACAAAATAAAGAAATATAAAGGCTCTCCAGAGTTATACATTACAATTCTAATAAAATCTCTATCTCTAAGATTATATTTTAATCCATTTCTTTCTATAATTCCATTAATGGTGGGATTCAATTTTTTTTACTACCGGTTCTGTGGGCATGGCTTGGTGGGCAAGGCAGGGGGAGGATACTGTAAAATCTCCAATCAGAGGTGGTATTTGCCGGTTCCCCAAACTACTCAAAATTTCCGCTACCGGTTCTCCAGAACTGGTCAGAACCTGCTGAATACCAACTCTGATTCAAATATCTTTTTTTTTTTGAAAAAGGTCTATGTCTTTCAAAAAAATTACATTCTTTCAAGTCACATTTTTATATCTCCATACATCAACAAGCTTTATTAAGTTAAAAAAAACACCTTTGATAGTTTGCCTTATGTATTTTTAATCCACAAATTCTTTACAAAATGCTGTTTTATCTTCTTTTGGAGCATCAATATCCAGTATCAAAGTCATAGCCAGAGGTGGTATTCAGCCAGTTCTGACAGGTTCTGGAGAAACGGTAGCAGAAATTTTGAGTAGCTTGAAGAACCGGTAAATACCACCTCTGGTTGGCCCCGCCCTTATCTATTCGCTGTCTCCTGAGTCACAGCTGATCGGCTGGGTCTTCTTTTGCTGCCCTGCACAGGAGAACAGAGCTGGAAAGCAAGTTAGTGGGGTGGGGAGGGAATGGGGATTTTACAGTATCCTTCCCCTGGAGTGGGATGGAAATGGAGATTTTGCAGTATATCCTTCCCCTGCCATGCCCACCAAGCCATGCCACACCTACCAAGCCACACCCACAGAACCGGTAGTAAAAAAAATTGAATACCACCAAGTCCACTATAAGTTAGCTTCTATCCCAATGTATCTGCCATAATCATCTGTCAATATAAGTTTTGGATATAGCTGACAATTTATATACGAAATAACTCCATTTCTTTCTTTTTTTTTTCCAATCCTGATGAAATTAATTCTCCACCCAAATTTTATATGACTCAGAAATTTTAAATCTCTTTCCTAATATGTATTTCTTATAGGCAAAACACATCTTGTTCTAACTTTTTCAAATATTTTTTTCTCTTTTGAGGTATCCTGGTGTCACAGTGGTTAGAAGGCAGTATTGCAGGCAAACGCTTGGAGTTCGATCCTGATGGGACTCAAGACTGGCTTAGCCTTCCATCCTTAAAATACTTTTTCTTCCAGTTCCAGTAAGGTCAAGTTATCCAAATTTTTCTTCATATAATTTCAGTCTTGCTTTCCAGTATTTCCATTTTGTCATTCATTTTATATCTTCAGCCACTTGTCCTACAGAACCTTCAATCTTCTCAATTCTTCAGTCTTCCATCTTTTTTTTTAAATAGTTCTTTCATATCTTTTTTTATCTCTTCAAATATTTCCTCCATTCCCCTTTTAAAAGCATCCAAACTATTGGCAACTGTTTCAGTCATCTTCTTGCCAAATTCCTCAAACATTTTCTGCAATAAGTCTGGCACAATGCCCTTGTCTTTAAGTTATTCCAGTGAACCTCTCCTTCCATCTTCTATTTTTGCTGCTGTTCTTGTGATTGGCATTGTAATAGTTTCGGCTCAAAGGTGAAAGTGTATCCATTACTAGGGTGAAAGTAAAGGGCAAGCTTTTCTCTTTTTCCCTTTGGTTTGCTTTTTTCTGTTCTTAATACTTTCATCCCAATTATCTCTCTGTGGTTGCAGTCCTACAATCTGCCTCATGTTACCCTTACCTTCTTATTTTTTTTAAAAAAAATCATCAATTACCTATTTTCCTTAATAATAAACAATCAACACCCACCCACCCCAAATGTTTGGCCTGTTTGTTTAGTTAATTTTACCATTTTCAAAGCACTTTCATCAAACAAAAGAAATATTCTTTTTTTAAAAAATTACTGTCTCCTTTATCAGTTTAAAGCTTTCTTAAGTTAAATGTGTCACATTTAACCCACCATAAATCTCTACCTGGAAGCCATATTAACAATGTCTTTTTAAACATATTACTTTCTTCTATGAAAGAGCTGTTTTGAATAGAAGTAGTGAATGTGGCATTTATTTTGTTTAGTTTCTCACCAAATTTAGAGATGAGCAGGTATACAAATGTGACAAATAAATAAATAATATAAAAACAATTCTTTTTATCTTTGTCGTGTCTTAGAAACCATGAGTTTTTCTCTTTTTTTCTTTTCCCCTCTTGCTTTTATTGACTTTCTAAATGGGAAAACAAACAATGCAAATTGCAATTTAAAAATAAAAATGAACTAGGGAAAGGAAGAAACGATGGAAGAAGAAACAAAAGAAATAATAAAAATGTGTGCCTGCATGTTGATGCATATGTATAGAGAGACAACTATGAGCACATGGATAGAACATTCTTGTATATATTAGTGCTGGGCTACATTTCAGATTTATAAGCAAAAAGAGGCATTAGAATTTATATATTCACAAATGTAGCACCTCTTCTTAAATTTAATAATAATAACAACACAGTCACCAAAATGATTCACTGGAACTTCTGTAAAAATGATCATGTAGCAGTAATGAAAAATTGATGGGAACTCAGAGTTGAAAATATAATCGAAAATGAGCAGGTTCCTTCTAGGTTCTGCCATTTTTAATTTTGGCCTTTCTTTTTTTTTTTTTTTTTTTTCAAATGCGCCCCCAAAAAAAAAAAAAATCCAAAGAGGAAAAAAATAGAAATACAATGAAGAAAGGATGGTGTTTAAAACATTAACTCCCAAAAACAAGGGCAGGGCGCTCCACACTTAAGACAGTTGCCATTTCTTGAGCTCTGAGATCCCAGTGAGAGCTGTTCAAATGGAAAGTGACTTTGACAGAATCTGGGGATATTCCTATGACAACGTCTGGGAAGGCAAATGAAACAGCTGCAATTCATGTAAGGCAAAAAAAAAAACCCACCCAACAACTCTGGGCTGTTATTAAAGAAGAAACACGAATGGGAAGTTATGGGATTTTTAGCAAAAGAAAAAAAAATCAGGGGACAGTAAGGAGCTACTAAGCAGGTGTTTGTTAAGGCTAATACCTGCGAAAGGCTGGAGGCGGGGAGGGGATGTCTTATATTGCTCACTATGTGGAAAAATATAAAAAGTTGCACTTTATATTTGCTGAATGTAAAAAGAAAAAAAATGCATTTACCATAATCTCAGTTTAATGAAAGCCTATGAACCAGGCTTTAAGGGAGAACAGAGGTAGCCCTTGCCTATCAACCACAACTGTGACTGACAATGCTGTTGCTAAGCACTATGGTCACTAAGTGAGAAATGATCTCAGCATGTTGTGTTTATGACATCACTTCATTTCTGTTGTTAAGATGGATGCCTCACTGTGGTTGTTAAGTGAGACATTACATGACTGCCATAATTCTGCTTATTGAAAGCCAGTTGTGAAACTTGCAAATAGTGATTATGCGACTAGAGAATGCTGCCATGGACATAAGTGTGAGGATTGGTTGCAAAGATGTTGTTTTGTCAGTCATTACTTTGCAAGGTCCCTGAACAAGACAGTTGATAAGTGAGAATTACCTGTATTTGCACCTGTATATCTTCTGAAATAACAGATTACATTGGTTATCTCTGAAATAGTCCAGGTGATTTTTTTAATTTATGTTATATATGTATGTATATATGTATGTATGTATGTATGTATGTATGTATGTATGTATGTATGTATGTATGGTATTCAGCTTTGTTTGGGTATTTTCCCACGTCTTTATAGTTGTGCTTTTAAAGTTGTAGGGAGGTTTCGGCAGAATCTCATCTGCCATCATCAGGCTTGTGTATTGGGTTCATCTTTGTCATATGTGTCAGACTTTCGCAGTCGTTTCTGTGAAAACACACAACGAAGACGAACCCAATACATGAGCCTGATGATGGCAGATGAGATTCTGCCAAAACGTTACTACAACTTTAAAAGCACAACTATAATGATGTGGGAAAATACCCAAACAAAGCTGAATATATACATATAAACACCTGTGAAAATACGTGTGTGTGTGTGTGTGTGTGTGTGTGTGTGTGTATAGTGGCTAGGGTTTGGGTGCCATTGAAGTTGATGCTATGACCTGTGGCTTTCATGTGTTGGACTAGTGAGGAAGTGTGTTCCAGCTTTTTTACTGTATTTTTGTGTTCATCCAGGTGGGTACTTATTCTTCTATTGGTCTATCCAATGTATGTGGCAGGGCATGATGTGCAGGGGACTTCATATATGCCTTGGTTTTCTAGGTCAATTTTATCTTTGGGGTTTCTTAGGATGGCTGCTATTTTTCTGTCTGTTTTGAAGGTAGTCTTGATGTGATGCCTATGTAGTATCTTACTGATTTTGTCTGTAGTACCTCTTATGTAGAGCAGGACAGCTGTTTCATAGGTCTGTTCATCTTCTAGGTCTCTATTATGTCTCAGTGTGATTTTGCTTTTGTGGAAGCCGTTGGCTGTCAGTACTTTAGTCAGGGTGCATAGTTCAGTCTTTTTGTGTGTCTTGTCTGCCAGGCATTTGGTTCTGGCAATTAGTGTTTTAGCCACGGAGTTTATCTGTGCTGGGTGGTGGTGGGATTGGGTGTTGAGGTAGTGGTTGGTGTGTGTTTTCTCCTGGTATATGGTGTATCCTAGTGTGCCATCTGTTTTTTTGTAGATTAGTACATCTAGGAATGGTAATTGTTTGTTTGTTTCCGTTTCCATGGTGAATTTGATTTTGGGGTGTGTGCTGTTTAGGTGTGTTAGAAAATTGTTTAGGTTTTCTTTTCCATGGGGCTAAATAACAAATGTGTCATCGATGTATTTTAACCGTAGTTTGGGTTTGTGGGTGGCATTTGCCAGGGCTCTGGATTCTGAGATTCTGCCGAAACGTCACTACAACTTTAAAAGCACAACTATAATGACTTGGGAAAATACCCGAACAAAGCTGAATACCATACATACATACATACATACATACATACATACATACATTATTCTGATCTAAATATGCAAGATGGTAAAATGTACATTATTTGGATCAATTTACAAAATGACATAAATGGATGCAAATGCTATAAATATAGTCAATGGGCAGTTAGCACTAGTGACCAAAATTTTCTATTAAATCAAGTTTATATTATAATATTGACCCAAAGAGATACATAGTGTTTAATTTAAAGGTGCCCCAATAATAAGCTATAGCTTTCTGATTACTCTTTCACAAAAATGCTGTTTGAGCTCTTTTATTCCATTCATAGCAGCTAACAAGAAACACTACCCCCAAAAAATGAAAGCATATCAAAACCAAAGAAATATTAGTTAGACCAAAGTCATGAGGCAAGGGTTCATTCACTTTGTGTTATTGCAGGCTCTAAAATGAAAAAAAAAAAAGTGTGAATTTTTGTGAAATAGCACCCCTCCTCCATGAAATAGAACTAATAAAGAGCCGATTGAGGTTGGGATTGGGCAAGGAATAAATATGCCGCTTAATTTTGGTTAGTGCAAGCAGAACAGGGAGCAAAGCCAGGAATGAGTTTTAACTCGCACAAGTTTAGCCTCTTTCAGTTTTATTGTTCTCTTTTAAGTGTGAGCCCCTGTAAGGAAGTCTCAAGCTACACTTTGGGAATTTTGTTCTAATGCAAAATTTACACTTTCTAAATGCCTTTTGAAATAATATTAGGACTTAGAACTTAGAATAACTTTATAGTCATTTTGATGTACATTAACCAGCACACATTAAAATGACATTTTGTTGCATGCAGCTTTCAAAGAGTCTCCACCTCCAATATACACTACCATAACCATGACAGATTAAATAAATAAACACAAAATTATGCATATTCCCACTTAGAAACAACACAGTCTAGACTGGATTTATACATGTACGTGGCGAGAGAAACGAATCTTGCAAGTTTACCAGATGGATAGCATAGGGAACAAAGCTTTTACAGAATCTGGTAGTTCTGCTAGAAATACTTCAAAACCTCCTCCCAGAGGGGAGCAACAGAAGTGGGTGGGTGTGGTCTCTAACAATGCTTTGAGTTCTAAGCACATAGTGCTTATAAGCAGTATCCCAAATGACAGGAAGCAAGTTTCCTGTAATCTTCTCGGCTGTCCTTACCACTCTCTGTATGGACTTTCTATCTGAGGCACTGCTGCATCAAACCAAACAGTGATGCAGTTTGTTAAGATGCTTTCAATCGTGCCTCTGTAAAAAGTGGTCAGGACAGAAGGAGAAAGATGTGGTCTCCTCATCTGATGAAGGAAATGCAGGTGCTGGTTTGTACGCTTCACTAAGGATGATGTGTGGAGAGACCAATAGGGAAATATGGAAAAACATCAGGGGATCAAACCTATCCTCTTGCTTCAAGAATTGGAAGCATCCTGCTTTCTGAATTTTTGATGAAGAAAAGAAGTGGGGTGAGACTCTTCTCAGCTTTTGGCAAGATAACATAAGCTGGTTGTCCTACTAAGAGGTTGCACAAACACTGTAGTAGATGAGCACTTATTATAGTGAATAAATGAACTGCTTGGACCAAAGGATGAATGTGTAAGTGTACAACTGACTGGAGAACTCAGCTAAAGTCACTCTATTAATTATTATACATCTAATAATATGCTATTATGACTTTGATAACTCAACACATCATATGATATGCTTGGTTTGGCCTAGCATGTTGTGGGAACACAACCAATGCCACTTTACTCAATAAACTATCAATGGCTTCATGCAATCTGTGAACTGACCCACTGCCTCTCCTTCTATTTTACACAGTTTGTACCCCTTTGGGTAGAAAACAGTATCAAATAATAAGAGAATATCATAGGAGGTTCTCATTATCTTGGAGGGAACCCTTTAAGCTCAGAATTGTGGGGACTGCAGCAACTGGAATTCACAGCACAGAAATGCAGCAGAAATTTGCTTTAAAAAAACAGTTTTATAAAATATAGAAGATTAAAAGTACAAACTCGTTATAACTGTATGTTGAAAATCTGTTTCTCCAGGTGTCAAATGCTCTGGTTCGAATGTGATCCAAGAGCCCTCTTTAATCTGTGTACATCATTTCTTTCTCTATTCCTGCTCTTTGAATGAGTATGTCTCAAGAGCCCTCAGCCTTTTCAGAAAAAAACACACACACACACAAACACACACACACGAGTGTGAATGCTTATAATCTGAAGGTTGCAGTTCTCAGATTTCTTATTCTGGAAATGTTCTCCTGAAATAATCAAGGCTATTCCAACAGAAGAAGCTTGAAAGGATTTACGCTGATTCTGGTCAGAATAAAATGTTAGCTAGTGATACTGCAGAAATGTGTATCTAGGCTGTTAAAACATTTCTAAATCACCTTTCCATTGCTCTCACTTTACATATTAAGCAAATCCTCTTTGATGGAACACTAAAGGTTGACCAGACCCATAAATAGTTCTCACTAGCATAACTCATTTTTACTTTGAAAGACTGACAAGGCTAACAAAACAGCTTATTGGAATTAAGGCTATTGTTCTTCCAAATACCTGCCATATGTCAGAGACAATAATGCTACGCAGAGTCCTTGAGTTCAGTGCCAGCTTGATTTTCTTTACCTTTGTCTCAGCAGTTTTAAACTTGAAAGCCATGTAGACATAATGAGGAAAAGGAAAGGACAGCAAGGCAGGTAAGAACTGGAACTACAATATTAGCTGAAAGAAGCCAAGATATTTTTTTCCTCAGTATTGGATGAGCCAAATGGCATTATCAGATTAAAGTGAACTGGGGCAAGAGCCATCTGCGAGCTGGCTCTAAGCTGCTCAAATTCAACCTAACTGTCCTTTAACTCATCATGGAATGGCTTTTGGAAATGATGAGTCAAAACAGTTCTCAAATCACTTTGCTGTTAAAAAAAAAATTGCAGCTAATCTATATTTTCAGTTGTTCATTTCTCTCCAATATTAGGTCACAGAATGTAGACCGCTTATTTAAATTTGCTTTTCCAAATCATAAAATATATTTAATAAATCCTACTGAAGTGTGTGTGTGTGTGTGTGTGTGCATGAATATATTAATATATATGAGCCAGTTTGGTGGTGTGGTTAAGGCTAGAAACCAGGAGTCTGAGAATTATACTCCTGCCTTGGGCATGAAGCTTGCTGGGTGCCTTTGGGCCAGCCTCCACCCCTCTCTCTCAATCCCAAGAAGTAGTCAATAGCAAGCATCTTCTGAAAAATCTTGCCAAGAAAACTACAGGAAACCCAGACAGTCGCCAGAAGTAAAACAAAAAAAAGAAAAACTGACTAAAGATGTCTGTATGTCTATCTGCACATGTGTGTGTACATGTATGTGTGTGTGTGTCCGTGTATATATGTGTGTGTATAGTTGCATTATGTGTATTATATGAAGGACTTCGATTCATCACTCTGGCAGTATTTACAATATGTTGACTAGAAAGACCTTGGCAAAATCTCAGCGAGTTATTTTTTGCCACCTTTCTTTTAAGTAGAGGATAGATAGCTAACACGGATAGCCTCTGTATCAGCTTTTCTCAGACTAGATGTATTAAATTAACTCCCACACTAGCTGAGCATTCTCATGTATTTGGAAAGACCAAACCATAGCTAAAGCATACAATAATTGGTGTCTGCCTGTGTATGTGTATATGAACACACGCGCGCACACACACACACACGTACATATATGAAATAACAAACAGGAAGCACTGATGGAGAACAGTGCTTTGCTGTTTGAAAAGGAAGGAAATTATGGTTACCCCATTCCTCCCCCCCCCTCATTGTTAGTTTCTTTTTTTCCAAAAAGCACAATTATTATTGTTCAGTAGGAAACCGCAGCCATTGTTATGACATCTTTGCTTCAGTAATTCTGTATTGGATTTGGAATGGCCATAAGCCAGTGTAATATTTCAAGGACACCTTTCCAATGCAATATTCACCAACAGAAATTATTTTTTTGTGGGGAATTCAGTCCAACCAGGAAGTCCAGGAACACCATAATTTAGCAAGGGTTTCCAGGAAATGTTCTATATGGATCTTATCTGATTGGTTTCAATATAATATATAATGCATTCTTTTTTATTTATTTTAATTTATTTATATCCCATCTTTGTTATTTTTATAAACAACTTTTATAAGCACATTTAATACTCCTCCTTTTATTTTCCCCACCACCATATTATTACTCCGTTGTGCATCCGGCACATGTCATACATCCAAGGAATAGTTGTTAATAGTTGCTCTTAGCTTTAGAGATATTGGTCCTGGTGGAATGATAGTACTGTGTATGCATTTGTGATCTTTAGGGATTGTGCTGGGAAAGCACTTGCATTTTACTGCTTAATAGTATGTAGACCAGAGAGTTACAAGAGATGGTTGATGTAACCCCAACCAAAAACAATCACCTCCTATTCTCAGCATTTGTTCTCCCATCAATTTTATTGCATCTTTACCAAATGGTTACACGTCATACCTTTGAATTAATAATCCTCAAAGGGTTTTAAATAAGCTTAATTCACCTCCTATTCCTGAACAAGCAGCAGAAACCTGGGCTAACCATGTAAATAAAATATTACTTTACTTTCCCAGCAGTCAGGCTAACCCTTTGGTTTCCTTCCTAAATAGAAATGAAACCAGAGACCCCATGTGTGGGGCTGATGTGGGGGAAGTATAGAATTATTTCTTTTAATTCAGTACAACTGACTTGAACTGACCTCTCCATTTTATTTCCGCTATTTTTCCTCCCACAGCATGCGGCAAAAAAAAGAAGAAGGAAACCATCCTAAGAAGCAACCTGGAAAGTATGACCTAAACTTGGCCCATTTCCTGAATTAGATTTTATAATATCATGCAAGCAATCACTGGCCATTGTATGGCGTAAATGCCTTTTTTTTTAAAAGCAGGTATTGCAACATTGAGCAAGACTTGGCAGCCAAGCAAGCAGGCAGTTAGCTGCAAGAGAGAGAAAAGAAAGAGAATGCTATGCTAGTAATGAAGAGCTCTTGACCAATGAGCTTTAAAAGGGATGTAGACATTTGGTGTAAACAAATTGTCCTGGAGACAACCATTAGTGCAATTAGTGCACTAGGGCAGTAGTGCAATTTATAGGCAGGCTGTGAATGTGTGTCAAATGTGTTATTTTATTTAAGGCATTCTGTATTTTATTTTTTAGTTGTAGATCTTCCTTCCTCCCTGCCAACGTTGAGCCCTTGTTAAAATAGCAATTCCTCCAACATTGTGGTAGCACGTATTTTTCCCTCCATCTTAATTGTAGCATTGTGTTCGTACTGTAAATGTTTTGCTCT
Source organism: Notechis scutatus (assembly GCF_049901735.1). NCBI lineage: Eukaryota > Metazoa > Chordata > Lepidosauria > Squamata > Elapidae > Notechis > Notechis scutatus. Next base: position 95,239,853 of record NC_142009.1, on the reverse strand, counting down.
GGTGCTTACTTCATGGGATGCGATTTGTGCCCAAATTGTTTCACTTTCAAAAGAGAAAGAAAGAGAAAACAAGGGAGAGAACCTTACAATGGCTAGTAAATGAGCATGTTTACTCCATAAATTCATAACTTAGTTTCAATTCTATTTGTTGCCATTCTGAAAAAAAGGTGAAGAATTTCTTTACATTGTTAGGCCTCAAGAACATGTGAAACAAAAGTTGCTACAGTTTCTTTTTCTTTTCCTTCTTGGAGGTGGTGGTAAAAATTTGTCATTTTCTTCTTCCTGTAGCGTATTGTAAGACAAATCTCATCAACTTTGAACAAGGCCAACAAATCAGAGCTACAAAATTAGACAGCCACCAGAGGGCAGCAAAAAGAGAGTTCTTTGGGTATCTTAGTTGTGAACTTGTTACTTGTCCAGGTTTTTTGCAACCTCTCCCTCTCACCGCCCCCCTCCCCCTACACACAGTGGAAGAACGGATGCAAAAATTGATGGAGCTGGCCGAGGTGACAAAAATAATTGTTTTAATGATAGAAAATTATATATCTAGTTTTCTTTCTACCTGAAAACTGCTGCTAGGTTTTTGTGCCCAAGACAGAGGGGAAATGACTGGGTTTATTGAGTAGATTAGTTTGTTGTTACAGGAATGGCTAATACTTATTAAGTACTTAAAATAAAAAATGTTGAGGCTGTAATTTTATTTTGTATTTTACTTCACAGAAAAAAAAGTTGCCCATGCATGTTTCCCCCTCTTTATTCCACACTTTTCTTTCCCATTTCTTTCACTTTCCCATTTCCTTACTATCTTTATTTTCATTGGTATTTTATATCACAATAATCTCAATAACATTTAAATCTCACAATTTTTTTTACAACCCAACAGTACTCCTGTTGTATTTGTGGGATGACCATTTCCAGCATGTACTTAATGTACTTGCTCATTATCTATCCACTGTTGACTCAGCTATTGGGATAATTTCCAACTGGTCATATAGATATTTGCAATCATGACAAAAAGACATCCTTCCTCCTCCTTTCCCTCCTCCTCCTCTTCTCCAGCCCAATTATGCTTCAGGTGAGTGGTTTCCCCACCCTCCCATCTTGTGCTCTTAAACTTTGTCAGATTGTCTTAATAAAGGTTCAGTTTTGCTAGCTGTTGCCTGCTATTTGGGATGCTTTCCATATTGATTGAAATCAATTGCCTTTCAAGTCTTTAGTATGAATAATCATGCAACAAACTCCCAAGAAAGCTTAGACAGGCAGAACAAATTCAGCTGTGTTTGGATAAAATCCAAAACTTGACTGTTTTGAAAAGATGCTATTGATTTTGGTGCAAAATCTTCCAAGAGGATGAGCATAGTCTTTCTGTTCTTGAAACTGAATTAAAAGGCCTAAGCCGTAATCTTTGTTGCTTTCTGATGACTTTCAGGTTTGGTATTTGTGGCCAATCTGCTCTCCTGGGACTTCAAATTCAAAAATTCAGAGGATTAAGATTAGGGCAAGAAAAACAACTACAACCCTGAAGCCTTTTCCTTCTTTGAAACAAAAGTCTCTACCGAGTCAAAAGGGAAGGAATGAAAAATATCACAGTGTACTTTTAAAGATACACTTAGTATATTAAAAAAAAAGTGAATTAGAGCTCCTTGTGAAACAAACTGTGAACAAGAACCATGTCATTTTCCCCCTGATCATATCTAGGATGATCTAATCTAGCAAATCTATCCCAGTACAACTGTTTTCCTTTTTCCTCTCCCCCTCTCCCTCCCACCCTGCTTGCTGAGCAGAGAACCTGGTCTTTTGTTCAATCTCCTTTTCATTCCCTTTCCTTGCTTGTCAAACTCCTACCTTCCTTCCTTTACCTTGAAGATAGATCACACATATTTACTTGCTTGCTGGTTGACTTTCCCACTCCTTACTTAATAGAATTTTTTGGGGGGTGGTTGGGGAGTGTGTCAACCCCAGCCTCTCAGCCCATCTTCACCAGGCTCCCCTATTCACTGCCACTGCTTAAAAAGTCTAGCACTGTCTCAGACAGGGGTTCTCTTGGAGCAGAGATGCTTGGTGGAAGAGATGCAGGGACCCACTGCTTAGCCCAGCCCTGTCCAGCCAACCCTCTATTTCTGGAAGACCTGGCAGATCAAGTTTTGTTGTGAGGCCACTATCACCAAGCCACCTTCTCTTCTTAGAATACTTGCCATGGTTCAGGCAGGGCACTGACGCAATGTATGCAGCAGCCTGGCCTTTCCATTTATTCCATTTATTTATTTGTCAAACGTGTGCAAGATAACAAGTATAAGTATGAACATAAACAAGAACAAAGGCATTAAATTCAGATAAATGGGGACAGTAAGACAGGGATGGTGCGCTTATGCATGATCCCTTTAAGGACCTCTTAGGAATGGGGTGAGGTCCATGGTAGACAGTTTGAGGTTGAAGCTGTGAGGGGTTGAGGCTGTAACAACGGAGTCGGGTAGGGCATTCCAGGACTGACCACTATGTTGCTGAAGTCGTATTTTCTGCAATCGAGTTTGGAGTGGTTTACTTTGAGTTTGTATCGGTTGTATCTTCAGTGTGTACAAAATGTTAGGACAGGATGCAGAAAATGATATGGATTGCCTTCCATATGTAGCTTGTGGGCTGTCAGTATGAGAAATAGGTGTACACCCAAAAAATAATTTCCTTTGTGGTTATCATCACATAGAACATTCCTGTACTTTCTTCCTATTGTGAATAATATTTGAAATTTAAGATGTCCACAGATAGATTTCTTGGCCAGATGTTCTTCTAAGAGATAGCTTTCCCCTTGGTCACATGATTTATTATTGCAAGGTAAGAAGGACAATTAGGACAATCTTGAAATTATAATAGCAAGAATGCTACTTCTCATAAAATTTGGGGGAAATTGGAGTTCAGTTTAGAGTTTTATTTGTTTTACATTGACATTTCTAAATTAGCAAGTCACATTTGATGCCATGAAATTAGTAGCTTTGAAGACTGTATCCATATTTTATTGGAAGCTATTACACAATTTATCAAAAGCCAACTCAGAGCCATTTCAGGATCAAAGATAAAATTAGGTTGAGGAATGAAATGAAGGAGAGAAGGACAGCCTTCTCTGATGTTGTACCCTGCAGATGTATTAGGATGTTCCTGCGCAACTTCAGCTATGGGACATGCTGGCTGAAATCCTGAGAGTTGTAGTTGCAGCGTAACAGGATAAACCTTGTAGTAGGGAGAGTATATAAAAAAATCAAAGAGGAAGGCTTTAGGAGAAAACAGAACAGCTTGAATCCAAAGAAATCTTGGAAGAAATTTGAATGCTGAGATGAAAATGCAAGTTAAATTCGTTGTTATGCAGTTACACGAAGAGTTAAGAATCAGATTCAAATGAAAAATATTACTACTGCAATCAAATTAACATTTGTCTTTAAAAGGCTTGCCACAAGAGGGCACACTAACAGATGTAAGGCTCCTACAACCAAGCAAGAATAGTTTGTGTAGGAAGGGCAAAAGAAACATTGCATCACCATTTTCCTCAAAATATTTTTACAATATGAAGTCAATTCTCTGAAAGAATTTGACCCACTAAAATGGATTTGGTTTTCAAGCATACGAGGGGCTCTTAGCTGATCCAGATGATGCTTCTCTTTAAATGAGGCTTTTTATTACACTGAGTTGCAGTCTAGCATTTAAAGTAGATTTTAGACAAGCATAATGGTTATTGTTTTATAATTTATAATTATCGCAATGTAAATGCGTTGTTACAACCTCACTAATACAATGCTGCAGATATGTGTGTGTGTGTGTCTGTGCATTTATGTGTACACAGAGAGAGAGAGAGAGATTTAACGGTTTTTGTAAGAGATCCTTGTGGTAAAGTTATAGCCATTTACTCTGCAAAAAACAAGCATGCAAGAGTCTTATTAATGCATTTTTAGTGTACATACATAAAAACCAGCACTTCCATATCAATAAAACCAGATTCTTTTTAATTCTGCCTTGACAATATCCAGTGATTATGTCCCTTTTAAGATCCTGAAAGGTCCTTGAAGGGCAGGGTGACTTCCATTCTATTTTCTATCAAGCTTCACTACTAACTGATCCATACAAAGTCATTTGTTGCATGTGTACCTTTTATCTATAAATACAGTCATTTAGGTCCCCCTTGACTCCGTTGGTTTAATACATTTTTCTTTATCTATCTCCTTAGACCAGGGGTGTCAAACTCAAGGCCTGTGGTACAGACCTGGCCTGCGGGGTGCTTAAATCTGGCTTGCGGAACTAGCCTGGAAATAGCAAAGGACCAGCCCGTGGTGCCTCTAACCCATTTTGGTCGGCAGAGTGCTGCAGGAGGCTGTCCAGGCTGAGAATGGGCCACGGGGGCCCCGTGTGCACCCCAACACACTGCCTTTTGGCTGGCAGACTGCTGCAGGAGGCTGTCCAGGCCGAAAATGGGCCAAAATGTTGTAAGTTGAAGACTACCTGTAGTCAGAATTTAGTTCAACAGGTGTAGGAAGGAAAAAAACAAAATAGGGAAACCCATGTGTACCGTACAGTAAATGCTTCATTCATCATCACTCAAGATAGATAGAATCATGCAGCTGTATAAGGAATGGTATTTGAAGTTCATGCAACAGAGTCAGCCTAACTCTCACTTGGTTGTTGTTGCTACACATTTAATAAATCAACTACATTAAATCCATGGAAATCCAGATGATGAGCCCTGTATTTATTACTTGAACTGCATAATTGGCCAGTGAATGAGTTTATGAGCACTTTAATATTTAACTATTTAAATATGTCAAATAATGTCCTGTTATTTTTATATCTTTTCTGCATCATTAACTACTTTAATTGTCCTTCTCAAATGGAAAAGACAATATATCTGGTATTCACCTGGAATATCTTCTCAAACATTAAAATCTTCAAGTTAGCAAAGTCCCAATTTTTCTAACAGTATAAGGGAAGGCTGGCTAATAAATACATATCAATAATAGTAACACAGCAGCAAAGTTGACATTTAATCAAAGACAGCTAAGACAATGTCAAAGAAGATGTGTGTGTCATGCTCATTTTACTGGTAGATGACTTCCGATCATATTAGAAAAATCTAAAACAAAAAAAGAGTGTATTTAAGCAGGAAACATCTGCATGGAAGAACATCTGGAAGAAAGAGAAGACATAATACCAGTGCAAAGTGGCTGTGGTGCCTGAAAGCTGACCACAGCAACCCCTCAGAACAGGAACTAGTCATCAACGCAGTATCAGAAATCAAACAGTGGGTCAAGAACATGAATAGCTGGGCAGCACTTGGTCTGGACATGAGCCTAAAGAAACAAATAATTGTGCATGAATGTCTAACAGCACAGATGAACCAACAGCAGGCTCCCACCCAGATTGGCTAGCATAAAGAAGGATAATGCTGATCATGAAAAAAACCAAAAGGGAACAGCACTGTCCAACTCATAGCCAATGACCTATCTCCCTACAACATGGGAAATCCTATCTGGCACCTTAGTCACCAAGCTACTGGACCATATGAACCAGTACATAAGCACAGCTCAGAAGGGCATTGGGAGCCATGCCAGAGGCTCAAAAGATCAGTTGTTCCTAGATGAAGTAGTTGCCCAGGGCTCAAGGTATAGCCAGGTTAATCTGAGCACAACATGGATTGATTACAGGAAAGCTTGTGACTCAGTGTCACATACAGATAATTCTGAATGCCTGGCAGTATACAAACTCAAGAGGACACTAAGGAACTTTCTCAAGAACTCAGTGAGAGTGAAAGTGAAAGACAATGCTGGAAATCAACTCAAAACGGTTCACACAAGTGGCCAGGAAGTGTGGTATATAACAAGGTGATGCATTGTTCTCTTTGCTCTTCTGCAAAGGATTCAACCCATCAATCAGATAATCACAAGGACTGGATATGGATACAAGTTCAAGACTGGAATTATTATCAGCCACCTCCTTGATCTTGAAGATATCAAGCTGTATGCTAAAAGTAAACAAGATATTGACTTGCTGATCCACCTGACAAAGTCTACAGTGAGGCATTAGGATGTAATTCAGAGAAATATAGCTAGATAATAGTCAAGAGAGGGTAAATATTTAAGACCGATGGGGTGGAACCACCAACAAACAACATAGCAGTCATACAGACCAGCTACCAGCTTGATACTCTACAGTCACATAGGAACACTATGAAGAAGCAAGGAAGACAACAACATCTAAATACTATCAAAGGATACCACCAAAGGATAAGGCAGGCCCTAAAAAGCCAGTTCAGTGGGAAGAACAAGATCCAGGCATCAACATGTATATCCTGCCAGTCATCAAATACACAGTAAAGTCAGCTGGCCAAAGGAGGACATGGAGGCTGCCAATGTGAAGACTTGGAAGCTCCTCACAACATACTGAGGTTTTCACTCCAAATCCAACACCTAGAGCAGGGGTCCCCAAACTTGGCAGCTTTAAGACTTGTGGACTTCAATTCCCAGAATAGCTGGCTGAGGAATTCTGGGAGTTGAAGTCCACAAGCCTTAAAATTGCCAAGTTTGGAGACCTCTGACCTAGAGGTTGTAGACCAGATGAAAAGAGGGCAGGCAGGGTCTGGTGCTGTGGTGTTTTTCAAAATTGTCTATCACTGGTTCGGTGGGCATGGCTCAGTGGGCAAACGCGCATTTTGTGCAGTTGCAGAAGCATTCCAACTCACCTCCTGCAAGCCTGCACTCTCCCGGTCGCTTCAGCAGCTGCTGAACAGCACTCTGCTGTGCCACGCAAAGCAGTTGTGCTTCAAAAGCAGAGGATAAAGGTGGGTATGGGAGCCTGGGCAAGCAGGTGGGCCCAACGGCAGAGCAGCGGAGAGAACCGATTTGGTCTCCGCTGCTCATCAGTGCTAACAGCTCGGTTGAACTGGGCAGAACCAGTAGAATACCATCACTGGTCTAGTGAGTGTCATAGCCACTGACTTGGATGAAACCCAGAACATTTAGGAATATATCAGCAAGATGGCACCAAAAAATGAGCTTCTGAAAGAAAGCCTATGGCAGCAGCTGGCATAGGAGGAAGAGCAAGCAGAGGAATTGCTATGACAAGATAAGAATATGTATGGGATGTACCAGCAACAGGTAGCTGAAGAGGCTGACATTGGGAAAATCTACCATGTCTGGAAGGGCTGGACTTAAAGACAGTACTGAGGCACTGATCAGAGTAGCACAAGAATAAGCACTAAGCACCAGATCCATAGAAGCAGGGGTCTAACCACACTTGACAAAACCTGAGGTGCCAACTGTGCAGAGAGGCCTTAGAGACAGCCCAAGACATAGTGCCAGGGTGTAAGATGCAAGTGGGAATAGCATACACTGAATGGCACCACAAGAAGCTGGCACTGTGCATAGGAGTGTCTGCCCAGTGTGTGAGTTAGAGTTCCCTAAATTCAGATGAAAGATGTTGCAGAAGGCTGCAGAGAATAACAGGGTTAAGATCCCATGAGGCTTCAAGATTCAGAAGGATAGGCAGGTACTGGCCATGCAACCACACACTGTGGTAGTAGACAAGGCCCCAAAACAGTGGTGCTGATAGGTGTAAGTCAAATGATAGCAACATCAGGAAGAAGCAGTATGAGAAGCTGAAGATCAGTGGCAGAAGGAGAAACTAGAGGGATGTGGAAAGTAAAGGCCAAAGTGGCACCATTGATGGTAGAGCACACAGCCTGTGACTCCTAAGCTGGGACAGTGGCTATCTATCTATCTATCTATCTATCTATCTATCTATCTATCTATCTATCTATCTATCTATCTATCTATCTATCTATCTATCTTCTGCATACTACATATTACATATTACACTTCTGCAGGGTCATTTGCAAAAATGAATCAAGCAAACGTAAATTCATTTATACTATAAATTCACTTGCCAAAAGCAACACCAACCATAAGAACCTCCGTTCTCGCCCTGACCTAACCATACAGCAACGTGCCCACTCCCGTGTACTCCGCACTGAACTCAAAAAACGTCTAGACAATGGAGAGAAGGACCTGTACATTGATTAACGTGCTGACTGTATCAAAAGTAAGTCACACAACCCGCAACTCAGCTTTAACCTTCAATCACAACCCTACCTCAACCAATCCACCATTACCCAAGACTAGGCACGCATGCCCCTAACTACGTCAATTCCAACTACTGCTGGCCTAAGATGCAAGCTACTCAATGCAAGAAGCCTTGTGAATAAAATACCTGAATTTCTCCTCTTACTAAATATGGCTAAATTCAACATCATATTTTTCTGTGAAACATGGCTCAATGCATCTCTCCCTGACTCCATTACCACAGTAAGAGACTATCATGTTTACCAATCAGATTGTGAAATTCGTAGAGGAGGTGGTGTTGCTATCTTCTATAAAAAGTCCCTACATCTAAAAAACATCCAAGTTATCCAGGAGCTTGCTCTTCCTGAGACCATCATCTGTGAACTATCCTTAAATATCACATTTCAATTCTTACTATGTTACAGAGCACCTGATCATGACATTGAACATGTAAACAAGCTAAATTCACTACTAACATGGGCAAGATCCTGCCCACAAGCTTTTATCTTTCTTGGTGACTTCAATCTACCTCATATTGACTGGACCCTAAACGAATGTACAACTGATCCCATACACACAACCTTCTACAATGCTGTTACAAATCTGGGACTGGAACAACTAGTAACCAACAATACTAAACAACTGTCTCGATCTCATCTTCTGCAATAGTTTGAATTTAATTTATGGAATACAAACTAAAGAACCCTTTTCCAACAGTGACCACAATATGATTTACTTTTGTCTCAACATACGCCCACACAAAATTCACCACAATGATGTAATCCCCAATTATAACTTCAAAAAAGGCAACTATGATCTTATAGACAATGATCTCTCATCCCTTGATTGGCAATCTCTATTCACTGGATGCAATACTGTTGAAGACCATTACAACATATTTTTACTTGAAGTCAAAAGAGTCATCAAACTATATGTACCAACAACAACGCCCCCCTCCAAAAAAAAAATCAGATTACCCATAACAATAAGGAAACTTCAATCCAAAAAAAAGATCACTCTGGCGGAAAAACAAATCTGGTCACTTTGCCAATTTCAAAAGCCGATACAAAAATTTATGCCACCAGATAAAGACTGAATGCACCAATTATCACATTAAACAAGAGGAAAACCTACACACCAATTCCAACCGCGCTTTTTACAATTTTGTAAACAACAAATGAAAAGACTCAAGGTCCATCCCACCCCTGATAGGACCTAATGGTGAAGACTGCAACGCCGCCGCCATTAAAGCCAACATCTTTAACACATTCTTTGGCTCAGTATTTGTAAACAGCAATGGATCATGCCCAGTATTTCCTAGTCGAACCACAGAAAACTACAATGATCTAATCTATATCAATTTTACAGAAGACAATGTTGAAAAAGCACTACGCAATCTAAAACCATCTTTATCTATTGGACCAGACGAAATATGTGCCTACTTCTTAAAAAAGCTATCCACTGCCATAGCAGACCCTCTAAGCATAATCTTTGAAAAATCTTTCAGGACCAGCTCCTTGCCTAACCTATGGTCACAAGCCACGGTCATCCCCATCTTCAAAAAGGGAGACCACAGCCTAGTTGAAAATTACAGACCAATCTCCTTATGCTGCATCACCTGTAAAGTCATGGAATCAATTATTAACCAATCCATTATCCTCCATTTAGAGACAAACAACCTACTCTCTAATAAACAATTTGGTTTCAGAAAAAAACTATCCTGTAATTTGCAACTCTTACAATGCAAAAACATATGGACTACACAACTCGATCAGGGCAAAGCAATAGACGCAATCTACATAGACTTCTGTAAAGCCTTTGATTCAGTGGTACACGACAAACTACTACTAAAACTAAAATCTTATGGTATCTCTGGACAACTGCATAACTGGATAGAAGCATTCCTGTCAAACAGACAACAAATGGTCAAAATTGGGAGCGTCCTATCAAATTCTGTACCTGTCAATAGTGGTGTCTCCCAAGGCAGTTCCAACTCTCTTCATACTCTACATAAATGACCTCTGTGATCATATTAAGAGCAACTGCGTTCTCTTCACTGATGATGTAAAGCTGTTCAATACCACAGACAATACTTCTACCCTTCAAAAAGATCTTGACTATGTATCAGAATGGTCAAACAAATGGCAACTTCAAATCTCAACAAATAAATGCTCTGTCTTACATATTGGCAAAAAATAAATAAATAAGAAAATAAAATACAAACTGAATAGTCAAGACCTTGTTGATGATCCAAGCTCTGTAAAGGACCTTGGAATACTCATCTCTAATGATCTAAGTGCTAAAGCCCACTGTAACTACATAGCCAAAAAGGCATTAAGAGTTGTTAACCTAATCCTACGTAGCTTTTTCTCTGGTAATATCACACTACTAACTAGAGCATCCAAAACATTTGCTAGACCAATACTTGAATACAGCTCATCAGTCTGAATATTAGCACAGTTGAGAAAGTCCAGAAATATTTCATAAGAAGAGTTCTCCACTCCTCTACTCATTGTAGAATACCTTATGCCACCAGACTTGAAATTCTAGACCTAGAAAACCTTGAATTACGCCATCTTCGGTCTGATCTAAGTATGGTATATAAAATCATACATTGCAATGACTTACCTGTCAATGAATACTTCAGCTTCAACCATAACAACACAAGAGCACACAATAGATACAAACTCAAGGTTAACCGCACCAAACTTGATTGCAGGAAATACGACTTCAGCAACAGAGTGGTCAATGTCTGGAATACTCTACCTGACTCTGTGGTTTCTTCCCCAACCCCAAAAACTTTAACCTTAGATTGACCTCACCCCTTTCCTAAGAGGTCTGTAGGGAGCATGCATAAGCGCACCAACGTGTCTACCATCCCTGTCCTATTGTTTCTTTTATTTTTCTTATATGTACCCATTTCATGTATTCATAACTATGTATATACTTATACCTATTATCTTGTAAGCGATTGACAAATAAAATCAAATAAATAAATAAATATCTACAATATTATCTATCTATCTATCTATCTATCTATCTATCTATCTATCTATCTATCTATCTATCTATCATCTATCTATCTCTGTCTGTAAAGGGGGTGACAGTTCAATGAAATTGCACTAATAGCTTTTGATAGAAGGACATCAATGATGAACATTAAAAGTTAGTCACCTGAAAGCAGTCCATGTTTCTGATATGCTCATGGTCTTTTTTTTTTAAGCAACAATTATCCCAGTTCCCAGATGGGGTCTGGAGGTCCTTTACATTTCCATTTATTTAAAATCTTTCTTCCTCTCTCCAGTATTCTACTTTAAAATAAGTCAAAATGGAAATGAGATTAAAATTTCTTGCCAAATGTCCTTGGCATGTATGATTCCTACAGCCCGGGTCTTTTGCTGTCCTTAATTAGCATGAATTACTTCTTATGTTTAGTGTCTAAATTGGGAGAAAAGTTAGCAACATCTGTTCATTGTCCAAGGAATATATTCCTTGTAAAGAATCACTTCCTTGTTTCTCATTTTATATTATACTCATTTTCCACAAGACGTATAGTTTTTTTGACAGCAGAAAAGCTATTAACATGGAAAAGGGGCATTTCTTCCATGTATCTGAAAGTCTATATATTTCTCTCCATATCAGCAAACACCTCTTGAAATAAATAAACTTATTCTGCAAGAGCCACAATTCCCTGCAGCAGAGTCATATCCAAAATATTCCCCAGGTATGAATTATATCATTCAGTGCAAAATATGAAATGCATCCCATGAAATTAAAACATAGTCTTTAAAGTATAGAAAATAAATGACAATTCCCTACACAACTCTTAACAAAAAGAAAGAAAGAAAGAAATGGAGTAGTGTTTAGAAGCACCAGCATGGAAACATCCTTAGATAACTTAGTGAAAGTAGATATGAAACATATCTGTAACCTAGGGATAAATTAGATATAATACTGAAGATTTGTGAACAGGATTATCAGTATCATATTGTACAATTTTCCAAATGCCTGATCTTTTTAATCCTTTCCCTTTTCTCCTATTTTCCTTATCAACATGATCAACCTCTCAAAATTGTGACAGCACAGGTACCAGTGTGCCATGGGTGTGAAAACTGCGATCTTCCAGGTATTATGAAATTACAACTCTCAGTAGTTTCAGCCACCTTAGCCAATACTGAAGGATTCTGGGAGTTGTAGATTAGCTAAATATAGAGGGCTGCAGTTTGCCCACCCCTACTGTGCAATCAAGGTCATACATTTTCCCCATCCTCTGACTTTAGAAACTAAAGCTATAATTTATCTCTTTGGTAATCATTATTTATATATAATCTTCTTCATTTTACAGTTTTGTTTTAAACTAGGTTTAACTTCAAAAACTACTATTCATTCAGTCACTGTCTTAGGCCATTGTCAGATATATCAGATCTGTCAGAGAAGCTAGCTATCATCCTTCCTTCACAGAACAACTAATTATGTTTCTTCATCTTTAAAATAAAGCTGTTAAAACCAGGTGCAATTTCAAATGTCTCATAAACCCAGAACCAGCTGAGATCTTGATTAAGAAAGAACTTCACTTAGTTTCAGCCCTACCTCAGGAGGATGTATAGTACTGGCTCTGGAAGAAAAACACCAGTTCATGGCAATGCAAATTTTATCCATACCATGGACATGTTGTGTGATGAACCCCTATATAAAGAGTAAGGGAAGACACCTTGATGGGAAAAGTCAAGAACTGTTATATAAGGAAAGAGGGCTGAAATATTTCTTAAGTCATGGGAAGCAAGATAACATTCAGAAGTGACTTACTGCCTGATTCAGTGGGTGGTAAGAGGGACAGGCAGTAAAGTCCAATCGAACTTTCAAGATTCTGTTACTATAGTGTATCTCAAAGTATACAGATTACCGTCATTTCGCAACTGCCTCATTTAGTATCCATTTGCAGTTATGAAGGTGATGAAAAAGTAACTTTATGACCAATACTTGCATTTACGACCTTTGCAGATATGTAAAGCAAAGGAAAGGAAAGGAGATCATAAACACTTCAGCAACCACTTTGCTCGACTGAATTGTTGGTTCAAATTATGGTCACTAAATGAGGACTACCTCTAGTTCTAATCTTCCTTGCGGAGTTGATTTTCTGGTCTGGCCTGGCCTCTTGGGGCTCCCATCATGTCAATCAAGAACTTAATAAGATGAAAAGGAGAGTGAAAAAAAAACTTCAGGCAAAGGACAGAAAATCAACAGAACTTCCCTCATAATTCAAGGTAAATGTTATAGTTGGTTATCATCAGCACAGTAATGATAGCATACCCCAAATTGTTGGATGACCTCCCCAATTTCATGGAGATACAGCTGACTCCTGTTGTATCCCATAAGTTAGGGAGCATGAGATTGACTTCTTCTCACCCACGACAATAGGCTGAAACCATTGACAGAGTAAAAAGGGATACTTACTCGACTGGCTGTAAAGATTGGGTGTGCTGTTTTAAACCACTGCAAAATAGCAACCCCACTCTCTGCAGCCAGTCTAATAAGTATCTTCCCATGCCAGGCTCCAATATACGAAGATGAGAAGACACCTGATCATTATTAATGAGATCATTGATGTTTTGCCTTAAATAGATTATTTCCATGGTTTGATATAAATGCATAGATAACCTTAACATTCCAATTCACATCTTTCAACACATTTAGTTTTAAAAAAATCCTGACCTGAATGGATCTTACTGAATATTTGTTAACATTCAAAAACTATTTGTAAGAAAGCCATTTTTCAGGCATGTGAATTATCTTGCACTATGTGATTTTGAAAAATTTCCCACTGACTTGCTCAGGGATGGACTCAATGCACATACAATGATTGGTGGTTAGAGCTGAATAGAATCTATTACAGATGAAATGAGTAAAATAAGGTACAGTGTTGTTTGGTCAACCATATTGTAAAATGTATCCCCGAAACAGACAATAAATAATGGCACACATCACACCTTTGATGCAGAGAAGGGATCTCGGAGCTGAGTGCTATAAAAACAATTGACACTGGAAGTATTTTCTAGAGAAGGGATTCTAAAACCTTGGCAACTTTAAGATATGTGGATTTCAACATCAAGGGTGGCTGAGAAATTCTGGGAGTTGAAGTCCACGTATCTTAAAGTTGCCAAGGTTTGGAACACTGACACCTGCTCTTTGAGTAAGTGATAATCAAAGGTATTGCAAAAGAAAAAGAAAAAAGAAATAAAGATGGTTGTTTTTTATACTCACATCATGACATCCAACTTCACTTCTTTTATAATTCTGCAAAATAGCAATAGCACATATGCTTCCACAGCAATGCCAGGATCAATCCATTATTTGAACTGTGTCAGCTACCTTGGGCTTCCAAAATTCCCAATCTCTGGGCTCCAAATGATTAGCTTGATGGGTATTGAGTGAGCTGGCCCAGCATATTTTACTGTGAAAAATGGCCTCCAGAGGGGGTGCTTATTAATGTTTGCATCTACAATCCACAATCTAAAATTCTACAGAGAATTTCTATGTAATGCAGACCATTGAAGAAAAAACCCAGATAGGAATATGAAACTATCTATATCCATAAGGTTCACACTGTGGAGAGAAAAATGCTTATGGAGAAATAATCTCGATATTTTCAGAGTTAGGTAAAGGTAAAGGTTCCCCTCGCACATAAGTGCTAGTTGTTTCCAGCTCTAGGGCTTTAGAGTTATTCACTCCTTATTAAACATTATTTTGTTAATGATGCGACTCTGGATTATGTAAAAGAATGTACTCTTATAGAATAATCCCATTCATGCCTACTCAGAAGTCACTCCTTTTACATTGAATGTGAATTACTATAATTCAGTAGGAATAGGACTGCAGATTTAGTCATACATGTGTTTATACACCCATATGTAAAACTGAAATATACATTTCTACCTCAACTTTCCAGTAAAAATTGCATAAAGCATCCAGCAACAGTGATGCAATTAAAACAGAGTTATAAACTATAGCAATCCAATTAAAGCATAAAATCATGGAAGGTGAAAGTTTAGTCAACAGTATTTTCTCTATGGAGGTAGATTACATTACCAAAACAATATACATAGTCAGTTAAAACCAACTTCGGAATGGTTACAAGTCTGCTTAAAAGCAAAGATGGTCTCTGGGGAAATTTTTTTTTTACTAAGGAAATGAGTTTAGTAGATATGAGTCTACCTTGGATCTATGACCATGGCCAACTCGCAACAGCCGACTGGCCATGGCCCACTTGCTGCGGTCAACTTGCTGCAGGACAATTCACCATAACCAACTTGCCATGGGACAATTCGCTGTGGGACAAGAGTTACACTAATATAAAAAAAAATGGTGGAATAGAATCATTAAAGAAAGGAAGGATTGAATGAAATAAAGACAAAAGTTAAAATATTTTTTTATTTATTTTGAATAATTAAATTGAATTGTTAAATTGTTCTGCAGCTAGTTGTCCAGTGGTGAGTAGGCCATGGCAAGTTGTCCCATAACAAGATGGCCACGGCAAGTTGGCCTGCGGCAAGTTGGTCACAGCAAGTGGGCCGTAGCGAGTTGGCTGCAGCAAGTTGGCTTTGGCAACCTGTCCCATTCTGGGCTATCTTATGCCTTCCTAGTCAAAGCCACCCAGAGCCTAAAAGCAACTGATGAAAAGGCCTTCTCTTCAGGACTTGTCAAATATGCTTTTAGTTTGTGACTGACTAGACAAAGAGCTTTTTCTGAGAATCCAAATACACTCCATCCCAAATCACATCATTAACAAAATAATACTTTGAGAAACATCTAGAACTATATTTATGGGGTTAGTCAAACATTCATGCCCTACTTTTCTGAAAATTGTTCACAGGCTTGCAAATACAGTATCAATAAGCCTGATAAAGACAAAAGCAAAAGCCGTACATAAAAAAAAAAGCCAGCAGCGATACGGTTTTAAAGCAGAAATGACCCACTTAAAAAGAAAAGTCATAGAATTAAGTTAAACATTCAGACACTGTTAGAAATGTCTTTGGTAGACATCAGGGGCTGACTTCCAGACTGTAGGCTGTCAGAATAAAGAGACAATTTTCATAGGATAGAGGTAAAAAGGAAGAAAGCTAATTGCAGATCCTTATCAATTCCTGTAGTGGGAATAAAAGGGCCATAATGGTGGAAGCAGAAAGGCAGTAAAAGATCCAGAACCTAATGATTTATGACTATATATTCCTTTAAGGGGACGTGCTGTAAAAATTGTATAAAAGTAACTCACCTTGAAATAGCCAATACACATGGAGAACACTAGATTAAGAACTCCCAGTGTCCCCAGGACAACAATTTTGTCAGCAAAAAACAACCAAAAAAATCCCACCTATTTTGACAGTAGATTGTATCTACTATAGTGCCAAATCTACTCTATTCTGTTTAATGCCACCACCATGGAGCTCTAACACTAAACTATCTGTTCTTTTATGTGATAAAACAAGGATCAGCTAAACCATAAAGTCAATCAAAGCACTGGATCCTAGCTGATACCTATTTAGCAAATTTTACATAATTACAAATTTCATTATAGGGAACCTGGTATTGATAACTATTCCAATAAGTAAGTAAGCAGATAGATAGATAGATAGATAGATAGATAGATAGATAGATAGATAGATAGATAGATAGATAGATAGATAGATAGATAGATACACACATACTATGGAAATAAAGCATATGGCTATGCTTTATTTTTTAACAATCAAAAATATTTTACCAGAGGGATACATTCAATATTATTCTGGCTTTTTGGTAGCAGAAGCTTCCTTTTCCAACTTCCATGTATCCTTTCCCCAAATCTAACCCGAAGGATTCTTATATCCATGGAAAGAAATCTGGTGTGTGTGTGTGTGTGTGTGTGTGTGTGAGAGAGAGAGAGAGAGAGAGAGAGAGAGACCTGAGAAGCTGTTTGTGGGAAAAGGAATTCAACCTATTTGTTCAACTCAATAACATATATTTCTCATTAATATTTATTTACAATAAATTTACATGTTGGGATTATTATCTTTCTGCATCTGATCACTTACTGAAATACAGTTGTGGAAGAAGCCATATTAATCCTTTGCAGAAAAGCGATAAATAGTTCTCTAGTATTTTAAAGATTAACAGCTATACTGAGGCATAAATACAGCTTTAAGGACTAGTGATGACTTTATTAGGCCGAATAGATAGTGGTGCTTGAATGTTTAAATCACTTTACATTTGTTAATCTTTAAGGAACTCATCTCCTTGTTCTTAGGCAGTTTGAATCAAAATTATTTCTTTGCATTTACCAAACCCACAAGAGATTTTTACCCTTTGCCCCCAAAATATAATTTTCTTCTGAAAGTTCCATTCTATTTATGTTTTTAGTAAGTACCAGTGCACCCAATCATAAAGTTTATGTAAGATTTACAAACAAGTAGATCATAGAAGTGTCCCATTTTAAAACAGTAGCTATTTTCATTCAACTAAACCTAGGCTGGAAGTATTCATTCATCCTTTAGAATCACTGAATGCATTTTGTACATATTTTTTAGAAATATAGGGTGGATCGCAATTTCTTTTATTATTTTTTTGCTTTGGAGTGTGGAAGAGAAAGGAAGGGAAGGGATTTTTGTTATTCCAAGACTTGCAATGGCCTGGAGCAGGGCACTGATTGAATTTTGTTTTGTTTTGCATTCTTCTTATTGATCAACTGGTGGGAATGCATTGATTGACTTGTGGTGTTCCTTGTTTCTTCTGTGTGAAGATGAAGAAACAATATCATGTGAAGCGTTCATTATCACACAGACATTATCACAAATTTATTTTTCGAGTATGAGATTCATATCCTAATAGGGTTTCAGTTTAGTCAAATAAGTTAATTTAATAATCATATGCATATTATGTTACATCTAATTAATTAGGTTTTCTCAGTTGTTTATTGTTCAAATAATGAGCCTGGGAAGATGATAATATAAATCTGGCCATTCTAACTTTCTTTTACTTCAAAATGATATATTCCAGCTCTGTTTACTATTGGGTTTTAACCGAGAAGCTGGGTTTATATTGTTTTGTACCCATCCAATTATGAAATGCTCAAGAAATTCTGTTAAGTGCTATCCTTTTCATCTTCTATGTTCAGTCCATGTTCAACCATCAGTCCTCCTTTCTGAATCCAACAATCCAATATTATGGGAGAACTTGATCTTTGTGTGTAGACCATCCATCTACTATTTTGCTGGATAGTTACCATTTTGTCATATTCTGTGGTTTGTATTGCATCAACCAATTTGTTTTGAATTGTGATACAGGTATTCCTCAACGTACGACAGAGGTGGTATACAGCAGGTTCTGACCAATTCTGGAGAACCGGTAGTGGAACTTTTGAGTAGTTTGGAGAACTGGCAAATACTACCTCTGACCGCCCCCGCCCCCATCTATTATCTGCCTCCTGAGTCCCAGTTGATCGGCTGGGTCTTCTTTTGTTGTCCTGCATAGGAGAACGGAGCTGGAAAGCAGGTTAGTGGGATGGGGAGGGAATGGAGATTTTGCAGTAACCTTCCCCTGCCATGCCCACCAAGCCACACCCACCAAGTCATGCCACGCCCACCAAGCCACACCCACAGAATCTGTAGTAAATTTTTTTGAATCCCGCCACTGACATATGACCACAATTGAGCCCAAAATTTCTTTTGCTGCATAAGACATTTTTAAAGTGAATTTTGCCACATTCTACGACCTTCCTTGCTACAATTGCTAAGTGAATCACTGCAATTGTTAAGTTAGTAAAACAGTTGTTAAGGGAATCTGGCTTCTCTGTTGACTTTGCTTGTCAGAAGTTTGCAAAAGGGGATCACATGACCTCAGGACACTGCAACCATCACAAATACGAGTCAGTTGCCAAGCATCTGAATTTTGATCATGTGACCATGGCATGGTGCTGCAACGGTCGTAACTGTGAAAAAGGGTCATAAGTCACTTTTTTTCAGTGCCGTTGTAACTTTGAACAGTTATTAAACAAACTGTTGTTAAGTCACGGATTAACTGTAGTCTGTTTTATTGTATTCTTTTCCATTTCTCAGTCTTCCCGATCTGTAATTGAACTCTTAGCAATGAGAAACAGTGGTCAAAGTTTCTTTCTTGGTTTGAGGATACGTTTGTTGTGCAGTGTTGGTTCTCAAGTCAGATAATCCACAGGAAGCCCTTTTTTTGTCAATACAACTCTTCTCGCCATCTAGAAGTTATTGACCTTTAGCACTATTGCTCTGTTTGCATCAGAGTATTTTGCCCTTGCTACTTACGTGAGGGAAATTTTCTTTACTTCAAATATTTAGATAATATTATGTTCTTGGGGCAAATTTACAATTATTTTTTCTTCAAATCTCTGATAAGAATTATGATGTCTACTAACAAGCTATAAATCTGAAGAACTGTGAGACATGACATGCTTTGCCTCTGGTTTTTTTGGAGATGATTGTTACCTTTGACTATCATCTCTTCCATATTAGGTGAATTTTGGTGTTCGTTGTGCTTCTTTCCAGGATGCCCAAATAACTAACTTCTTTGGGTTTATGTATTAATTTATTTGATTTATACCCTTCCTTTCTACACTAAACAGAAACAAAAACAGACTACAAAATAATTAAAATACAGTATTAAAATTGATTATAGAATGATTATTAAAACCATTAACTATCCATCTTGCTTTAATTTTGTTGTTGTTGTATTCTCTGTTATCCTGTTATTGATGCCTTAAACCTCTTGTCACAAGCTTGCATCTTGTTATTCAAGGAGTTAAAAAATAACTTGTTTAGCTAGGCTGATTATATGTATTGATTTAATTTGGATCCTGCTTGTGTGACTATTACCATATTATTTTTGTGACTTCCTTTGTTTCCCCTATATTCCCCTTTTTTGCAATAAACTCCTATTATATCTATAGATCGGCTTTATTGGCTTTAAAAGGAAATTTATCATTTAAAACTTCCTTGCTTGCAAAACTGCATGATTACATAACTGCTACTTATGTTTCAGGATCAGTACAGTACAAAATTTGTCAAGATTTGGGCAGAAAGATCCTAGTTGCCGTCCTCCTTTTAATTAGAGTTAGGTTCAAGGGGAAAGCTCTGGCTAAAATAGCTAAGAATTCTCCATCTCAAGGGAACAGCGGCTTCCTATAATCCCTTACAAGGAAACTCTAGGAAAAAGAGATACAACAGGGAGTTTTTAAATTATCCTTTCTTCCAACTCATTAAAAAAATGTCTGGAACTGCTGGGATATATTTTTAAGATTTTACAAAAATTCCAAGTGTGTAGTGGTAACTAAAACAAGGTTTCCAAAATAACTTGGGAATTAGAAATGCAATCCCATAGGCAGCAAGGGTGTGTGTATGCATTGGTTTTAATCATAACAGGAAATAGGAAGAATAGAAATGGGAAATGGATCTGCTGTGGTCCACCTTCCAATATAACCAAAAGAGGAATATAATATTCTTTAGAAATACAACTATGAAAGAAGAATGAAGAAAGCAGGTCAGAAAAGAGAAGACAGAGCACAAAGATTAAAGAAATTGAAAGAACAATTCAGCTATAAAAGAAAAAGACTTGCTACAGTATAGACCTACTCACATGTTCTACGAACTGCCACATGAAGGTTTTTCTTTTTAAGGAAAAGCAGATTTTACTTCGCTAGTTGTTGCCCTCTAAAGGGGTGGTGCTCATTTCCATTTCAAGGCCATTGAGCCAGGGCTGTCTAAAGACATTTTTATGGTCATGTGGCCAGCATGACCAACATTGCCAGCAGAAGCGGTTACCTTCCCACTGAAGTGGTACCTATTTATCTTCTTGCATCTGTAGGCTTTCAAACTGCTAGATTGGCTGGAGCTGGAGCAAGTATGGGAGCTCATCCTGTCATGTGGAACTCCGGTCTCAAACCTGGGTTGCTGGCTTTCTAGCCAACAAGTGTGGTGTCTCAACCACTAAGTCACTGTGCCATCGGCAGCGTGAAGGTACACTGCTAATATTTCTAAAGGACATGGTCTCAGGATGTTGTCTTTGTCTCATTCCTGGATAGCTGCAGAAGCAGCTTAAAGCAGCATTAAAGCAGTTCCAGTTTTCCTTTTCCTCCACAAGACAGATCTTGTCAATCTACAATGCTTCACTGCTGATGCTAGTGATGATGAACTCAGAACTGGGATCTGCCCAGCTCTATCTGGTCACTTGATGTTTCTGGAGCATGCCTTTTCTTCACTGGCCATTATCTCTGTAGTCATTTTGACATAAACTGCAACAGAGACCCACACCTGACTCCTGATTTCTGAAGTATTAGCCCATGTCAAGCTCGGACAGCTTTATAATGTGCTGATCAGCCATTTTATGGGGTCCCTGTAGGTATGGCTTCAAATGGCAGTGCCCTTCTGAACAAGTGCTAAATTTGGTTTTAAATATGTGTTTAGTGTAGTTTTAAAAAGCTCTGAACTTATGTTTGTAAAATTAGAGTTATGCTCTTTTGTGAGATGAATTATCCTTCAAAGCAGAAGAAGTCAATCTAAATTAGGAATCTGTAGAGATTCTCAGTCATCCAGGTCATGGTTGTCCCAAAGGTGCTTTTTCAGGAGGCAACTGGACTTTCTGGTTTTTTTTTCTTTTGAAGACTTTTCACTTCTCATCCAAGAAGCTTCTTCCGCTCTGACAGGTTAGTCCTTCCATTCCCCACTTTCCTGTCAGAGCGGAAGAAGCTTCTTGGATGAGAAGCAAAATGTCTTCAAAATAAAAAACAAAGTCCAATTACCTCCTGAAAAAGCACCTTTGGGACTATACTAGGAATGATGGTTAGGTGATGCCAGCTGGTTCTGTTACTAAGGAGCATATTGTTGGTTCTTTCGATAGCATGTTTTACAATGGCCATGTTTATTTTTATTATTTTAAGGAACTGTTTTGTCTATTTTTGCAATATTGCATTCTTCTCCATGCTACTTTTACTCCTTAATCACTCGCTGCCATCACCTTCTTGTTTCTAATGTTCTTTCATTACACTATAGAGCTTTGGGAAATTAATTCCCAAAGGGAGCTGTCTAATTTCATACTATATGCTTAGTTTAGCTACCTTACTGATAAATTATTTTTGTATTGTACCTCTGTTAGGAAATAACTAGTATTAATAAAATTACTATTTAAAAAAACCAGACTTCATGTGGAGATATGTGATGCCACTACAAGGATTTGAAAGAATGACTCTTTGCTGATAATGGGAATAGATGCAACTCAGATTTCTCAAAAGAGCTTTTCCTATGTAACCCACTTATACCAAGGCAAAACTGGTGAAAACCTGATTTTGCTTTTCTATCTTCACCAGGGTCTTCACTATAGCTCTTAGTAACTTCCTCTTTGCTGGTTTGATCCAGAACATCATAGATGGATCATTAGACTTGACTATATAAAGTCTTCCCCTAAAGGCTGACTTTCACTTATCCCTTTCGCTTATTCCAGTGGTGGCTAACCTGTTTGGGCTCCTGTGCCCAAAATTATGTGTGCGCTCATGCTCGCGTGCCAGCACCCAGAAGGCAATGTGCGCGCCGCCATGTCCCCTACACATAAGCGCGCAATCCCCACCCCCACCCCTTTACCTGCACTATGCCTCACAGCTGATTTTTGGCTGGTTTGAGGCCTTTTTCGGCCTCCCAGAGGCTTGAGGAAGGCTTCTGCAGGCTTTGCAGGGTGAAAACTAGCCCCAATTCTTCACTTCTGGTATTTTCGGAAAAACAGGAAGTGATGAAATGGGGCTAGTTTTCAGCCTCCAAAGCCTGCAGAAGCTTCCTCAAGCCTTTGGGAGGCTGAAAAAGGCTCAAAGTGGCCGAAAATCAGCTGTGAGGCACACGCATGCGCACTGAGGTAAGTTTGCCTGCAGCTCGCGTGCCGGCGCAAATGGCTCTGTGTGCCACCTGTGGCTCACATGCCATAGGTTCGCCATCACGAGCTTATTCTGTAAAGCTGAAAATAAATACTCAGAAAGGAGGAAAAAGACCTATCTAGGAAATCTATGCAGAAGGCCAAGATGAATGTCTACAGCCCTCTAAAAGAGGTTTAGTGCTACACCAAAAGAGGGCTAAACCCATGTTTAATTTCAGCCTGAACAAGAGTTGACACACATAAGAAGGCTTGCAATCTCTTCGTCTTTACCTTGCGGATTACACAACCTTCATTTGTATCAGCCCCCCTAGATAGACGACCAGGTCAAGAAATCAGCTTCCTATGAGAGCTAAAACTACTTTTATTGAGATTGTTTATAATAACAACCTCAGAACCTATGACCCATCATCCAGCCTGTTTCAGTACATGAGTCTTGTACTTTCCCTCACAATTTATGTGAAAAGGAGTTCTTGAGAACCTGAAAGATTGCACATACTCTGACTGATTTTTTAGCCTAATAAAAGTATTATCCAACAGTTATAATTTTTTAAATAAACTACTGGTAAGTCCTCACCTTACAACCATTCATTTACAACTGTTCAAGTTACGGCATTGAAAAAAAAAGTGACTTATGATAGTCCTCATGACTATTGAAGCATCTCCAAAGTGATCAACATTTGGGCACTTGGCAACCGGCATATATTTCCAATAGTTGCAGCATCCTGGGGTCATGTGATCACCATTTGTGACCTTCCCAGGTGGCTTCTGATAAGCAAAGTCGATGGGGGGATCTTGATTCACTTAATGGCAGCATGATTCACTTAACAACTGCAATGATGTACTTAATGGCTGTGGCAAAAAGGGTTGTAAAGTTGACTTAATAGCCATCTTGGTTAGCAGTGGGAATTCTGGTCCCAATTGTGATCCTTTAAAGTGCTCAGCATTTGGCAATGTGAGAAAAATCCTTAGTATTCTTATCAGGGGTAGTCTAGTGCTTTCCATCCACGAATGGATGTTTTAAAAGCAATCGAGAGCAAAATAGCTATAGCCCTGAAAGAAGTCAATGCATCAGTAAATGGTACAATTACAGGAATGACTCACTGAGAAACTGACTTAAAGGGTTGAAGAAAAGGAATCTGGAGGAGATGATACTACTAACTGATGGACACCAACCACCAGAGCAGTTCCAGAACATCAGCTACTTAGGAATCCTGGCCAGTTTATAACATATTACTCATTCTCATTCAGAGTAATAAAACTGGATAGCACAAGTATTAAGATGGCCCTTTGCAATAGCTTCAGTTAATAGGAAATATGTTCAATCTTTATATGCATGTGCAAACTATTTAAATCAACATTGATGCAATAAATAGGGTTATCGTTACTTTGTTCTGATGGGGGATACATCTACAAACATTCATTAGTGGAATATTATATGTTTTCTGCAAGCCCTATTGTGATGGCAATGAGAAAACTGATTATTGATTCTTAGAATTTGCTGCAAATGTATTCTGGTCACAGAATTTGTAAAATTGTGTACTGCTCGATTTTTAAAAAGGCATAGAGTATGCTTGCATATGTGTCTGCTCAGGAATGAATCTCCGTTGAATTTAAAATCGCAGCTACAGTCAATTCATTTCTGGAATAGTAGTCAATAAATTGAATTATCAATTGAGTTTGTGTAGATATAAGATCAGGATTCCCAATTTTAAAATTACATTTCTTTACTTGAATGAATGATATCAATGTTCGGTTCCATATTTTTTAATATCTCTTATTTTGAAGGTTCCCAATGAAGAGGAAGGCACAGCTGAAACATATTTCATAAAAAGAAGTTCTTTGGATTTAATCTGAGTTAAAGCTTGCCTTTGGAATAAAACCATTCACTCTTATGACCTTTTTAGGGAGGAAGGCAGAAAGAATATGACCGTATTGATTTTCCTTAATCTCTTGATGACTTTTGATGGTCGTGACTACAATAGTTTCCTAGACCAGCTGTGCAAAAGCCATGGTTTTCACAATGCTTTCGCTCCTACCCATATGATAGTATTCAGAGAATAATGCAAGGTGATTGTACCGAATCCCCATGGCAATTAGATTCCATTTTGTTCCCAAAGTTGTCATATCCGCAGGACATCGCTGAGGGAGGTTTCAGTGGTATGTTGAAGATTCCTCACCTATTTTTCTATATCCTTTGAATAAGGAAATGTTATGCATTCCTGGACACTATGACAGGGACAATAAATTGAATCTGAGATTTGATCAACTAGACCTTTCTATCTTCTTTGTTCCAATCATTGGGAAGGTCAACTATATAGGATTGTACTCTCCTTGAAAAACCACGAGTTTTATCTGGAGTAACTCTATTGATGAGGGCTTAAATGGCCTTTTTCCAAGTAAGGATCTTCTTCAGCAATATAACTTGCTCTCTGTGATCTATATGCTAGAGGCCTTCATCCTGGTTTATTGCTGCCTTCTGCATATGGATTAGTGTGAGAACTGTATCCAATGTAAAATGCAATGCGAAGTTTTAAAGAGAGCTGTCTGTTGCAAGCAAATACAGTACATTTCTAAAGACCTTGTCCTGACTGGTGATTTGCTCCCTAGTTTTGTTCAGAATACTTACAATAATATACAAAACATAAAGAATTAACCACTAGGACAGTGATGGCGAACCTTTTTTGTTGTGGTGTGTCGAAAGCGTGTGTGTGTGCAATAGCGCATGTGCCGGAACCCACATTGAGGGAGGCCTCGGGAGGCTGAAAAACAGGCCTTCCGGAAATACCAGAAGGGCCCGTTTTCAGCCTCCAGAGGGTCTCTGGGGCCCTGGGGAAGCCATTTTCATCCTCATGGGGGCTTGAAGGAAGCTTCTGCAGGCTTTGGAGGCTGAAAAACAGGCCCTTCCAGTATTTCGGCACTTCCAGTATTTCAGGAAATACCGGAAGTGCCCATTTTTTGGCCTCCAAAAACTGCAGAGTCTTCCCTCGAGCCCCCAGGAGGGCGAAAATGGCTTCCCCAGGGCTCCAGAGACCCTCTGGAGGCTGAAAACGGGCACTTCTGGTATAGGTTTGCCATCATGGCACTAGGACAACGAAAAGAGTCCTTCTTCTGCACATTCTTGTCCATCAACAAAGATTTACTGGTAATGCTTCTCTTGAGAATGCATCATCTGCCAATGAACTGCTATGCAAGAACTTGACTGTGGACATTCTCGATGCAAGCCTCTAATGTGAGACATTTCTTCCCTAGTGAGATATTTTTTGATTCCTCCTTAAAACCTATCTGGTCCCAAGTATTCAGTTATACTACCCAACTGTATTTCTGAAGAAGATTAGTATTCTCCTGCATCACAGCTTTTAAGCAGTTCACGGCCTCAAGCATGGTATTTTAGAGGCTCTTTATTGAATTATTTAGATTTTAATTGTATTTAATTTATTGTTAATGGTTTCCTTCTTTGAGGTTGGTTTGTGGAAAAGTGAGTTAAAATGTCTTAAATAAAGTTTCGTTGGAAGAAAGCAAACTGCCTGACTGCTATTTCCAACACTATATACTGTATATGGAAGCTAACGTCATACAGGCATGTCCTTGCTCAAGTTGGCCTGATCCCAACTGTGTCTAGCCAAATGTATGGAGTTTTTAATTCAGTGATATGGTTTCCTTGTGACATTTGGGTTAGAAGAAAGTGAGTACTGTTTTGCTTCCCCATTTATTTGTTAATAAGTTGGGGTTTTAAAACTTCAGGTTATGACCCCACAGGGGGGTAGTTAGATTGGAAGGGTAGTTTTTGCCTCAGGCATGGTAGTAGAAATTGGACTTTTAAGTATTGCTAAACTAAAGTATTGGTTTACCACCTACCAGCCTTTCTTAATAAAATGACTATAGCTACTCACATTATTGCAATGTTATTTGTGTGCTTTAAGTATCTCTTCTGCTATGGCATGCAGAAGTATATCCATAATCTTTTGAAAAGTATAGAAATGTCTATATAATTGAAGCTCAGTATTTCCATCCATTATTTTTTATATTTCTAGTTTTAAATGGAAAAGGTTTTGTTCGGTAGTAAAAGAAAAATAGGGCAAGTATCATCAATAATGATGATAAAGCTACAGCTACGTCAAAACAATAGGAATAAAATCATTTATCTTTTTATTCCACAAGTGTTTTTGCCACAGGAGAAGAACAACTTCAGTGTGTTATTTGTCAAAACAACATCAACAGCAAACCACAGTCCATTGAGAATATGAAGCCAAACAGACCCAAACCATCCATATGTTCATGCCAAAATAATAAGATTATATTATTATTTGAAACTGATTACATGTAATTATTAAAAGTAAAGTGTGTGTTTTATTTTGCTTAACCCTAACCCCAATAAAATCATTAGCTTAGTTTGGAGGAGGGTGGAGGAGTTTGCACATATTCTTTTATCCTTTTAAGGAGATATTATCCCACAATCTTTGAGAAATCCTGTACTAGAGTGTAACTGTAGGGGTTCAAAACACAGAATTTACTCCAATTTTTAATATTTGTTGTCTTTAGACTATCCTAATGTTTTTGTTACAAAATTAAACTGGAAGAAACATTATACTGCTTTGAGAAAGATTGAGAAAAAGTATATAAGAGAGATATACATGCTAATTTGATGATAAATTGTGGCTGTTGTCTTTGAACTAATTAGGATCCAGAGTATAAAAACACTTACATTATCACTAGCTATTGAAGTAAACTCGTGTTCATAATAAATTATTAATACTGAATAAAACAGGCTTGACTGCATGCATATTAAAACATGATGTACATACTAATTTCTGAAAGTGAGAAAACTACATAATCAGCAGTTCTGCAGAAAAATGTTTGCCAGGACTCTGAACATTTTCATGCTTACTAATTAAAATGCCTGTGAAGTTTTTTTACAAAATGTGTGTGAATATGACAAAGAAGAAGTTCAATGATATTTTGAATGCTGAGAAATGAACGTAATTGAGGCCGAACAGAATAGCGAAAGCAAAACTTGACATTCATATATTGTGAAAGTCACTTGTGATGATCTACTTGAAGCAAATGATTGGTTTTCCATCCATGTTGGGTTATATAAATTAATTATCCTGAAAGCATAAGTGGAGTGTTCTCTCCCTTTCTAGCTGATAGGGACAAAGAAATCTTTGGTAAAGAAAAAAAGAAACCTTCACTTCTTAAAGAAGTGAATGGAAATAACTAGGATCCCAGCTGACAGAACAAGCATTGATCAGACCCTTTATGAAAAGACTCTTAGAATACAATGTGCATCTTTAGGCAATTCTGATACCAAATATATAGATTTATGTAAACATTACAGCTCAAGAATAACTTGAACTGCAGTAATATATGGATCCTGTTAAGGTCTTGGGATTTAAGAGCTGACCAGCAGTGAAGCTGATGTAATATAGGCTGATGAAATAAGAATGAATCAGCATAGCATGGGTATTTCCCTTTAAGACTGGGGATGGGTTCTATCCTTTTAAGATGTGTTTATATAAAGGCAGCCATTAGAGGGCATATTCTCTCTCCTTGTGTCCAGTATTCATTGGTATTCATTGCAGAAGTTCTCTGTGTAGAGTTAAGAAGAAGAAAGATTGCTTGTAAGGTATTTTGCCTACCACATATATGCCTGTATATAACTGTTTAACCACTGTTAAATGTCTAAGTCTCTGTGTGCTGTGTTTTGCTCCTGGGTTGTCTCATAATAGTACTCACCCTGCAAATGCTCTGACAGATCCAACTTGTGATATTAATTATAATCAATGTTGAAACATGCTTCAAGTTAATATATGTTTATTAACATATATTAGTAGTTATAGTAGCTATTTCTTATAATGGATAATAAGTTCTTGAAACAATGCAGCAGTCACTCAGAATTCTATTATGACCCCATACAACTATTGTTGTCTATATTTGAGTCAATGCTATAACCTTGAGCTTCAATAGTTATAATGTGAAAAGACGAGTGATATCTTTTATTTATTAGCTACTTACATATAAAATCTTCTGGATGATAAAAGCAACATTACGGTATAATGCTGAAAAATCCACCACTTTTGGATAAGCATGAGATTTTGTGATGCATTTAGAAAAGAGGTTGGTTTTCATTAGTTTGGCACATCTTGTCTTCCACTTGCATATTTTTAAGTGGGGGACAAATACTTTTTGTATGTCACTATATTATTTTTATATGTCACTACATGAAAATTTCCCTGGATAATTCACTTTATTAGTAAAGACAATTTCAATTCAATCTACAATAGACTATAACACTGTGTCAAAACCAACAAAAAGTACCACTACCCTGCCCCAAAACAAAACCATAAACAATTCCATACATAATTTTTTTTAAAAAAACTGAGAGGCCCAGAATATATGAGTTATTCAAAAAGTTTCAGTGACAGTCAACTCTTCATCTAGTTTTCAAGAAAGCTGTCAAGCACCTGGGAAATCAGGAGATTCAGGCAGTTCAAATGAGTATAAAGATTTATTGCAAGCTTAAGGTCTCTACAAGAATCTGACCAACTAATGATCAAAGGAAATAAATGAGAGCTAAGAAAGATATTCAAGGTGGACTGGATCTGTTGCAGGAACACAGGCACTCATGATTTATGACATATTTGACCACTCCCTTAGACTTAGCCTGGTCACCTCCTACAAAAACTTCGATCAGGCAGAAAAATGTTCCTGCATCCCCCTCCTTCCATCTCCAATTCTCATTAAATTTTTATTAAAGGGCTGTTTCAGCAATTGTGTTTCAAAGGGAAAGAGAGATTTGGAGAAATATCATGACTGGAATATAGTATTCTTTCACTTTTCGTTATAACTTGGTAAGAAATGCATATGTTTATATAATCATCTCTACTTAGTTTGCAGCCTTCCTGATTTGCTGCATGTCAATTAATTCCAAGAGATCATTCATAAGACACTTCCTTGCAAGGTAACTATTATATGTATAGTAATATTATTGCTTGGGTCATCAATCACTGATAAATTGTTGAATGCTTTTTCCCTCTGGAAACCGGGAGAATGTATCCATGAAATCATTCTGCCCACAAATTTGGTGGAGATTTTCAAGAGGTCTTTTGTGCCTAGCTGTAGAAGAAACAAAATTAGAAAATCTAGACAAAAAGTTTTTGCGAAATCTTACTCATATCTGGTCTACTACCAAAAAGCTCTCTCCAAAATTGTTTCTCACCTCAGTTCCTTTAGCAAACACAGCTAGAATAGAAACCCTGGCAGAACTCTTACCATTCAGGAAATTAAGATAGAACAGAAGACATGTTTCTTGAAATCTGGTCTCAAGCTGACCAGATTTCTGAACTAGTGCATCTGAAAAGGCGCAGGAGTAATATTATAATTATCAATTAGAGTTGAAGAATTCCGGATGACTACTAGAGATAGGTAACGCCTTCCTCACCTACATCTTTCACACCATCAGATAGATTATTGCAGATCAGATATGGTGATCTGCTAAAATAGCTAAAATATCTACTTCTGGCTAATCTGGTGGTCCTGTTCTGGAGCTTGTGTGGTTTCCAGACCATGTTTTAAAAAGACCCAATATAAAACATTAATGAGATGGTTCCATTGTATTAACATACAGTTCCATGCTACAGTGTCCCTATATTTTTTCCCCTTTGGAAATAATCTTTTTTAAAATCTTCTCTTTCCCTTTTATGCAGAATCCACACAATCTCATTGTTACTCTCTTGCAGTTTCATTTTCCTACATATTTTTCCTTTGTTGTTTCAGTCTTTATTTGTAGCAATCTTTGTGTGATAAGATACAGCTGCAGCTGCAACCTGTGCTGAGATTTTCAAGGCTCATGTCATTGTGATTTCAAATCAAGCACTTCTTATTTTCAAGTTCACAGCCCATGCATTATTTGCTGTTGATCCTAGTAAGGTGAATTAGTGGTAATTTGCCCCTGAAAAGTCTTTTTATTGTCACAATGTCAGTGGCGGTTGTGGTGGTGGCAGCTGCTTTAATTACTGACTTATTTTCCTTTCCCCCTTTTTAATGGCAAAATAGTGTCATAAAAACAGTAAATAACCATCTTAAAGGAAAACAGTGAGAGGAAATGATTAATTTTGCCTCCCTGCTAGGAAGAAAATCTGGATGAGACAATTTGCAGGTGGCAAATGAGAGGCTATTTCTCATTCATTCCCTAATTCTCACCTGACCAAGGGAAGAAATAAAAAAGGCACAAACAAGAAGCTTTCATTTAGCATTTGAAAGGATGTTTACTGAAGAGAAGGGCATTTACTGAGAAAACATTAAGAATCTTAGGTGGTTAGAGGGAAGCATGGCTGGATAAAATTGAAGAGATTAAGAGCTGTATAAGCCATCCATTTAGATTCTACTTGGACCTAAGTGGAAAAAATTGCACAGACTGCTAGTAAAACTGAAGTTAGAAAGCCACAGTGCAAAATGCTTGAACAATATCTGAAATTGTGATGTTACACAATTAACTGAATAAGTACTTGCTGCAGTTCTTCCAATTTTTTTCCAGCCACAATGGCAGTATTTTTAAGAGTGTTTATCATACAGTGCAATTTCAAATCTGAAACTCTGACTGCGTAAACTTTGAATGGAAACCTCTTGAAATAAATGTGAAATGCCCACTTACTAAGGACCTTTGTTCTTAAAGCATCAAAATCTATACAGAAAAACTAAGCTTTTAAAAAATATTTTCAAGGTTGTTTCAAAATATTTCTGACTGAGACAAAAAACAAAATGTTGCTTTCTCTCTCATTTCACAAAAGTAATTGCTGTGGTAGCTGAATCTTGGTTCAATCCTGAGGATAGGAAGATATCCTTTACTGTATCGTATTTGAAGGTGGCAAATGTAGTTGAGTTGCAGGAGTTGCGTATGGAGCAATTTGCTTGTCACATCTTGTTCAGACATCAACTATCTGCCTCTAATGTGGTGTTTCTCAAAGTTGGCTACTTTAAGATACGTGGATAATGCTGGCTGGGGAATTCTGGGAGTTGAAATTCTCGTATCTTAAAAAGTTGTCAGGATTGAGAAACACTGCTCTAATGAATGAAATGCTTTGATAGCCAAATAATTATACAAATAAAAGCCAATCATTCAGAATATTATGATTTTCCATCTCAAAATGTATAGTCTGGAGGTCTGATGTGTAATTTACTGATTGCAAAAATCAAATGGTTTGTTGGTGACCTCATACTGGCCCACAATTGTATAGAGAAACTATGTATGTACAATGTGAACATTCTCTTTTACAATATTGTCTTTTTAGAAGATATTGAGCCCAGTTTTCTGCCTCCTGGATTATTATTTTTGTCACAGACTGAATCTGAAAATACTTCCCATTTCCTTCAGTTTCTAGCATAGTAGCACATATTTGGTCACTTTAAATCTGCATTTTAAATAAAATATCTATATTGGAAATAGTAAACATATACATTAGACTGTGAAGTCCTTGGTGCTCTCTGAGCTTGTTTGCTTGCAGATAATTCATTACCCAACTAGATAACATCATCAGTGCTGATGAGAGTGGGATTTGTTCTCTATTTATGTACATACTAGGCAGGTAAACTAAAAGTGACATGAGGAATTGTACAAAGTAGTTTCTTAATAGACAGAATCTTGCCAGACTAAATCACATTCTGCATAAATATCTGATAAGTGATGTGAAGAATTAGGGAGGATCCTTTCTATGTCTCAAGGCTGATGTGTCTCTTTGCTCCTCCCTCCCATAAATAAGTGCCAGATTCCACACTATATACTTATATAGAAATGTATACCTATACACATATACACATGTACATACACTGTAGTTTTCCCAGTCAGTGTTAGTGGGAATGTGGTTTTCTCCTTGGTTTCCTCCTATATATAGAGAGGGGGGAATTCTTTTTATTACTATATATGATCTGTTTTTCTCTTTTATGATTTGATTTTTTTAAAATAATAAGTGTAATGTTTGGAGTCAGCAGCCTCTAATTATAAATAATAAAGAAACACTGTAAGGTATTTGTTCCTTTCTTCAAAGGGTTGCTCTGTTTAGTTATTTGACATTGAGGTGAGGATATGGAGAGATAGTATCATGAATTTACTCCAGTCCAGCCAAAGGTCTCAGGTAAGTAACCAGAGAGAGCTACAGTAATTCCATGTGGTCAGCTAAATTGTTCATATTGCTGGGGGACACAGGTGCTAACTTCTCTTCCTGCCAGGAAGAGAGAAAATGACCTAGATAATACCTACAAAAATGGAGCCTCTCTAGGCATCTCATTTCTGTAGCTGTTTTTTTGTTGTGCATGTCTGTGGCTGTGGGGCGGGCGGGAGGGAAAGAGGCAGAAATTAGTAGAAATGGGCAAACAGACCCCAATCCTTTCTGTAATGTTGTTGATCCCCATACCTGTTTTTTTTCCTAGTAGAAAAATGTGAGGAAAGAACCAGTCTCTGAGCCTTCTCTATGGCAGTTGGGAGGACCTTAAATAGGGCTGAACATAATTGGAACATCTCTGATAGTGCAGTGCCTGTGCACGAAAGTGAGATAAAAAATGTTGGGAAAAAGGGAATGTCTTCATCAGTTGTGTCATGCCAACACAGCTTCTATAAAGGCATAAAAACAATTCCTATTATATATTTCTATCCGTTTCTGTTCAGTTTCTAGTTTCAGTTTTTTGTTGGCATTCATGACTCCCACTCTGTCAAATATTAGTCACTTTTACTGAAAGAAAAATGTGCTTCATTGGCATAACCATGTTTTTCACCTTTATTAGAACTGTGCTGCTCTGAAACTCTTTAAATAAACAACGGGCTTTATTTCAGCAGTTCATGTAGGGTGGTGAGATTAGATAAAGAGACTCTTAAATTTAACCACAACCAAGTTAGCTAAGCAGTAGGAAAAAAAATCATCTCATTATTAACCCGGTCAAGTTTTTGTTATTGCTTACTTATGAAGTGCCAGTGTTTGCAACTGGTTGTGGATTGCAGGGAGAACATTTGTTTATGGGTTTTCAAATTTTATAACATTCCTCACAAGCAATTGAGCAGTTTCCTGATGAAAAAGAAATGATAGCCATGCTTTTTCGAAAGGTTTGTCTACTATTCTTGATCTTTTCCATTACATTTATTTCAAATATCCCTGCTATTCATTGTGTAGATTTGTCTTCATTCTGTTACCTTGACGAAGATGTATTCATAAAACTGCATTTTCTGAAATAGAAACTGGATTCACATTCTATGCTAAATATAAGGATCTCTTACAAGCCACGAGGATGTCCTGCACACCATCATGTTATTGTATAATTAATGTGAGTTTAGTAATTGGCATCATTTGCTTGATATTTTAACATGCATGGTCTTACTCGCACTGCCCCCTCACCCATATGGTAAGTCATAATATGATTTTGTTGGTTTTGACTTAGTACGTTGTATGATCCCAGCAGTGGTGGGATTCAAATTTTTTTACTACCGGTTCTGTAGGTGTGGCTTGGTGGGCGTGGCAGGGCTAAAATCTTTAAAATCCCCAGAGAGAGGAGGCATTTGCTGGTTCTCCGATCTACTCAAAATTTCCGCTACCTGTTCTCCAGAACTGGTCAGAACCTGCTGAATACCAGCTCTGGATCCTAGCTTTTGTGATTAGAAAACCATGGCTTATAACTTCAGCTGTGCTCACATCTTATTTTTAAGTCAAGATTTATTTGATCATTGGTTGTTGTTGTTTTTTAAAAAAAAAACATCGTTAGTGTTCATATAACATCCCAAGTCAAACCAAGCACTATCTCATTATGGCTTGCTTTTATGACTAAACACAATCAATTTTGACTTATTCACTAAACTGATTAAACAAACCTGTCAGTATAAAACAGTATTATATGTCTCATTTATGTGAAGGCAATTCTAGTGGTTTATTACTTTCTGTTTAGTTTTTATTGGTTTTTATAATTTTAACTGTGCTTTGATATAATTTTAACTGTGCTTTGATGTTGTAAATTGATAGAAGTCATTTTTGTTAAATCTAGTAGTATAGAAACAAAATAATCTGAAGGTCATTTTATCCAGTTTACTACAAATTCTGTATCTTGACAAAAAGAAATATTCCATATAATGTGATATAGCTAACTTTAAGGCCTGTGGAATGTATATTCATGTCATGCCATAATGCAATTTGGTTGTCCTGTCTTGCAAAGTAAAGCTTGCCATTACATAACAGCTATTAAAACGTGATTTATGATTTAGTATTTTGTCTGAAGCCAATGATTTATTTAAAATATTTATTCATATGAAATGTGTATCCTGCCTTTTTATTTATATAATCTATTAAGCTTATAGCAGTGTCCATGGAGAAAATAAAAAAAAACCTCAAAATGGCAGCCACAACCACGTGTATGAAGGCCTGCATGTTTTACATGCATGACAATTGTGGCATAGTTGTGACTGCCACCTTGATAATTTTTTTTACCCCCTTTTGGAAAACAACCTTAGTGGCTTGCAAAAAATAATTGTAATGTGTTCAGTAAACCAGGGTTAAAGAGGTAGTATAAGATGTAAGCCCAGTCTACCTGCAGCATTCAGCGTATAAAAGCTCTTTTCCTAGCCTAAAAAGACAAAGACCTCTGACAAGCATTAGCATTCTGCAGGAAACTCAGGCTGCTGAGTGGCCAACATCACTGACACTGCTAGCCTTGCTCTTCTTCTTTTCCTTTGCAAATTCTTCATATTTTATCAAATTTTTCTATAGCGGAGAGATAAAATAAATGATGAATGTATATTTCTAAAAATGTATGCATGTTCCAATGCCACTTTAAAACATTTATAAAGAGGTAGACAATACATGGCCAAGATTCAATATTGTCAGCATTTTAGGACTTTCATTTATATCCAAGTACATGTGTGAGATAAATGATGAAATTGGTTTTGCAATCCTGTAACAAAATATTCCCTGGTATTGTTAAAAGCTACTTTTTTATTTATCTTGCTCAAATAACATCCATTTTGACTAGCATATTTACTTCAATTCATAGCCTCACAGTTGTGTTTTGCGTCTGTACTGAACTCTCTGGCAGAGAAGGCCTGAAGCAAATTATCTATCTCGTCTGGCTGGAGAACCAACTTTATGAAGAAACAACAAAAGCAACAAGTTCAGTCCACTCTGACTCCATGTGATCAGCACTTAATTCATCAGATTGCCATATGACCAGAGTTTGAGATACCATGGAGTGTGTACATGCTTTTCAAGATTTGAATTTAAAAAGATAGAACATATTTCAGCTTGGCCTTTTGCCTAGTCTTATAACCGTATCTTTGCAAGAACGATTGTTGTGTTTTATTACGTTACACAAGAACTAGCTGATTTTCAAGAATTATGATGGTTATCTTTCTTACAGAAGTATTATTCTGTGTTTCATGCATGCAGGATATCAGGTTGTCCAACAATAGTTTTATCCCATATGGTAGCCAAGAGATTACAAATGTAGAGGTTGAGTTCAGTGGCTTTAAAGACAGAGGGCTAATTCTTGTTATAATGTTCAGAATTAGATGAGAATGGTGACTGAGTGCCC
Source organism: Notechis scutatus (assembly GCF_049901735.1). Lineage (NCBI taxonomy): Eukaryota > Metazoa > Chordata > Lepidosauria > Squamata > Elapidae > Notechis > Notechis scutatus. The sequence continues at coordinate 95,203,290 of NC_142009.1, read as the reverse complement.
AGTGAGATTCAGAAAAAACATTTCAGTTGTTGTAATCAAAATTTCATAATTCTAATATCCTAGATTAATTGCTCATTTATGACTTCTTTTTATTTCCATTATATATAGTTTTATATAAAAAAGCAATCTTTCCTAGGTGTTCTGTTTAATATGTTTGTTATTGTTATTCAGCGAAGTTCCTCAACAATAATTTGTGGATCCCATGTTTGTGAACATATAACACATATATAACATACAAAATTCTTGCTTAGGTCTATTCCTTTGCTTCCAAGAAGAACTGAGAAGGAATGGGATACATCCAGAGGTAGTATTCAGCAGGTTCTTACCAGTTCTGGAGAACTGGTAGTGGACATTTTGAGTAGTTTGGAGAAGTGGCAAATATCAACTGACTGGAGATTTTATAGTATCCTTCCCCTGTCATGCCCACCAAGCCACGCCCAGGGAACCGGTAGTAAAAATATTTGAATCCCACCACTGGGATACATGTCCAGAATTAGCAGACCACGAATGACCAAGTTTCTTCATAGTCCAAATGGCTGGATTTGCATGAGGTTTTAAAGCACCTTTGCCGCTCATGCAAATGGAGCTGCACTTGTGCACGTGCTTCCCCTGCCACTCACGCAGAACCATCCACTCTCCCCCCCCCCCACCCCAGGGGTCAGTCCATCCTATCTTGTGTGAACCCAGTTAAAGGAGTCTTGGGAATGAATTTGAAGCAATGTATGTTTTAGGCATTTTTACATATAATACTAAGTACAGGTAGTCCTCAACTTACAACTATTTGTTTAGTGACCGAAGTTACAATGGCCCTGAAAAAAGTGACTTATGACTGTTTTTCACACTTACAGCCATTGCAGCATCCCTATGGTCACGTGATCAAAATTCAGATCAAAATGTGGCAACTGACTTGTATTTATGATGGTTGCAGTGTCCAGGGGTCACGTGATCACATTTTGCAATCTTCCGTCAAGCAAAGTCAATGGGGAAGCCAGATTCACTTAATAACTGTATTACTAACTTAACTGCAATGATTCACTTAACAACTGTGGCAAGAAAGCTGGTAAAATGGGGCAAAATTTACTTAATAACTGTCTTGCTTCGCAATGGAAATTTTGGGCTCAATTATGGTTGTGAGTCAAGGACTCCTACATGCCTTTTTGCAAAGGTTATTAATGCCAGACATTATGTATTAAAATGAATATGTTAAATTTTTTTATAATAATTTAAATATGAGCTTATTTGTGTGGACACATTCACATAATTTAGCAATGCGTTAAATATATTTCTTAATAACAAACATTTAAAAGTAGTTTATTACAGGGATCCCCAACCTTTTCGACGCCGCGGCCCGGTTCCGGCGTCAGCTGGGCGCCGCGGCCCGGTTCCGGCGTCACCTGGGCGCCGCCATCTTTTTTTGACGAAAAATCACTTCTGGTGACGTCACGGAAGTGATTTTTCGTCAAAAAAAGCGGCGGCCAGCTTCTGGTGAGCTTTTCGGGTGAAATGGCTTTCTACCCGGAAAAGCTCACCGAAGGCTGGCGCCGCCATCTTTTTGACGAAAAATTGCTTTTTTACCAAAAAGATGGCGGCGCCCAGCAACCAGCGGCCTGGTAAGGCTTGTTCCGCGGCCCGGTACCGGTCCGCGGCCCGGCGGTTGGGGACCCCTGGTTTATTATATATAGATAGCTTTTTATACTTTCAACATATACACACATTCTGGCATTTCTGTTTATGCTTTTTAAAGCAGGTACAGTAGTGACAGACAGCACTGATATAATCTTTGATGAGAAGATTAATAATAACTCTGATTCTACTGTGTCTAGAAATAAATCATGCTATTAAAACCCCACCCATTATTTCTAGGAAACAGTGTTTTGATCCTTTTTTCTTTGATGCTACGGAGTACTTCAGATTTCAGATCTAACAAATAACTTACTACATGGAAAATTTAGCTGGACACTAGGATTTATACTTTGGATCAAATAGGTGAAGATGATTTTTTTATCCTTTTCTACTATAAAGGACAAATATTATTTGCCTGGTATGGCACAGTACAGTAGCAGTATATCTACTATACCTAGTCCTCCACTTACAACAGTTCATTTAGTGACTGTTTGAAGTTACAACTACACTGAAAAAAGTGAAATATGACCATTTTTCACACTTATGACCATTGCAGCATCCCCATGATCATGTGATCTATATTCAGACACTTGACAACTGGTTCATATTTATGACAGTTGCAGTGCCCTGGGGTCATGAGATCCCCTTTTGTGACCTTCTGACAAGCAAAATCAATGGGAACTCAGATTCACTTAACAACCGTGTTAGTAATTTGACAACTTTACAAATGTGGCAAGAAAAGTCTTAAAATGGGACAAAACTCACTTAACAAATTTCTCACTTAGCAACATATATTCTGGGCTTGTGATCATAAGTTGAGGGCTACCTGTTAGTGCTATCCCAGTTTGGACACATTTCATTTTCAACCTCAGAAACATCTAATCTACCACAATTGATGAAATCCAATGGCACAACATTTTGTACAAATTACTCTTTATAAAATTCTGTTGGCATCCAATCATTTTCATATAAAACATTTAATGATAAAATGGAATAGAGTTAAAGATTCTATTTTGTGTAGACAATGAGAAGGGTTATTTTTAATAACAAGAATTGAAGTAGATCTTAGAATGTGTCGTACTTAACAAAAATGGTGTTTTGGATTTATTGGGCCCTGTTTATGTAGAAAAGACACATGAAAATTGTTCTTTGAAGATGCAGTAAAATTGATATTTCTTTAAAACATCTTGGTACAATGTCCTATTAGAGTTCCATTTTGGGAGGGAGTTATTACATATATAACCTTTGAAACAAGGTTTAGCATTTTCATACGTTTAGATCTTACTGCATAAAAACTGACATCTGGACAAAAAAGGTGGATTCTCCATGCTGAATTCATAGCTATAAAATAATTAGTTTTCAGCCCAGGAAAGATAAATATATGGCCCCAATACACAATGGACTGCAGAGTCAATGTCATCATTAGGTGTTTTGAGTTGTTGTTTGGGGGAAAATAGGGAGTATTATGTTCATTTGGGGCTTTGAGTTAATTATAAAGTAATAAAGATAGGATTAAAAAAAATCCAAGAAATAAATAAAGGGTGTTAATAAAATATGGCTCCCATTTATGGAAATAATTGGGTAGAACTTTTATGCACGACTCCAGGAATACATGCTCCGTTTTTTATCTCTCTGATTTGTTTTCTTGTTTTTGTTTCCTAACTTTGTGGACTGTTTGTTTTTCTTCCTCTTTTTTGCTTGTTTGTTTGTTTGTTTGTATCCAATCAACACCAGCAAAATAAATAAATAAATAATACAATCCACCGCTCAAAACGTGGAGAGAGTTCAAGGCTGCCCCTCAGACGTTTTCCCCTCGATTTCTCTTCCGCGGGTTTCCATTCTAATCGACGTTGTTCCCGACGCACCTTTGAAGATGGTGATCTTGGTGGATCGGAGCGGCGGCGGGGTGCGGGGAAGGAAAAGACAAAACACCCAAGATTACGGGCTATCGCCTGCCTGCCTTTCCCAGAGTCTGAGACATAAAAGCGAAGGGAAGAAAAGCCACTCAGGCGGCGGCGGCGGCAGTAACAGCAGCGGCAGCAGCAGCAGCAGTTTCCCTTTCCCCAGCCCTGACTCTACGGGCGCATGCTCACTTGCGCCCGCAGCCCTGGACCATATTTGTCAGGACTACTCGAGAGACGGAGAAAAAAAATAAAGAGAGAGAGAGGATTTGGGGGGGTAAGGAAGCGGCTGGTTCGGATACGATTGCTAACCCATTAACTGCAATTGCACAATGCTCAGGATGGCTTTCAAATTGCTTCCGTTCCTTCGCTGGGGATGAAAGTTGAGAGAGAGAGAGAGAGAGGAGATAAAGGAAGGCAAGCGCACCTCCTCTACCTCCCTCATGAAACGGGCAAACGGGTGTGGGGGGTATTATTATTTAAGGAATTGGGAGGGAAGGTTTCCCCTTCAACATATCCAGCGAAGGAAATATAAGTAATCTGGGGAAAGTGGCCAGATGACTCTGAAGTGGGTGGGTGGGTCGCGGGTGTGTGTGGGGGGAAATCTTTCCTAAAATCCTAAGTGCCTGAGAGTGAAAGAGGAACAAAAGAGCGAGCGGAGGAAGAGGGTGCCTTCGCCTTCTGCGCCCCCTCTTCCCCGCCCGGGCTCTGCTTTTCCCCCACCCGAATTCTTGACGGGCATCGGGAGCGGAAGGGGGCAGAAGTGGCCGGGAAATAAGGAATCGGGCAATCCACACTCGCCCACATATTGATGTGGATAGGTGGGTGGCGGTGGGGGGTGAGCGATTTGCGGCGTCCTGCCCCACCGCTGGTGAGCCGCGGCCAGGGAATTCTTGACACTTCCCCAGGAATGCTGGCGAGGGGGAGGGAAAAAAAAGGGGGCGCCGCCACAAAGATTTGGGGTGTCGGGCGAGAGGGGGCGGACGGGGATCCTGCATCCCAGCGCTCACTCTGTTTTGTTTCAGGGGATCCCTCGGGAGAGAGGATAATGGCTTGGGAAAGAAGAAGCCAGGTTCGGCTTGCAGCGGGATATACCGGTTGAATGTGTAGCATGTGTTGTGTTGTGTCTCCTTTTGCAGAAGGGAGGGAAGGGGAAAAAAAAAAAAAAGGCCTGTTCCGATCAGCGCGTAGCAGCCGCCGCCGCCAGCTTCGGAAGAGAGGATTTGTTCGCGAATTGGGGTAATTTCGCTTCCTTGTCTCCCTTGTGCCGCTTATGGACTTTGTGGCGTTTGAGTGCGCGCGTGGCGGTGCACTCGTGTGCGCGTGTCTCGGGCTATAGAAATATAATACCGAGCTCCCCAATTCCGCCATTTTGGGCAAACTTTGCACACGCACGCACACACCACACGCGCAGAGAGACGCGCTTAGCAGTTTGTAGTGGGAGGGCGCGCGCGCGTGCGCGCGCGGAACGGGCTTGTGTGTGTGTGTGTGTGTGTGGTGGGGAGAGAGAAACCCTTTTGATTCCTGTGCATGTCTTTCACTAAGTGTAAACATATGTGTGTGTGTGTGTGTGTATGGTGGGGAGCGGGGCTCTTCCCGAGGGAGAAGAGTGCAATTTGAAGGTTGTCAGCAAATACACACACACACACACACAAAATCCGGCCGGTAAGAGATACGGTGGATCGCTGCGTAATTTTCAAGGCAGCGAGAAGATGCCTCGTGTGAATTCCGCTTGCCACTCGCACCTGGGTGCCCCTCGCGCTCTCCAACTTTGCTTGCCCGCCTCTCCTTTAAAGCGTCTGCGCTTCCTGGGAAGCCTATGAATGAAACGGGAGCCGGAGACTCGCGTTGCACACTTGTTCGCCGCTCGTTGCGGGGAGTGAGGGTGGGGGGGCTCCTTCTGAAGCTCGCTGCGAGAGTGTGAGAACCCAGGCCCGATCTGGGGCGCGTCAGGGTAGAAAACAACAGGAATGCGTGTGTCCTTATGCGTGGGCGCTCCTGCGGCCCCTTCTGTTTTCTTCCTAGTCGCTTATATAGCAAAGAGGAGGGCGGGTGACAGGGGAAAAGTTTGAAAGGAGCCAGCGGTCCCCAGAGGGAAGACCTCTCTGCCCGCCCTCTTTTCCCGGCCTCAGGTTTGGGGCCGGGCTAAGGAGACCGGGGAGAGCGAGCCGTCTCCCCTCTCTCGGAGGGGGAAATCTGGAGCCCGCCCAGGAGAAGCCTGGATCAAGGGGGGGGGGGAGAAAAAAGCCTTGACCCCCTTTTTTTCTCCTTGGGAGTCGAAAAGGGACCTGGGTGTCCCCCTCCCCCCAGGAATTGGGAACGTGGAAGGGTGTTTCCAAAATGAGGAGGGGACAAAAGGCTTCTTGAGTTCGCTCTCGGCAGCCTCCCCTTCCCGGTTTCCGTCGCAGCCGCCGTAAGAAAAACGGGACTCGATTAACAAACAAGAGTCTTTCATTATGCAACTTCCTCAGTCGAGCGCCCGGTTTCTCTCCTCTCGCTCCTGCCCCGCGTACATCTTCTATTTTGCCCGCCGTGCAACAATCGCACCTCCCTTTCGGGCATTTCCCTGAAGATGGAAGGGAGGCCGGTCGTAAAAAGTTATTTCGGGCGTCCCGGGGCGAGCTGATCCGAGCTACTTTTTTCATGCCTAAGGAGAGAAAAAGAGGCAGACTCGGTGGGGAGGGAAGGAAGGAAGGAAGATAAATCCCGCTGCAGCCTGAAGGTAGGCTTGCGTGGGAAGGGGGGGGGGGAGACACTAGGGGAAGGAGCAGGGAAAAGACCACACTTTTTCCACTCCCCCTCCCCCCGCCGCTCTTAATTTTAGAAAAAGTCGGGGAGGGGGGAATCTGACGGGCTGATCACAGTATTTCTTCCAGAAAGTTTCAAGTGCAGCAAAAATGTAGTTCAAAACTGGCCAAGGAGGGACCCCTACTGGTCAGACGTAGGCATTCACCTTGGGGAGCAAAGTTCAAATTTAATCCTCAAGTTTTTACAGAGACTGTTTTTCGCTGGGTATGAATCGGTAGAGAACTAGGCAGTTTGAAAAGCATGTCTTTATCTTCTCTTCTTAACTGTTGTTTCCACTGTTTCTCTTTTGTATTTCAAGTATTAAAAGTAAGGAAGGGTGAGTGTTATTTAAGAACTTGTGCACTGCTAAAGGTTTAACAGGTAAATATATCTGGGTAGCTATGAGCTTCTGTTCCCTAGTTAGGTTTCTTGTTAGTACTGCTCAATTTCACCTTTGCTTTTAATGCTAATGGTGATAGGAGACGACCCTAAAACAGTTTTGTTTTGTTCATTAATATAAATTTAGGCAATATTATGAGATGCTCATTGCAAATTCACAAAGTTATTTATGAATTGAAACTTAGATTTCCTTATAAAATTTGGAAGTAAAGTAGAGTTATGTCTTCTGTATACTTTGAAAGTGGCATTGGTAGAAATGCTGAAATTAAAAGCTGGTTTGGCGAAAAGCTTAGGCAATGAAATTCTGTAAGATAGAAAATTGATGGAATATTTGTGGCAAATCTTAATCATGTGTAGATTGTAACTCTTTTCAAGGCTGTTCTATGAATATAATGGCTGCGAAGAAGCTGTTCTCAGGCCTTTTCCCTAATAACTACTTAATACCTTCAAGCACCATTCAGCTCTCTTGGACATAATATAAAGCCTGTTCCATATTGAGGATAGACACTTTACTTAACTGGTTGATTAAAGCTAGCTGTTTGGATGGTTTTGAAATGCAAAACAAGATGTGAGATTGCTGTAAAAAGCCAGAATCATAAAAACATTTAGTCTCTATTCTTCCTATAATATTATTCACCATCCTTCCAGTTGTTCAGTTTACTAAACAGAGTTTGTTTCATTCTATTTGGGCATTTTCAGTAATTGTACATGTGAAAAATCTGATGGGATAATGGAAAACAGGGCTACTGAATAAATACTCCCAGGAGATGGCACTGCAGACCTGCTGTTCAGCCCCTGGGCCATTATGGGATTTTGGCCTTTATGTTTTTAGCATCTTAGAACTAATTGAGGTGGTCACCTGGTTAATGTCACTATAGTTGATTATACCTAGGTCTAGCCTTCTTCCAACTAATGCTGGGTTGACCACTGAAATCTTGAACATATTAAATGGCCCATTGAGGGTGAGTTCAGGTGAGACTATTCTTTCCATTGATAGACCAAATAGAAATTAAAGGAACATTTTGTTCTAGTTGGAAAGGTTCTACTTCATGCTTTGGGAAAGAAGGAATGGTTGTTGTGTCTACCAATGCCATGGTTGGTACAGAAGTTGAAGAAGAAAAAGTTGACAAGGGTTGGTTTTTAGCAATATAGGGCTCCATGACGCAATACTGTAATCTTTTTATGAGGCTGTGGTTGAAGAGTTACATAAAGTGCAGCTACTATCAATATATAATTCCTATTGCAACCAATTATATGAACATGACTAATTTAACATTTGGTTCACATCCTATTGTATGTTTCACTATGGAGAAATCTAGTCCAATGGAGACATAAAAGAAGGCCTTTTCAAGGCTACAATTCGTTTGTGGAATTATGTCTGTAAAGAGCACAGGTTGCCTCATTTTTGTTTAGTTTTGTGTGCCTCTTTTTAGCTATTCAGTGACTTCAGATATGATTAATTCTACTCTTTAATAATGATTTTTTTGCTGTTTTTTTTAAATAAAGTTTTATTTGGGTTTTCACACACAAAATACAAGTAAAACATCTTTTTTGAAAATAGCATGGCCCCGGGTTGAACTTCTTTATACAGACACAAAACTCAATTTCATGCTCCTTTTTGTATTCTATTCCATATCTTATACTATTTTACATTTTCTATATAGTTTTTTCCCTCTTTTAATTTTCTAAATTTTATTTTGATTATCTCATCTCAATTCAAATCATTATATTTATACTTTTGTCTGTTCTGTTTCAATTTCATATTATCTTTTCCCATTAAATGAATTTTCTCCTGTAGTTACTAATTGGAGTATGACACCTTTATATCTTTTAATTACATCCATTCAACTCTTATTTAAACTTCAATATATACCTTAAGTTTATGACCTTCAATATAATACATAATACATAACTTCCAATCGAATTCTGCTTGGCACATTCTTATAATACACACTATATTCTTTTTTTTAAAAAAAGAAAGATTGTAAATATATGTAATTATAAACCCTCATTCCATTCCAGTTCAGTTCTATCATTAATAATCATTAAAATCTTAACATCTTTAACACTTCTTTTCAATTAAATATCATACTTCCTTAAAAACACATATAATCTCCATAATTATTTTTCCCTTATTTCTCTTCACATATGTTTTATAAATCATTAAATATACCTTTTGTTACATTTATTTATTGACAAGCATTCCACTGAATTACAATAGCTATTTTATCAGACATTTTAATCATACATTGTTTCATATTTTCTAAAATTACTTCTGTTTCTAATATAACCATACTATCTTATGTACCTTTGCAGAATCCCTTTTTCCATTAAGTTTTCACCCATTATCTCTAAATAGGCCCTGTTTCTCTATATTTTGCATCTGTCCTTTATAACTTCTTTTCCTTTCTTTCTTCCCTCTCATCTTCTCCCTCCCCTTTTTACCCCCTTGTCTCTCTAGTTCTAATTCTCTCTTCTGCATTTCCCTCTTCTGTTGCTTTCTGATTTTATACTTATTTTTCACTCTATTTTTTGGGGGGGAGTTGTTTTTCCCAATCTTAAACTTTCCATTCTCTTTCCCCCCTTTCCTTCCCCTCCCCCATCTAAGATTACTTGTTCATTAAAGATGGCTTCTTCTTTGTTGCAATCTTCTTGTTCTGCAGGCATTTCTTGTTGTTTCTCATAATTCCAAATCTCCATTTCTAAAAACTGAAATACGAAACGAAAAGAACCTCTCCCTTCTTGTGCATCTTCTTTGTACTTTTTAAGTTCCATTTTCAGTTCTTCTAAAAGTGGAGCCATTTTAAAAAGTTTTAAACAACCACCCGATTGATTTTAGTCATTCAAAACAATAACCAAGAATCCAGAAATCATCAAGTAATCCAGATAGTCCCGAGTTATATCTTCTTATTTCTTTTTCGACTTTCTCTTCCTGGGGTTTTTGTTGCGATATTTCAGTTAGAATGTATCTTTTGGAAGTCTTGTTGAGATTTTGCTGTTAGTTCTTTTTTTAAATTCCAGGCAGTCTCCTCCCTTCCAGATCCTACCCTTTTATTCTTTTTCTCTCCTTTCCTGTTTTCAAAAGCTTTTAATTATCCAGAAATCTTTATTATCCCTTTGACTTTTTATTTTCAGCATTAAATGCCTATTGATGTCAAAGTGGATTTTTTTCCAATTTCTTGCTTAAGTCTCTTAGCTGTCAGTATAGGAAAAGGAGAAAACCAAATCTTTTCCCCTTTCTCTCTCCTTCACAGCTTAAAAATCTTCTTAGGGAACAATGTTATTGTTTTTTAACAGTTTCAATTCCAGGGTACCTTATTTGTTGCTTTTGCTGTTTGACCCGGTCAGCCAAAACTTTCTCTTATCTTCCTCCTGCACATTCTTTTCCGGTGGAGTTCTTCTTTGTGGAGGCCATTTCTGACCACCGCTGCAACCGCCTTTGGGAAAGGGAGTAATGGCCAGCTGGGGAGGAGAGATGCGGCTCTCCTCAACCCTGCTGGCAGTCTCCCCCCTCTTCACCACCTCTACGGGATGGCTTAGCCCCGAAACCAGCCAGCTCGGGGCGCTCCAGTGGCAAGCATGGATCGAAGCCTCGCAGAGACGAGGTTTCGGTCTGTCGCTGAAGAAGCTCAAACCAGAAGTCGATTTTTTTGCTTTTTTTTGAGAGGATATTTTAAACATTTTAAACTGAATATTGTCTTAGGAGTTTTTTGGTAAAAAAAAGGACAAGTCATAAATAATCTAAGAAATTAATATAAAAAGTTTGAAACATTTCAAATTGTGTTTTTAGAAGGCCTTTTTTAAACAAATTTATTCAGATGCATTTATTTATTTAAATTTATATGCTGCTCTAAGCCAAACAATGCTATAAGCAGCTAATGATTCAGAGTTAGTAATCTCATTTTTCACCTATTTAGTCATAATTGGAGGAGATAGCCTTTCAATTTTAAGGATCGTATATTCTCATGGGAGTGATACAATATAGGGAGATATTCTTCCTCCATTTCCATGAGATTCATTTTAGCTTATTGTAACTCTTGACAGTGCTGGGAATATTGCTAGTCCCTGACAAGTAGTATGACTTCATTTACTCTCCATTTAGCTCATTACTAAATCAATTAAATAAACTACATTAGGATAGCTTTTTCACATGGTCTGATATATGTATTAGAAAGTTTATGGCATATTATTTTAAAATTTGTTTCATTGAATCACTCTGCGTCAAACAGTACATTTCAATACATTAAGTTGCGATCAGTTTTGGAAACGAGTTTACTTGAATGCAAGATAGTGTTTATTATGTTTTATTTAAGAGCTTGGCCTTGAGCTGTTCTTGAGTTGAAATGAACAGGCTTCTGCTGTATGTTGACAAAAACAGTTTTCTGACTGATAATAAAAATGTATTTCTACACATTGCTTATTTTATCCTCTCAGAATAGATAGTCTGAATAGTGCTATTGCAAAACATACTGTATTGATTAATGTTGAAAGGTTAAGCAATACTATCTCATTTAAAACTTGAAGAACAAGCTAATCGGCTGTAGAACAAATCTGTACCTTAGTAATTCAGTAAATTAGATGTTTAAGAACAAAATAACATTAATGCTAGAATTACGTTATCAATTTATTTCCAAATAAACTGTCTTTAGAATGAATTTATCAGATTTATACTGAATGCCAGACCAATGTAGCAGAATGGGATAACTAACTGGAGGATTCCATACATAACATACATAACAGCGAGATTCCACAGCATAATATGTGATCTATGAAAAAATCTTGAATGTTCTCCCCCCTCCTCCCCCAAATGTGAATTTTCAGTCTTGTGATTGCTGTAACACACTGTTTTGAACTCCGGTCCATAGCTTGAGGGACTATCTAGTTATTGTATTTTTGCGCTAGGATGAATTGGATTGTGTATTAGCTGGCTTGCTGAACTGAAATTGTTATTGCAGGCAGAGACTTTCATTCAGTTTAAGAATGAGACAAATTTTCTGCTACAGTGTAAGTGCTATGAAAATGTTTTTATGAATCCGTAGTTAATTACTGATTTGATTATTGTTAGTTACCCATAGTGTGCTTATTATAAGCAAATCCATTCATCTTTTTGCCCCCTTACCGTAACAATATATATAAACAAAGGAAAGAGATGAGACTAGCCAATACTCTTGTCTACAACTCAGAGGAGTTCTTTGATTACCTATCACAAGCCTTAGGCATGCAGGATATAGTGAAAAGAAAATTAATGGCATTTATGGTTGAAATAAAATACATCAAAGCCAAATATACTGAAGGCTCTGAGGACCGGAAGTATTCCAGACTAAAATGGGGCAGCCTGAACCGTTAACATGTTTTCAGGTGGGAAGAGTTACAACTGTGAGTGATAGCTTCTCAGTTGGCTATCTAGGACCAAAAACTTTGGATTGTGCATACAGTGTGATTCTGGGCAGACTGCTTTGAAAGTAAATACAGGTAGTCCTCCAGTTACAACCGTTCATTTAGTGACCATTCAAGGTTACAACGGCATTGAAAAAAGTGACTTATGGCCATTTTTCACAGTTACAACCTTTGTAGCATCCCCATGATCAAAATTCAGATGCTTGGCAACTGGTTCATGCTTGGGACCGTTACTGTGTCCTGGTGTCTGGTGATCTCCTTTTGCGACTTTCTGACAAGCAAACGAGGAAGCCTAATTCCCTTAACAACCAAGTTATTAACTTCAATGATTCTCTGTGGCAAGAAAGGTCTTAAAATGGGACAAAACTCACTTAACAAATATCTCAATTAACAACAGAAATTATGGGCTCAATTGTGGTCATAAGATGAGGATTACCCCTACCACTGAATGCCATTCCTCTTATTGCTAAATAAATAGTTGTAAGAGTTTGCTTAAAATAGATTGCCAAAAATAATGAAACTAATTATGCGCCATCAACTTCTGCAATGATGTACTGTAGATCGCTTTTCTCCAGGATGATTGTTCCCAATCTGGTCTTTCTAATCTTCCAACAGTGTACCCAACGCTGCTGTAATTGAATCCTCTTGCTTGCCCTCGTGTTCATTTTCATTCTGCTTTTCCCAGCTTTAGAGACAGAGACAAGAAAGTTAGGCCTCTGCCTAATGTGTCCAACTATGATAATTTGAGCCTGTTCATTTGTGCCTCAAGTGGGAACTCTGTGTTGATTTGTTTAATGATTCATCTGTTTGTTTTGTTGACTTCACCAAAGTTCCAAAACATCAATACTGTTTCTACCCTGCTTCTTCAAAGTCCTACTTTCATAGAGTGTCCCAGGCAAAACCGCTGCCTGCACAGTTCTAATCTTTATAGATATAGACCTAGGTCACCTCCACTTTGTACAGCATATCACATCAAAAAAGTAAGTGCAAAGCATAGTTAAAAGTACTTGATTATATTGCCAATAGTAACAAAATCTCTGATTGTGCTTTATTTCTGACCCCCCCCCTTCCCCATCCCTGCAGTGTTGTGAAACGGAGGAGGTTTTGTTAGAGTTGTTTCCTCCTCGCTTCAGATCATTATGGAATTGAGCTTTTTGCCTCATTGCATTGGGAACCGATCAAGATCATCTTCTTTACTTTCTACATCATTGTGGTAGCTGAATATCCTTTTCAAGGCTTTCATTGAACGTCCGAGGCTTATTTCTTGACTGCTGGGTCTTTGATTGTTGATAGTGAACAAGCAGGAACTATCTATACTTTGGTATATGCATCATCAGTTCTGGGGCTTATACCTGTTTTCTATTAGTTTGATCTTTTTACTATGTGATTTTAGTCCCATGTTTTCATTCTGCTCCTTGACTTTCAGTGTTAGATCTGGCAGATCTTTAACAACTACCAGCATAGTACAGTTTACTGTTTCTTCCTCCAATTTTAAATCACACTCTTCTTTTTCGAGTCCAGCCTCCATCAGGTTGAATAAATAAGGGGAGAACTCATAGCCTTGTCTCATTCCTTTTTTGATCTGGATCCAGGCTGTATTGCCATTTTCCATCTGGAATCAGGCTCCCTATTCTACATATAGGGATTTACCCAATGATAATGAGTTGTTCTGGTATTCCCATTTTCCTATACACATTCTAGAGCTTGACATGGTTGACACAAAGGCCTTTCTAGTGAAGCACATATTGACTTCTTATTTTTTCGTTTTCTTTTGTTGAATTCTTTAGCTTTCTGAGATATCCAGTCTGAATCAGCAATCATATCTTTTATTCCTTGCCTTTTCTAAAGCCAGCTTGAACATCTGGCATTTCCCTTCCTGTTTAGGACTTTAATCTGTATTGAATGATCCTGAGCATTATTTTACTAACATGTGACACTAAGGAATATTGTATGACAATCTGCACAAGCTTTTAAATCTATTTTTTATATTGGTGCCTTCAGATGTCTTCAGATCTTTTATTGTTCTACAGATTTGCTTCTGTAGTTTGAATAGAAATTTTACAGATTCTTCTTTTGTGGTTTGCCACATATTTCTATTCCATCAATTCCTGTAGTCTTATCATAGTAACAGTTATCTAGCTAAGTTCATTTTCTCATACTAGATACCAGTAACTCTCTGAACTTCCTGATATCTTTGTCTTTCTTGGCTTTTAACTTTTTTCTTCTTACCAATTTCTACCCTTTATTCTTGAAATCTAGTTTTCTGTTCTTTTTCTTTGGCAGTCTCTTTTTCACATCCATCCTTATCAATTTCTTTGATTTCATACAAATCAAAGAAATTCATTCAGTCTGTCATCTGCACCTCTATAACTGTCTGGTTTGGCTCTGCAACCAAACAAGACAGACACAGACTTCAACGGAAGTCTGCAGAAAAAACAATTGATATAAAGCTGCCTTCCATTGAGGACCTGTATATTGCACGAGTCAAAAAGAGGGCTGTGAAAATATCTACAGACCCATCACATCCTGGACATAAATTGTTTCAACTTCTACCCTCAAAACGACATTATAGGACAATGCACATCAGAACAACTAGACACGAGGACTTCCGGTTTGTCGCGACCGCGGCAGGGATTTGCGAAGCTGCGCGATCCCTGCCGCGCTAGCCGTTTTGGGGCTCCGACCCAGCCGGGTGCGGAGCTAGGCTGCCCTGCAGGGGCAGCTGAAGTAGGGGGATCAGAGAAGGGTTTGGGGGTGCTGCAGACTCCCTCCCTGGCCGGCAGAACTCCCTTTTCCCAGGACGGTGCAGCGGCGGTCCGTAATGGCCGCCACAAAGAAGCTGGCAGCCGGGTAAGAATGCGCAGGAGGAAGTGGAGAAAGTGATTGAGAGGAGAAAGTTTTCTTGGCTCCTAGGACTCTAAGACATATTTAATAAAATTCCTGAAAAGTATGATTCTCTGAATAATACCTGCCAGAAGAGGAAAAAAGCGGCTGCTTGAAGGTGCTGAAAGGATAGCTTTCCCTCTTTTCCTATGGAATAAATAACTGGATATTAAGAAACCTATTTTTAGGTGGAAATTGGTTTTAAGCGATGAGTGGGAAGAGAGAGGATTAAGAAGAAAATATTTGTATGCTAAGATTTGTTGGAGCAGATGCCTTAAGGATTTGAAGACTAGAATATATTGTAATAAGATTTTAAACAGATTTGGACTTTCTTTCTCTTTGATTGATATTACCCCAGAAGGAGAAAGTGAGAACTCTGCCTTGGTTTGGACTGATTGATAACTTTGGGACTGTTTTATCTTTTTATTTTCTTTTGAATATTCTGGTTGTTGTAAGAAGAAAGAAGGAGAAAAGAAAAGAAAAGATTTATAATGGCTCTTTCTGTTGAGGAACTAAGAAAAGAATATGAACAAGCAAAAAAAATGGTAAAGATGGTGTGGAAGAAGCTTTCCTTTTCTTAGAAATGGCGCTTACTAATTATCAACAAAAATTACAACAGATGAAGACAGCAGAGGAACAAGAAAGAAAGGAAGGAGCCATCTTTAATGAATCTCAGAATTTGATCCAGAAAAGAGGAAGAGAGAAACAAAAGAAGAGAAGAGAAAAGAAGAAAACTAAAGGATTTAAGGACTTAAGATCCAAAAAACATTTAAGAAAGGGAAAAATAAAGTGCAAAACCAATATGATGATTGTAAACAAAGGGGAAAAGAAATCGACAGAGAAGGAAGCCGGTAAGGCAGAGGCTAGAAGAAGGGGGGTAGAAAGGTTTGTTGGGAAAAGAAAGAAAGGGAAAAGGTGGAGAAAAAGCTACAATGTTTTGAAATTAAATGGAAAAAGGAATTTTTATGGATAATGGATAAAGTATAATTTTTTTTAAAAAAAAAAAAGATTTTGCAAGGTACATAAGATGAGATGGTAGTATTGCAATGGTTTAAGAGTTGATAAGAGATTAAAATGTTAAAATGTTTAAAAATGATTGGCTTTAAAACTTAATAATAGGAGAGGTTTAGAATATTGTTTTAATTAAAGAGTTTAATAAAATTATGGTATTGATGTTATTATAAAATTTTTATTATAGTATTTCTTTTTAATATTTGGATTTATTGTCTAATTATGCACTTAATTGTGTTGGATGTATTAGTTAGATAGAATGTACCAAGCAAAATCTGATTGGGTATTAGATATTATTTTAAAGATTAATTTGATTAACTTAGGGGGAGATAGAAAGGCATCATACTCTGATTAATGATTTCAGGAGAAACTGATTTTCTTTTTTTTTCATAAGGGATGAGACAAAGGGATGATAAAAATGGACAAAAGATACAAGTATAATGATTTAAACTAAGATGATTAATTAAGGTAGAATTAAGAAGTGTGAAATATGTGGAGAAGTTAATATAGAAGGTTTAGAATGGTAAATAAAATAAGTAATGATATGTAAGATGAGCATGAATATAATTGAAGTCCATGAAGAGAGATACCTGGGCCCAAGTTACTTTCCAAAAGATTTTTTTATGTTTTGTGTGTTGTGTGTATATGTCTTTTTGGGGGAGAATTGGTAAAAACTTGTAGAAATATAGAATGAGAATAATGGTAACTAAGTCAGAAAGAATCAGATGAAATAATAATAATGATATTGAATAAGAGTAAAGAGAAGTAAAGAGAAATTGAATAAGAGGTTTTGGTATATTATATGGAAATGGTTTAAAACAGAATCATAATTTATCTGACTTGTTAAATTTACAATGGAAAAAGGTTTAAACATGTAATGAATAATGATAATTTGTGTGTTTTAAAAATTAATAAAACTTGTTTTAAAAAAAAAAAAAAAGAACAACTAGACACAAGGACAGTTTTTTTTTCCTGAATGCGATTACTCTGCTAAACAACTAATTCTCATAACACTGTCAAACTATTTAGTAAGACTCTATTACTATTTTCTTCTCATCCTTCCTATTACCTATCTCTTCCAACTTATAACTATAACTGTTTTGCTTGTATCTTTATGATTTATATTGTTTTATTTGTCCCCTAGTATGATTCTTGATGAATGTATTTTATTTTTTCTTTATGTACACTGACAGCTTATGCACCAAAGACAAATTCCTTGTGTGTCCAATCACACTTGGCCAATAAAGAATTCTGTTCTGTTCTATTCTATTCTATTCTATTCCATTCCATTCCATTCCATTCCATTCCATTCTAAATTTTGGTCCCCTCCCCACCCCTGTAGTGATAAAATGAAGGACAAAGGCCTATGATTGAAAGGTTGATTGAATTAAAACTCCATTTATTGCTGATTATCTTGAATTAAAAAGAAAGAAATAATTCTACGAGAAGTCTACAAGACAGTCAATACTGGGGGGGCTTTTGTATAATTGCCTGTGGACTAGGCAGACAGTATAAAAACTTGACTTTTAAACCAGCCTGTAAGGGAAGGAAAAATAAAAGATGTTGAGATTTTTTTTTCTATATCTCAAATTGAGATCATTCAAGGGAAACTAGTATTTGGGAGTCCAGCTCTGATCTTTCATCCTTCTGGCAAGCTTTTCTTTATGCCAGGAAACTTTACCGAGCAATCAGAAAAGCTACATCTCCTTAATAGACTGGACTTGAGCCTGGCCAGGATGACCATGAAATGGCAATTGGACTTGAAATTAAAGAAGGTAATTGGGCCATGGAGGATTAAAGTTAGCTCCTCCTGTAAATTGCCATTTTAGTCCTGAGAAACACAACAGGGGATTTGAGCTTCTGCATCATTAGAATCAGAATGCATGCAACCAAGATATTATTTCTATAGCCTTGTTGCTTGCAGTTCTTTGCTGAATTTCTGTAACAATGAGAAAGAGAAGAGAACAATCAGTAGTAAAAAAAAATGAACCCAGTTACAATAGTGTTGGATGCACCATTTGAAAATCTGAAGAATTAGGTTAGTGGATTGTCATGGAAAAAATCTAAGTACAGGTAGCCCCCGACTTATAACCACAATGGAGCCCAAATTTTTTGTTGCTAAGTGAGACAATTGTTAAGTGAGCTTTGCCCCATTTTACAACCTTTCTTGCCACCATTATTAAACGAGTCGCTATAGTTAAGTATCAGCGTTGTTAAGTGACTCTGACTCCCCCATTGACTTGTCAAAAAGTAGCAAAAGGTGATCACATGGCCCGATAACACTACAATCATCATAAATATGAGTCAGTAGCCAACTTTCTGAGTTTTGATTAGGTAACCATGGGGATATTGCAATAGTCAGAAGTGTGGAAAAACGGTCATAAGTAACATTTTTTTAGTGCCATTGCAACTTCGAATGGTCACTAAACAAATGTAAGTTGAAGATTACCCGTATTTAGGTGGTAGCTAACAGTGAACAGTGATTGGATAACACATAATTTACCTGTATGGAAGTTGTTTTTAACTCAGTGGTTCTTCTTTTTCTTTATTGATTAGCCCTTGGGCCATATCAAAGTGCAAAGTTCCAGAAACAAATTATTACTAAAATTAGATAAAAGCAATTTAAAATGGAATTAGATAAAATGCAATTTAAAATGAAATTGGAATAAAATACAGTCTAAAATTAAATTGGAATAGAATACAATAATTTAAAATATAGATAAAATATGATAAAATTATATTTCTGGGTCATCCCTGCAATCTACCCCAATCATATGCAGATCTCAGCTGAACCATTTTGCTTAAGTACTGTGCTGTGTTAAATGTTATTTTCAGATTCTGGCTGCACATAAGGTGAGTTTTGTTTTGATATGGGAATCCCAATGGGTTATTCATTTGATATATAGTCCGAGGTACCTGTCTGTCATCCTCTTATACAGGCAACAATCAAGTAGGATGTGAGCAAGGTCTTCTACCTCTGCCTCTCCGCAAATCAGTGGTTCTTTTGATGAACAAGTTGCTAGAGCAATTAGTTAATTTTATATCTCTGTTTTGAGTTCAAGCCCAGTTATTTCTTGGAGATAATATTGTGCCATGGCAATGCATTTTTTTTTGTATGTGTACGTACACATACATACTTGTATGTGGAATTGCACTGGAAAACAGTGTGAAATAGTGACTAAGTGCAAATATTGCTATGAATCCCTTTATGGGAGTAAAATTTCACAAATATGTTTGAGACATTTTTGTTATACAGGGCAGACAACCAACATAGTTCTAGACTTAATTCAGGTTATTGGTGCGACCCTATACAGGTAGTCCTTGATGTACAATCACAATGAAGCTCAAAATTTCCACTGCAAAGCAAGATAGTTGTTAAGTGAGTTGTGCCCCATTTTATGGCCTTTTTTGCCACAAGTGAATCTGGCTTCCCCCATGGACTTTGCTTGTCGGAAGCCAGTTGGGAAGGTTACAAATAGTGATCACAAGATCCCGGGATGCTGCAGCCATCATAAATACATACCTGTTGCCAAGCATCCAAATTTTGATCATGTGAATACAGGGATGTTGCAGTGGTCGTAAGTATGAAAACCAGTGTTAAGTCACTGTTTTGTAACTTTGAACAGTCACCAAACAAATGGTTATAAATCAAGGACTATCTGTAATGCTTTTCATAATCTGGTTCTCAAATATTTTCAGGAATAGCTGTCACTCTTGTTTTACTTGTCTTCTTAAGCTTACCTTCCAGTCTTATCTCTAGGCAAAATAAAATAGCAGTGAGCGAATGGCTTTCATCTCAATCAGTTCATGGCCTTGGAATGAGCTCGGGTCTCAGATCCAGATCCCACACTACATTGGCACTTTGGCTTGACTCTTTAATTCAGCTGCTTACTTATTTGATTTTAGGAGTATGTTTTCATTAATACATGTTTTTATTGACTTACATTGTTTACTTACACTGCTTTTATTCTCTGACAGGCCTGGGAACCTCCAAGGCTGTTAAGGAATAGATGAAATACAGTTTAGCCAAGGAATCCTAAATGGTGGTCCTAACAAACTTCTTCACCTATTCTATGTAGCAAGTATCAAATAATATGCTTGACTGTATCATAGACATATTACCTAGTAAGAGAGATTTGCTTTCATACATAAGGCTGGCACGGTCTCTCCGCTTTCCTGCCTTGAACTTGAAGATATGGCTAAGTCCAGTGTGCCATAATTGGAGCCTTCTGATTCACACAACTGAGTTTTTTTTTATTTCAGATGGTCTTTTTCTTTAAGCTTAAATACGTAATGATAATGTTTTTCTGTAAGACATAGCACTGGCTGAAATGACAAGACCTTGGCTAACGAGGATGGCTTTTCAGTCATTGGTGTTATTACCAAGGAATAGGAACCCTATTCCTTCATAGTAATACTATATTACTATATCTTACTTAGGAATCTCATTCCTTTCATAATTGAGTTTTTGAAGTTGGCATATTAAAACAACCTTCCCCATTGGGGAAGACACATTGGGCTATGAGTTCTAGAATTCCCACTTCATTTTTAATTAATACGGAATTTCTCTTTGTTCTGTGGATACTTCCAACAAACGGCACCAGAATTCTGCATTTGCAATCATGCTTAGCTTACCTGTTCAGGACACAAGTAACTTATTCGCTGGAACCATTTGCATTCATAATTAATGGAACTGTATAGTTGAGCAAGAAATGCCAATTCGGTGCATGATCTTTAAAGAGCAAATGTTCGGTTGACAAATCTATTTCATTATTTTTTATTTGTGGGATGCATAATACTTACTATATCTGGATACTCATCTGAGCATATGACAACAGCCAAATTATGTAATTTATTATCTTTAACATTTCTGTACTTGTAATATTTTAGAATATCCCTTACAGAATATTTCTTTGATTTACTCAATGTTTTGTCCATATGTTTTTGGAATGAAGGTTGGCAACTATTTAGCGCTTCTCAAAATTGAGATGACTCCCATACCACAGTGTAAGAATAAAATGAAAGTACAGTTAAAAATCAAAATGGAACCAATATGGATATTTTAGGTAGGCCATATGGTTCATACATGGGTACCAGTATATTCAATTACCTACTTCCCTTGGTACTTACTACTTCACATGGAAATTTTGAAGAGCATCAAAAGGCACTGTCAGATGATAAATATGGTAAATGTTTTTCATTATTGTATTTAAGCATATTTGATTTAAAATATGTCTGTGTGCCTTTAAAAAGGAAAATGTAAGTGGTAGAGAGCATCTGTGATGGCTAGGAATGGTGATTTCATTCACAATGAAAGCAACTTGCATAGCTTTTAAGGTATGTTGGTTTTGAACTACTAGACTTTTAGTGTTGCAGAAAGTTATGAGCCCTGGTGGTGTAGTGGTTAGAATGCAGTATTGCAGGTTGACTCTGCCCACAGCCTGAAGTTTCAATCTGACAGGTTCAAGGTTGACTCAGACTTTCATCCTTCCAAAGTTGATAAAATGAGAACCCAGATTGTTGGGGGCAACATAATGACTCTGTAAACTGCTTAGAGAGGGCTATAAAGCACTGTGAAGCAGTATATAAATCTAAGTGCTATTGATACTTCTATTGCTATTATATACAGTGTATGCAGAAATGATACTAAACTAAAGGATTAATGGTTTTTAAAAGAAAATTTTTACAGTAGCATTTGTTAGAACACAGTTGGGTTGGATGCATGCTGTGTATATGGATTCACCTTCTGCTGTTTATACCTGTAATTATACAAAGTGCATTCCTCATCTTAGAAGCCTAGGACCAAAATTTGAGAACGTAGAAGGGAACTAGGTTACCACAGATTTCCAAGGCAGGAACTAAGTATTATTCACATCCACTTATGATATTGATCCAGACTATTAGGTCAAACAGTTTCTATACACTGTATTAGCCATTATGATATAGACCTAAAACACAAATCACAGATAAGTGATTGGGGGAGAGAGCTTTTATGTGTTACTAGTTTGGCTGGATGTCATATTTTGTCTGTTGGCAATGAAAGAAATGTGAGAGGTCATTTAACTTACATGGTTTGTTCTTGTGAATTATTTATATCTTTTTGGAACAATATTTTAATGTATATATAAGTTTATACAGTAATTATGGGGGAAATAGGAGGGAGGAATACTGTATTAGATAAGTTCATGTGTCTGTGTGTGAGTGTGCGAGTGTGAGAAAGAGAGATTGTAGATGGTTTATGTAATAATAATCTCTTAATAGTACAGATGTTAATGTTATGTGGAATACTCTTGTCAGTTTCTTTTGAGTTTTTACTCTAAAACTAGTGTTATACATGCACCTATATGTGAGATAGTAAAACACTTTAAAAACAGAATCCTAGACTGACAATATTTTGATCTGATGCAGTCCCCCGTACGTTAAGGTTTATTTTTCTGCAAGTGTCATTAGTTTCCCTAGTATAAGAGCCAGTTGATATTGTTTTGAAGGGTGATAGCTCTTCCCACCCCCTGCAAATCGCTTCACGGAGGTAAATCTGATCAATAATATAATTAATTATGACAAGTTCTGTACTGTAGAGTCAGATTTAATTTTAATATGTTCGAAATCATGGCATGCTGAAGTTCTCAAGATCATTGCTTTTGTGATCATACAACAGAATAAATATTTGACTATGATTTGGATTGTAAACAGCAATAAACATCATTTAATTTGGTTTATGTAATTATCATAAATATCTTCAATTTTGAAACTGTATCCTAGATTTAAATAAAACCTATATTTTTGTACTTGTTGAAACCTATAAATTCATAATGATGGATTCATAGCTAAAGGATATGTCCTGTTAAACTCTTAGTGAAATCTTTCTTACAAGTAAGGATTATTGTATTTCAATTCCATTATTTCAATAATATTAAATCTATATCTTTTGGATCTGATTGAAATAAAAATAAAATAGATTAAATCTATATTTATCTCTCATGTTCTTACAGGATCTGAAATGATAAATTTAGCAGTTGCATAATTAACATCCTCTAGTTATGAGGCAAAAGTTAAAATAGAGATTTTGGAATTAAGAATATTGCTAAGATTTATCGTGTTTTTAAAAAAAAATCTTTTAAATATTTTTATAGCACTTCTTATGCTAAGCATCTGCCAGCTCTGTATGCATTAAAATACTGTGTTTGCTGTAAAACCCATAAAGCAATTTAAAAAATTAAACTTTGTAAAGTATATAAAAAAGCTATTATTGCAGCAGTGTTATTAGAAGGGATCAAATGCCAGGGTAAATGCTTTTTTATCGTTTAAAAAATATCCCAAATAATATTAGGTAGGTCCAGGACTTCTGGGGAAGAAACAGCAAACCGAAGACAGAACGGCACCAATGACTATGGCAGAATGAAGAGCTGGTGAGTAGATTGGCTCTTCAGAATACTTTTACAATCAGGGAGATTACTTGGGATCACACACAAGTTCTCCTCATGAGGAGTCCATGGGGCAAAAGTCTTCAGCAGGTTTAGACCTCTGAGAGATGAGAGGAGGTCACCTTTGTCCAAACCAAGGCATCTGCCTTTATGGACCTAGGATTTTCATACTTCCTATCAGAGGTGGTAATTAGCAGGTTCTGACCAGTTCTGGAGAACCGGTAGCAGAAATTTTGAGTAGTTCAGAGAATGACATATACCACCTCTGACTGGAGATTTTACAGTATCCCCTGCCACGCCCACCAAGCCACGCCCACAGAACCAGTAGTAAAAAAATTTGAATCCCACCACTGCTTCCTATGCTAATAACTTTATGAAATTGTTTGTTAACTGCTTTTCAACTTTTAGGAACCTTTGAAATGACAAGAGTTATAGCTTTGAATAAGTTTCTTTTAATTCTTAGAGAAAGAAACTTTAAATACAAGTTTAAAGATTTAAGTTTAAATATAAGTTTAAAAATTTCAAAAAATTATCTCTCTTTTTGGAATAAACTGCAAAAGAATGATCAATTTTGAAAAATTACAAATGGACTAAGTTGACATGGATTTGAAATAAAAATTTGAAATTGATTGTAAGAATGCTTCTCATGGGGAAAAAAAGCTACTGTTTTGAATTCTTAAAAAAAGATGAACTTTCAAGTTGAATGCACTTGGGGGAACTAAAGATAACTAAAGATTATAATAAAGGACAGGAATATTTCAATGGAACTTTCTAAAATAGAACGGAACAAAGTACTTCAACATTGGATGTATTGTCAGATATTGGAAATAATGGACCCAGAAGTTAATTTCAATAGTATCTGCCATTGCAAACACAACTGTGTTTTTAAAAAGTTATAGAAGAAAAAGTTATACTGGACAAGACTGAAACTGATTTGAAAGTGAATTTATAAATGACAGGCTATAACTATAATATAGAAAAAGATTTTACAGTGGATATACAAACCAGGTGATATCTTAAAAATTAAAAGGGATATACAAATAACAAACTTAAAGAGTGATCTAGATAACTTTCCTACATTGGATTTCCAATAGAAACTAGTTATAGTTTTGAAGAATTTTGTGAGAAAGGACATGGAAAAAATAAAAATAAGTCAAGGACATTAAAGTAAAACAGAGGAATATAAAGTTGTTTATTTGATCAAGCTTAAAATAGAGTAACTGGTAATGAACTTTTGTTCACCGGGACGGAATAACCAGGTTTTAAGGATTTCTTTATAGATAAGAGATAAAATATAGGAAGAAAAGATCTCCTTTTAAGATAAAGTGATAAGTTATTAAAATTGTTTATACTTGTGATGAAGGGAGAACTTATTTCTTTATATATCTTCTTTTTCTTTATTTTCCTTTCTATTCTTTCTATTTCTTAATTTCTGGCACTTTCTATATTTTTCTTTTTATTCTTTTCTTTTTTTTTAGTTTGCATTTTTTTCTTTTTAATTGTAATGTTTAATAAAATTATAATTAAAATAATAATAACAATAGCTTGGTCCACTAGGCTGTTTACAATTCTTTATGTGTTTTATTAAGTTGTTTCTTATAATGAGCTATGGTGGTGCAGTGGTTAGAATGCAATATTTCAGGCTAACTGCTCACTGCCAGGAGTTTGATCCTGACCGGCTCAAGGTTGACTCAGCCTTCCATCCTTCCAAGGTTGGTGAAATGAGGACTCAGATTGTTAGGAGCAATATGCTGACTCTGTAAACTGCTCAGAAAGGTGTGTAAAGCACTATGAAGCAATATAAGTGCTGTTGCTATTACTATTGCTATTCTTACTACTTAGTTTCCAGCTTTTAAAAAATTCAGATTCCTTGATAAATTAGCAGTTTTTATATTAGCAAAACATGGGAATTAATTTTAATTGTATGTGAATCATTTTGCTTAATGCTCAAGGTAGTTTTTTACATCTTGGAAATATACATGTGGATAATGTTAGCTTCTTTATTCTTTATTCTAACTGTGATAGGTAAATTTAACTTTTGGATCATTTCCATTAAATTCAGTGGGGCTTACTTCTGAGTAAGTATATTCTATCAACTTTGAATACAGGCTTTTCTGTGCCCTGTATTTTTTCCCAAGCACTCAATTTGATTCGTATCCAAGAAGGTGAAGAATCCTAGTCATCTGAGAAGTTTCACATTAATCTGTGACATTTTCCTTGCTTCAAAAAGGGTTTTATGAATTTTGGAATCATGTAAAACTTGTTATTAAATAATATTGAACAGATGCATTTTTAAAAAATTATCCAATAAGGCAGGTTTTTTTAATGAAAAAAAATATGAAATTGAATTAGAGATATAACCTTCCTCATTTATTTTACAGGGTAGCCACCATGAATGAACCAGCTTGTAGTGGAAATGGGCAAGACTTTGATGTATTTAGTGTAATGGACTGGAAGGATGGAATTGGTACCTTGCCTGGAAGTGATTTGAAGGTACTGTAATTGCAGAGATGTAAACACAGAGATGTACAATGTTTTATTAAAAGGTGTTATTATTTTAGTTAAAAAACAAAAGAACAAAAAGTATGTTATTTTTAATTGTAAAATATTACATAACAGTACATAATATAAAAGAAGCAATAAAGTTACCTAGTAAAAACAAGAGCAGCATATTAAACTTAAATTTTAACTTAAATAACTTCAAAATCTTAAAAGTAACGAGCTTTGGAAAGAAATGTCTTTGAGAGTTAGAATATCCCTACACAGCTACAACTATCCCAGCATCTCCACATCACATGATCAAAATTCTAGCACTTGGCAACTGGCGTGTGTTTAGAATGGTTGCAGCATCCTGGACTCATATGATCACCATTTGCAACTTTCCCAGTCTGCTTCCGACAAGCAAAGTCAAATGCGGGAAGCTAGATTTGCGTAATGACCACCTGATTCACTTAACAATTGCAGTGATTTACTAAATAATTATGGCAAAAGTTATAAAATTGGGTGTGACTCATCTAATAACTGCCTTGCTGTCTTGGTAAGGATGTCACCTTGTTCTAAACAAATTGAACACCATTTCTTATTCCTTCAAATGATCACCGTTTCTCAACTGGAATGATTTCCAGCTTATATAGTTGAGTTTGTTTCCTAGAATTTTATTAAGATGTTGCATAATAAGGAGCACAAAGAAGGCTCTGTGACAATTCCTGACACTTACAGCTGATATGGAAACATAACATGGATTGTTTTTTTAAAAAATTTTATGACATTTCTATACATATTAGTTCAGGATAATGGTAGAATTGAGGCAACTTGCCCATGAGCAATCCCTTACTTCTTGCTATTTATTTTATACAGTTTAGCTGCTTTAAGTGCTCTGTGTTTAGAAAGGATTACATGGGATTAATTAAGATATTTTCATCAACAGTATCATCTTTCAATCATATCATATAGAAATTTGTGTGATATTAGTCAGCACTTCAGTGAAGGAGGTTAAAATCTGGAAGATACCATTTTGAAATTTTGGATAGCTTCTTTGTGCGTGCATTTTCTCCCCCAGTGATGGAGGATGATTTTGATTTTGTACTGGCTTCAGGTTGTTTTTTCTGCTTCCTCTAATTAGATAATTGTGCTAGTACTTCTGATACAAAAATGAATATTTCTTTGTTTTATGCTTTAGAGGTTTTTCTAGTGTATTAAAATAAAATCAAAGTGTATCTTTCTAATATATTCCTATAATAAAATATACACCGGAAAGTGCACATTTATGCATGTATGAACCACTTCGTAGAAAGTTTGCTGGCCCAGTAATATGAGCATGACTTTGTAAGATTGAATTGCAATTATATGTAAGCTTCAAAACCATAAAGGCATTCATTGTTATTTCGTGGATTAAGGAACTGTTCTATGAATGAAAACACTGAACAGATAATCATTGGGAAAATGATGGTAAATGGGACAGGGAACTCAGTTGTAAAATGACATGGTTGTAAAATGCAGTGTCATGCAACTGCTGGTCATCAGATGTGATGGTCATCAGATGTGGTCATCAGATGTGATGTCACGTGATTGCTATTTGCAGTCTCCTGCCAGCTTTCTAATTGATTTTGTTTGTTGCCAGTGAAGGTTGCAAATGGTGATCAGGTGATTGTGGGACACACTGCAACCCTTTAATTGAAAGCCAGTTGCCAAGTATTTGAATTTCAGTCACATGACTGCAATATTGAACCATGGGGCTGCAACATTGAGGATTGGCCATAACTCTAATTTAATGCCATCATAATTTCTAATGGTTGCTGAACAAATGATCATTAACTGAGGACTACCTGTAATTCTGAGGGCTAAATCCTAGAAGTTTATATGCTGATGTAAAGAATCATCTCCAATAAACATCACAAACAGTGATAAAAAAAATACATTTGTTTCACATTTATTGAAACAATAAATGTTATACAGGGTATACGCAAAGATGCAGTGCTTAAAACAATTCCTGTGAGTAGTTCTATGGGACTGAATGGAGATTTGATTCCAAATTGTCTCCTCAGCTCTATTTCTACTTCTAGACTGCTGTACAACATTTCCATGCTCAGCATTCAGAATGTTTAATTGAGGGAAATGAAATGTGTCGTATTAAGTTTTCAAGGATCATGCTGTTTTGCCTCCGGTGCTTTCATCTTCTCTCCTTCCATCTTTTTCTCTTCTTTCTAGGCTGAAACCTAAATTTAGAGTTAGTCCTTTTGAATTTCTGAATAAATAAAGAGAGGATGTTTCACATCTATGTTTTATTCTTTTAAATAAGATATAGGTGTGTGTTTGAGAAGAAAGCTTGGGCTCACCAGCTTCCTCCTGTTCAGAAAGGGCACATTTTAAAGAGAGGCTTTTAAACAGAGGCTTTCTGTTCTTTGCCTTCCTTGTGCTGAGGAAATGACTTCTTCCTCCTATATGCTAACATGACTTGGGGTTTCCGTTGGAAAAGGGATCAATGAAGCTATAATGCCAGAAGATTTTGTTATTAATTTATTATTTCTCCAAGTTGTTTTAAAATGTGACTAAGTCTGAATGTAGGCCAAATGCACATTTTTTCCTCAAACATCCCTCCCCCACATTCATGGAAAGTATCTTACTTAAGCATTAGAAGTTTTTGATTTTTCTACAGCACATACAGTTGTCATTCTTCTCTGGCTCCAGAACTTATATTCAACTTCTTCTTCCCACCTAAATACACTTGGTAATTTACTCATACTGTACTAATCATGCATAATCCCTCTGTTATAATAGATCAGGTTTCTTTAACTAGGAAAACATCCGAGAAACTCTCCTGCTTTGGAATAACAGTAGTGTGGGGCAATCTTATTAGTAATGATATTAGATGAAAGAGGTTGCTCCTTGTTTAGCGGTAAAGGTATCATTACTTATGATACTCAAGGAATTGGATCAATTTTATTTGGATTGTCCCACATTGCAAAATGCCAGGGCAGTTTTGCAGGGTAGACCTTTGAAAATGAATAGTTTGGAGAAGATCTTAAGGCAACTCTTGGAACTTTAAATATTTAACTAGATCCAAGACTGATTGCTTTTGATAATTCAAATAGTGAATTAAGATTTGTATTAAACGAGAAGGCTTAGCCTTAGAATCACACCAACAACAATTTTAGTTGGTATGGGCAACTTCTTCCTAACCTCAAAAGAAGAGAGATCAAACAGAGGGTTACTCCAGAAAAAAATATTTATTAGTAGTACATTAAAATACAGGTCCCTTGAATTATTTAAAACAATTTATATTGCACTGTTGTTTTTCTTATTTTTAGTATAAAAGGATGGATTATTTATAGAAAGCAATTTCATACATGAGCCATTTTTTACAAGTGAAGACTGCCTGCAAGAAAATTGGTCTTTTATTCATTATTCAGATTTGTTTCAAACACTGTATGTTACAAAGTATTTCAACATCAAATTTGTTAGTAAAACATTCAGACAAAATGAAATAAAAATGCTGCAGCAGCCTGGCATTTAATGCAATAAGTAATTTTCAGCTGCTATGGAGTTTCAAGGATTGGGACTTTTCCATTTGTCAGGCAAAGTGGTGTGTTCAAATCAGAAACACTTCATATTACAATTGCTGTGAACTATGTAGAGGGCTTAAAAGTTGATACCTTCCAAACTGAAGGGCATATATAAAAGTGAAGGACCCTGCTTTTCTGAGTCACTCTGATGAGTACATACAATCACCATCACCTTTGGATTCAAGTGCTCCAATCAAATTGGACAAGCTGCAATAATTTAAAATTGCTTCCTGGAAAAGTAGCAGAATGTGGAACACTTCTTTTTATTATTGTACTTGTGTGTTTTCAAGTGCCCTACTTTTAAAGTGATGTTACAAGTATGCCTAGCACATTGCTATTGCTAACTAAACAAGTGAATGCATCTATTTTGAAAAGCATTCTGAAAATAGATATAGCTGAGCCTGGGAATACATTCAGAAAGGACATGTGCCAGAACCTAATGGCCAAATAGAGCTAGCCAGAAATAAATATATTATCAAATCTGGTTTGCAAAAATCTGAAAGTGCCTTAAATTATCCCATTTCTTTACTTGGAAATTACATTAGTACATTCCATTTACAAACAGTTCCCATTGTCACTGTGTGATACAGGGGTACAGAGATTTAAAGCTTGGAGGTGTTATTTTGATTATATGTAGAACCTAAGGTAGCAAACAGGAACCAGCTGCAAAAAACATGCCTTTAGAATGCTGAGCCCCAGAGGATTTTGCCCCTGAAAGCAAATATTGGAGGAAGGAGCCTCTTCAGGACCACAGCAGGAGGGAAAATAATTAAATTCTCCATCTATTTCTACAGCTGTCCTAATCCACTCTCCCAGCTGCTGCTATTTCCATTTTTAACCACCTGCCTTGCTTTGAGAGTGCAATCCTTTGAAGCAAAAGCACACATTGAAATTAGGATGGTTGAATATAGGTAGTCCTAGGCTTACGAACATAAGATCAGAACCTCTGTCACAAAGCAATTTTACAACTTTTTTTTTTGCCATGCTCATTAAGTAAATCGCCATTGGTCATTAAGTGAATTTGGCTTCCCCCATTGATTTTGCTTGCCGGAAACTCCCTGGGAAGGTCGCAAATGGTGATCACATGACCCTGAGATGCTACAACCTTTGTAAATACATGCCGGCTGCCAAGGACCCTGATTTTAATCAAGTGACTATAGGGAACCTGTGGTGATTGTAAGTGCGAGGGACCAGTTGTAAGTCACTTTTTTCAGTGCTGTTGTAACTTCAAATGGTCGTTAAACAAGTTGTCGAAGACAAAGGGTGGTAGAGCAAAGTGGCTGTGTTTTTTCCTTGACTGATCAAAGTGATTTCTACACATGCAAATAAGTCACTTTCTTCAAGGCAAGGGCACCAGTTTGAGAATGACTAGCCCCGGTATCCATGCTTTGCAACTCACAAAGCAAGGCTTCTCATAATGAAACATATCCCTAGAAACACACATTTAATTACATTTGGACCTCTCTTAAGAGCATAAATTCAATGCAAGTAGAAATTTATCAGGAAAGCAATAAAATTTGGCACAATAGTGAAGAAACAGTATCAAGAATGTTTATGTAATCTAGCATTGGCTGAAATGGCACTAATACCAAATGAATTTTTATACCTAGGATGTTGATATGTGTAACATGAGAAATAACACATAAAAGATTTTCAGACTAAACACATATGTATACTGTTCATTCTTGAACTACATAAAAGTATTAATAAGTATGTATAGAGCAGAAAATAGTAGCTTCTAGCTCTAAAGTGTTTATAATCAAAAATTCACTGCAGGAGCAACAAAAGGGAAAGGAAAGGGTAGCAGAGGCAGGAGTTTACTGTATGCACTTGTCTTTGAAAAAGTGCTGGTATTTTGACAAAAGGTTGTCTTTTTTGTTGTTGAAAAATGCAACTGCATAAAGCCATTCAGTCCCATTCAGAAAGTTCATTCTCAAATGTATTTTCAATGGAATTGTAAGTGACCACTAGAGGGTACTGGCAATCTACTATTTTTTCTTTCAATAGCCTTCCTTAATTTTACTATCATTTAATTATATTGCTTTGTTTATTTTATGTTCACACTTTCTGTAATTTTCCCCAACATTTTCATCTTTGATATGAGTGCTATTCTGAGAATTCTGGTCCTTGTTCAGCCTAAAATTGGAACAAATGTTTAAAGAATATATAGAAAACTCTAATTTTTGCAATTTAGGAATATGTTCACTGAGACAGATGCACTCAGGCTAAGCAGCCTTTGCCTATTATTTCAGTTCATGTGGGTGAGACTGTTATTTTTAAAATTCAGAAGATGATATATAAATTAGATACCAACTGGGATACAGCAGCATAAATGAATCAGTTCAATACCTCCATTAACTTTGCTTGCCGGAAGATGCTAGGAAGTTGCAAATGAGAACCATGGAACCTGGTGAGGAGGTTGCAACCATTGTAAATATATACCAATTGCCAAGTATCTGAATTTTGAACATGTGACCATGAGGATGCTACAATAGAAGTAAGGGTGAGAACTAGTTGTTTTCAACTTTGACTGGTTGGTAAATGATGGTTATAAATCAAAGTTACAAAGCAACAATACAAGAGCACACAACAGATACAAACTCAATGTAAACTGCTCCAAACTTGATTGTAGAAAGTACAGCTTCAGCAACAGAGTGGTCAATGCCAGGAATTCACTACCAGGCTCTGTTGTTACATCCTCAAACCCCCACTCCTTTACCCTTAAACTGTCTACTATTTACCTCACCCCATTCCTAAGAGGTCTGCAAGGGGCGTGCATAAGTGCACAATTCTGCCTACTGTCCCTATCCTATTGTCCCCATTTATTCATACATTTCCTGTATTCATACTCATGTTCATTCTTATACCTATTATCTTGTAAGAGATTTACAAATGAAATAAATAAAAATAAATAAAAAAGACTGACTATATGTAGCAATATAAAAGCTACTTCTTATTTTATTGTCTAAAATCAAATCCATTGGCAATTTAAGTAAGTTATGAGATAATTAAGGAGCTAATATAATGAAGAAGAATAAATATTACTGTATGTGCACGTGTGTTTGTGTAAAATATAAAAACTATAACTGATACTAAAACTTTTTATATTATTTTTTTCACATTTTAAAATCAGTTTTGTGTGAATGAATTTGGAGCTCTAGAAGTAATCACTGATGTCACAGAAATGGAAAGTGTTAAGAAGGCTACGGCTACCACAACTTGGATGGTCCCAACTGTCCAAGAAGGTCAGTGCAATGATTTTAATTTTGTTTCTTGGCATTACAATTTCATATGGATATCAGTGTGTCTAGCTGTCCTAGACAAGCTTATAATTTCTATTGTGCGTACATTTTAAATAAGAAGAAATGAATTGTTCTACAAATACTCTAAAATTTGTTCCAAAGAATGAATAGTGGTGTTATAATTTCCCACTTTTAAACAGTTTGTGGCAGCAAGTAATGGGGTGTGTGTGAAGATTGAGACCAGAGGTATGCATTTGGCATAATCCAAGCATTCTTCCTTAAAAAAACATGCTGTTCTACCTTTCTTCTACTGCCACAAGGGAAAGAAAGGACTAGACTTCTTTATCTGCTTGATGAGTCGCCCATCTTGATCAAGTGCTTGCTCTCTTGGCCTGGAAACATCTTAAGTCATGTTAAATGCAGTTAAAATATTCACATAAACGTTGGCTCTAAATCAACAGGATTTATATTAAAAGCAAAAAAAAGTTACTGCTAATGGATTTTGCTTAGAAGAAGGTTGCAGTTCCTGCTTTCTTGTAATATACAACACCATCTCTTAGCTCACAGAATCACATTTGTCTCTTGAAATAGTTAAGCCATAATACGAAAACTGAACTAAAATAAAATAAAAGTGGCACCAGATAAAAGGATCAGAGAAGAACAATCCATAGATTGTTTAAAGTTGTTGTGGTTTCTATATATTTGTCTGTGGTGAGGCTAAAACACAACCATCTTCTTATGCCCATGGAAAACTAATAACCAATTAAGAACTAGGTGATAGGATTCTGAATATTTCAGAAAAGAACTACTGAATTAAATTGTGTTCTGGGCTGAAGTATGCAGTTGCTGGCCTCAGGGATGTATAAGGCTGTGTGGGAAGCCCTGGAAATTGTTTTGTAAGCCCCAGAGTGGCATTAACCCAATTTAGGAAAAAAAGACAAATTACTTCAACTACTTCAGCTCTGCCCACTCATTTCCCTGCTCACTATGGTTTCACCTTCCCCCAAATTTTATATTTGATTCCCCAACAACCATAAGATTGCCCATTCCTGCTCTAAATGCTGGCTATATACAGACTTATGCTTCCAGGAAAAGGAGCTTATCTTTCATTTATGAAAGAGACCAGGTTCAGCAAAATCTTACCAATAGAAAAAGTCTAAAGGAGATTTAATTTGTGAATTCTCTTGTTGCCTTGCAGCCTTCATGCTGCTCCACAGTCCTCTGGAGCATCTCTGCAGGAAAATGGCAAATTCATCAAAAATCACTTGTCCTTATTTCTCTTGTGAGTTTCAGTGAGCAGAATTTTGCTCATCTGGGATCCAGTCCAATAGCTTTTATATATTAAAATCTGTTTGATAGAATATTTTTCCAAAGTTCTTAAGCTTGCAAATCAGAGGTGGTATTCAGCAGATTCTGACCAGTTCTGGAGAACCGGTAGCGGAAATTTCGAGTAGTTCAGAGAAGCGGCAAATACCACCTCTGACTGGAGATTTTACAGTATCCTTCCCCTGCCACGCCCACCAAGCCACGCCCACAGAACTGGTAGTAAAAAAATTTGAATCCCACCACTGTTGCAAACCACTTAATATAAGCAGTAATTTAAATGTTGGCTAGTAAGAACTTAAGAAGTGTCTTGCTGGATTGGACTGTTAGTTAATCTGTCATCGCAGTGGCCAAACAGTTACACAAGAAAGTATTCGTCCACAAATTTGGCCAACTCTTTTTTTAATCCAGCTAAGTTGGTAGTCACTATTATATATCATAGCTCCAAATTCCAATGTTTAATTATTTATGGTGTAAAAATACTTCGTTTTGTGTCACTGGATTCTTCCAAGATTCAGTTTCATTAATATCTGCTTCTAGTATATATTTTAGGAAGAGGAAAACAGCTTCTCCTTATCCATATCATGTACAGCTTTGTACACCTTATTCATATCCTCTCTTGGCTTCCTTTCTGAAATAAATGCCCCCAAAGTTACAACATTTCCTTGTAAGATCAGTCATTTAATCAACTTAGTTTCTTTCCTCTGAACTTTCTGTAGTTCCATTATACCCTTTTTAAGATTTGGTAACCAAAACTACACACTATATTCTAAATGTGGCTGCAACATAGATTTATATAAAATCTTTATTTATTTATTTATTTTCTTTATTTATTATTTTGTTTCTTTATATATTAAAGTTTTATGCCACCCATCTCCACTATAATGTGACTCTGGATGGTTTACAGTTTATAAAACAAGTAGAAAAATAATTACAATATATTAAAGTATTAAAACTATACAGATTAAATATTTAAAACACAAAACCAAAACTATGGTTTTATAATATTGGGTTCTCTATTTTCAGTACAAATTCTTATTATCCTTGACACTCTATTGATTTTCACAGCAGATGCACACTTTATTCAAATCTTCATTGAACTGTTAACCTGGAGAAATAAGATTGTTGTTGAGTAAATCATTTAGATAAAGCCTGTAAGATTTTTCTAAAGTGTCAGCACTGATCACTTGTGGGAAGCCTGAAATCACTTTTCAAAATAGGATAAATGTGTATCAGTAATTAAAGAGGCTCAGGAGGTTGAACTCAAAAGCAAAAAAGATGTTTTGCAACATGCAAATTGTAATACATCAGCCAAATATGTTTTTTGTCTATAGATTGTTCTACAGTTGCAAAAGCAGCTACACAACACTAGGTAAAGATACAGCTACTTTAAGGAATGGTAGACATGTGCTCGGTGTGATTCCCAGCTGAAAGTCTTGGTGGTTTTGTTTGACACAATTCATTAATATATTTTTTTCTCCACCAGTATGTCATCCTGAGAATTCACTGCTTTCTTTCTTCTGTGTAGCATTCTCAGAAAAAACAGAAGTACCAACAAAACTGAAGGAAACTGCCAAGGCAGATGGGCTTCATTTTTGTGGAAATTGTTTTCAGTCTGGAACATCAGTGGATTTTGTAGATGGAGAAAGAACTTGCAGCCAAAAATGTACCCATCTGTTTAAAAACAAGTAAGAGTTAATATAATAAATACAATACAATGTCATGGCAAGTACAAATTCTGTTGTCGCCTAAGGGAACACTGGATAAAAATACTTGCTGAGCTGTCAGTTGATTTTTTAAAAATGGAATCTATGTTATACTATTATTGCTAATTACTGCTGGATTTTGTGTGTGTGTGTGTGAAGCAAATGAGAAAAAGTATGGGGATATTATAGGTACTAGGTGCCATCATGCAGTCCTGTATAGTAGTTGCAGGTGAAACCATCCACTCTTAAATTTCAGGGCTAGAACACAGATGATCTCACAATAATTCAAACGTGCATTTATTAAGAATGCTTCTCTGTGACTTGATAATGCCACTTGGAGATACTGTACATAAGTGTAGAGCTTTTGATACCTCATTATTGACCCCTATTCAGTTATACAAAACAAGGCAAATGTTTTCTACAACTATTTAATTAAATTCATAAATAGAAGAATCCCCAAGAAACAGTATTGACCTTACACATCTCGGAGAAGCCATATATATTATGCTCACAAACAAACCACTGTTTGTTTGTGAGCATAATGTAAATCTGCCAGAATAGTCACATGTTTGATTATCATTCAGTATAATTCATAGCTAAGTGTCAACAGGATGCAGCCTTGGGTGCAAACTTATATTAGGGCAGCCTATTCTTTGAAAGAACAGGAGCATAAGATATTCTGAAACAGTCTTCAAAGAAGCAGCTGAAGTAAACCTGCAAAAGAAAAATACATGGCTGTCAAAAGATAGCTGCTTCATTCACATTCCTGCGTGCTATAAGAATTTGAACAGTTCTGATACATATCTATTAAAAAATAAATCCCAGTAAGTTTGACTTCTAGTTAAACATTGCAGCATCAGTATCTATTCATAGAATTTTACTTAGCATATGAGCATGTGATCAAAATGTTTGCATTATTCACTTTGATTTTATAAAGGTTCTATTTAGATGCAATCCAGTGTATTGGAATTTATGGCAGCAAAGACGTGTTTCTGTTCAGGACCATGCATTAACTTAAAAAGGGAAAGACTGCATATTTTCTGTTTTCTTCTCTGTCAGTAATAGTGTAGTTCAGTTTATCTCTAATGCAATTAATTATTGCACAGTTGCTTTTACTGTGTTCATTTGAGAAATTTGTTTTACTGCCTTACATAATAATCTCTTCAATCTTTCAACAGATTGCAGTCTTTCTATTCCACTTCACAGCATTCAAAGTTGCTACTTCTTTTCTTTCAAAATCCCTTTTTAGATTATGCGCTTTGAGGAGAAAGAGGAAAGGAAAGGTTTGAAAGATGCAAAGTCTTGTTTTGTGAATCATAACTTTTTCCTTGTGGTAATTAATGCAATTCTCATTCTAGGGAATCGAAGGAGGAAAAAGACGTGTCAGAATGCAGTGACGAAGACTATTCTAAGGGCATTCAAAAGAGAAAAAACAAGCTGTCATCCAAAGGAGAGGTTATTGAAGAAAAAGATAAAGAAACAGTTAGTACTTTTCAGTTGAAAGATTAGACCATTTCTTGTAGTTTTAGTACTATTCTGTAATCCCTGCTTGTGAAATCCGTGCACTTTAAGCCTGTTGCGAATCAATGGAATGGTATGTTTTAATCTAAATTTAACTGATTTTGCCCCAATCTCATGAGATTTCTGGACTACATGATATTTCAGCAGTGTCAAATCACACCCCTTCCCCAAATTTTATGAACTTGATTTTTTATTAGAAATCTTATAAGATATAAGAATATTGAAATTTGTAAAATTCAACAATATCATGACCTTCCAACCATTTGATTGATAGATAAACATTTAATTTTGCCATTGACAAATGTTGTGAATTCTTACCCAACTGGATGTTGGAGTTGGAGCTGGGCTGGTTAAAGAAATATATACTACTCTTCTGACTATTGAATTTATTTTCATGTAGATAGAATGAGAGAATAGTAAACTATATATCTGCTCTACAGTGTAATCATTTTCTTAAAGAGTCTTACAGAGAGCATATTGTTATTTTCTCTTGTATTGAGAGAATAATTAGGAAAGTCCTGTACTGTAATTCACTGTTAATATTGCAAATCAAAATTGAATTTTATTCATACATCTGGTTTCAGATGTACTTAAGTTGTTCATAATATCTTCTAGTTTAATCAAATACCATTCTACAGGCTGAAACTTCATTCTCCATTGATTTTTACACGAACTGAATTAAATTCATATTTAAATATTCAAAATACGCTCAGAACAGGAACTTCTTTGTTTGATAATTATAAATGAAAATTATGCCAGTCGCAATATTTAATTTTGCAATTTAGGAAGAGCACTGTGAAGGAAGAATACTGAGAGTATCTCAAAGAGCCACACGGAAAAGGAAACGAGATGTGGCGATTTTGAAACAAAGTAAGTTGATTTATAATATTTTAACAGGAAGTATTTTTGAGTGGGGTCTTGTCTCTGCCCCTCAGTGTGACTGTGGTACTCTTCAGCAGAGTGTCTATCACGTTTTATCCGGGTGTCCATTGGGAGCTTGCACCAGCCCAGTGTCTGATTTTTTTTAGCGTGGACCGCCCTGTCTTTGAATGGCTGGGTGGAATGGACATTGACATTTGAGCTACTATAAGTCCATGTATGTGCCATACGCTAAATAAATAAATAAACTTTAGCAGAATAAAGTTTTCCTTCAGTTCCTCAAAAAACTTAAAATATGTTTTGAGGTAAATGGATTGATTAAGTGTACAATCAGAAGTGAATAACCATATTATATGAATCTGTGAATTTTACATATTTATACTGTTTGTAAATATCTTCTGGTCACTGATTATTTCATGATGCCACAGGTGAACATTCCCACTGTATGTTTGGTTGGTAAAATTGATGTATCCCCCTCCACCCTCTGGAATATCATCCCCCCCCCATGCCCTAATTCTGTCAGTTTTCCAGAAACCTCTTAAAACAGGGGAGGGCAACTTTATGACCTTAGACTTCAAGTCCCCTGATGGCTTAGGAATTCTGGGAGTTGAAGTCCAGAAGTCGTAAAACTTGCCTTAGTTGTCCACCCCTGCCTTCAAACTTAGCTTTATCTAGCTTAGTGATGCTATGATACAGTGGAGCCTGTTAGATAGTTATATGACAGTTAATGGATGTACACTGTTTTTATGCCATTACTTTTTAAAAATTGTTTTGTTTTTATTTTAATTTAAATTGATTGTTTCAATCAGCTTTTATACATTCTTAATTATTATGCTGCCCAGAATCACTACGTGGGATAGATGGCTATAAAAATATCAAATTAATTAATTAAAATAATATGATATTATATTTAGTCAATGATATCCCTTTATTATAATAACTATGATGTACATAGCAAAACATTCAGTATTTTGTAAAAGAAAAAAATGAAGAGCATTGTCCTTTGAGTGCTTACATTTTATTGTTTTGTTAAAAGCTTCAAATGTATTCCATAGGGGAGTTTAAACTAAAAAGTATAAATGAAATTAAGATTATTCTCTTTCCTGAACATTGATGGGGATTTCTATTCTGCATAGGTGAAATTGTTCAACTAATTTTTGGGAACCTGTAGAAAATTAAGTATTTTATATTTTAAAAAGTGACAAATCCAAAGTGTTAAAACTAAGTAATAAAATGCTATCACTGTGGAGTTAGTTTCCTAAAAGAGTGAATATGCTTCCTTAAGGAAAATAATAAGATTAGGCAGTATTAGTTACTTGTAAGCTGATCTATAATTTTCACTTTGATGGTAATCATCTACTATCCCTGCTATCTTAATTAACAGCAATCTGTTGCAGTGCTGTTCACACAAATCCAGGAAGTTCTGGACTTACAACCATAATTGAGCCCAACATTTCTGGGTTTTTCTGACACTTGTTAAGTGAGTTTTCCCCCATTTTAAGACCTTTCTTGCCACAGTTGTTAAGTGAATCACCACAGTTGACAAGTTAGTAACACGGTTGTTAAGTGAATATGGCATCCCCATTGACTTTGTTTGTCAAAAGGTTGCAAAAGGTGATCACATGACCTTGGGGCACAATGAAGGTCATTACTGTGAGACAGTTGCCAAACGTCTGAATTTTGATCACATGATCATGGGGATGCTACAAAGATGAGTGAAAACCACATAAGTCACTTTTTTTCAGTGCTGTTGTAAGTTTGAATGGTCACTAAATGAACTGCTGTAAGTCAAGGACTACCTGTATAGTAACATTGTGTTACTAGATTTGAAGTATATGGGATGATGATATTATCATATTTACCCAATAGTAATACAAGATTTTTCACCAAGATAATTATTACTTATGAATGGGACAGGGAAGATACTGAATGCAGATAACAGTCTTCTGAGAATAGATTTTATTTTCTAATTTTTTAATTGCTTTGATTTCTAATTTCAGCTTTAATGTCAAAGGGAAAGAAAGCGTGGAGTTGGTCTTCATATTTGGAAGAAGAGAAGGCTATAGCAGCACCTCCTAAGATTTTTAAAGAGGTAAGCTCTCCTGTAAAATCCTAATTAATTAGTTTGAGGAATATATTCTTTGCCAGATAATTGTCTTAAATAAAGGTGAATTTAAAATTTTGACATTGCTGATAATGTTCCCTTACAGTTCACAGATGTGACTATATATGTAATAACTGATGTAGAAATCCTCTCGGGTGTTGTTCTGTTATAGGTAACCTGCATATAAGTGGGCAGGTTTTCATAGTGACAACATAGTTCTGGAGTTCTACTTGTATTGTTTTTAACTCTTCTAAACATTTTTTAACAGCTGCTGAAAACCTGTTTTTTCCCAGCAGGCTTTAAATGTTGATGTTGATTTAGCTAAGCATGCTGTTGCCTCTGTTTAAAACTCTACTATGCATAATTTTTGAATTGTTATTTCATACTTCCTTATATTTTTATATGATTGATGTATTTAAGATTATTTCTGTATGCTACTAAGTGCCCAATTCCAAAACATTGCAGTAAGAATTCATCGGTGTTATTACTCCTGGCAGCCTGAAGTTGGAGAGCTAGGTGTGTACATTTGTGCTTGGCTTTATTTTACACACAGGTGAAAATAAGTTTTTAACCTGTTTTCCCTATCCCAAATTCTGGGATAGGTTAGCTATGTCCATTTGGAAGTACTTTTTGGTTATAAGTTTTTTTGGTTCACCCATTATGTTTATTCCCTTTTGCTTTATTTTAGCAATTGTAAGGTGTTTTTTTTAATGCATGCAGCTTATAGTCAGTAATGAGTTGGAGGAGGGGCTTATATATCTAAATTATATATTTAAAAAATTGGAGCACATAGTGTGAACAATCCTGAATAGAAAAGAAAAAATTCAATACTTGCAATAGTCAGATAATAGTTAATGGCTTTTTAAAAGTAACATGTAGAATATTTTTGTATAGACTAAAATAAGAATCGGGTCAAAGAAACATAAACATAAATCTCATAATTTTACAGTCAGTTAAAGAATTCTAGATTATATCATTTTGGCATACAAAAACAATACTCTTAACATTTTTCTGTCTCTTTTTTCATATTGTATCCATTTTTGGTATTCTTCTAATGCATATATAGATGCTGTTATTATACATACAATTTTGGTTCTGTGAAAATAGTAAGTTATTATGGAGCAACTTTAGTAAGAATTACAAGGAGGACTGTACAACAATGTACAATGTGGTTTCTGTGTATTTTGACAGGATCAGTGGTTATAGCCTTGATAACTAGCAACCTCTGGTGAGAAACTTCACTTGATGTAACAGTACATCAATAATTTTGTAGAAGTAATCCTAATTAACCACAGTTAATGTGGTTAATAACAGTTGTTAAGTAGACAAAAAAGAATATCTTCATGGCATAACTAGAAAAATCATTGTGGAAGAAGCAGATACTTTTCACAAAATACTTCATATAAGAGATTTGTCAAAATCTTTATATTAAAATTCGTTTTAGCAATGTGGTAGAAACATTTTGGCAATATATATTAACCACTGGAGATGATCCAAAGAGTCATTTATTTTTCAAAGCTAGCAGGTTATTATCAGTTATTCGTTTTTTTGTACCCAGATGAACCAAAAATAAGAACTACTAGGCTACATAAGTCTTAAAGAGAATGTTGATCACAGACAATTTGACAACGTGTATGTGTTAATAGGAGGCCAATAGAATTACTTCACAATGATTAAGGAAAACGATAACAGAAAGGAAGACATGAGTATCCTTCATTGTATGAAAACATAGAAATGCATTTTTTGAAAGGCAGCTTACTTATATACATATGACTTATACAAGGTCTTTTAACAAGCAATTCCTGTGCTTTGCTGCAGAGAGAGATAAGGAAGCACAGCTGTACTCATCCCTGTATTTACTATCTCTGCTTAAGGCATAAACTGAATCAATTAGAAATTAAAAAGCATAACTGACACAGTAAAGAAAACCCCATTCTTAAAGGTCATGCAGACATATATGCAATATTGTATTGTATAATGAGGCATATGATGACATAATTACTTAACCTAAGTTCAAAATACAACTCGCACAGCAGGAATGATGATGAGAGATGAGAGGCAGAACCATTAATCCAGAAATATATTAACATATTTATTGCTTAGGAAAAGTATAATGTACTTCATCCTGAAAATTTTGATCTAGTTT
Source organism: Notechis scutatus (assembly GCF_049901735.1). Lineage (NCBI taxonomy): Eukaryota > Metazoa > Chordata > Lepidosauria > Squamata > Elapidae > Notechis > Notechis scutatus. The sequence goes on along the minus strand of NC_142009.1, from coordinate 95,160,882 downwards.
ATATCCATATAGTTTTTTCTTGAAAAATGGAAGTGGGGAAAAAAGTTTCATTAGCTGGCATCAGTGTGGAAAATCTGGATTTTCTTCTCAATGGAAAAAAGTAAGATATTGATTTTAGTGTATTTTAGAAATGCTTATGTTAAATAAAACTTGACTTTTTACTTCTAGTACCAGTCATTCCCATACAACAAAAATGGATTCAAAGTTGGAATGAAATTAGAAGGAGTGGATCCTGAGCATCAGTCAATGTATTGTGTGCTTACAGTAGCAGAGGTAAATGCCAGAATGATAAAACAAGAAACTTCATTTTAGCAATATTATCTATACATTTATCTGTATTGAAAACAAATTATACCAGGCAATAAGAAAATAACTGCACCCCATCATTTAGAGCTAGGTAACGTAGAATTATAAACTATAAATAAGAATATAAGAAGAGCTTTGTTGCAAAGGCATACTTTCTGGTACTTTTAATTATTCTAAATTTCTAAATTTATCTAAGTTCGTAACCAGTGTATCTTTTATTAAATGTTGTATGACTCAACTTCACTGATTAGACCTAGGTTCTAATCTTACAAGAAATACTTAGAATGTTCCCTTGGATTGTAGCTGAAAAGAAATACTGGATTTTTACTTATAATTATACATACATACATACATATATATGTGTGTGTTGAATGAATCTTAATAAAGATGTGATACGTTTGAACTACTGCATTGAATGATTATGCAATCTAAAGTTTGTTTGAGAATTGTTCCCCTATTCAATAATCGACTCTTAAGGCCCATTAGGAGATACACTTCTACTCATATGTATATATTTTTATATACTTTGATTTTAGATTTGTGGCTACAGAATTAGACTCCATTTTGATGAATACCCAGATTGTTACGATTTTTGGCTGAATGCTGATTCTTCAGATATTCACCCTGTTGGGTGGTGTGAGAAAACTGGGCATAAACTTCATCCCCCAAAAGGTACTACATAAACAATTTATGACCTTTTAAAAAAATTTGTATTAAAGCAGCTTAGGTACACTTCTAATAGTGAGAGACTCTACAAGTAAAAATTTATACTGGCTATAGTAAAAAAAAAGTGGTACACACTTTCTTTTTATGATTTCTTACATTATAAAATATAAGTGAATTCTGAAAAATTTAAATTCCAGGATCTGAAAATGTCTACTGTATATTTTTTTATGTTCAAAGGCAGAAATTATCCTTTGACCAATGCTTTAATGATCAAACAGTTAACAGATGAATTACACAGTACTCTCAAAAGAAAGCCTCGTGATAGTTTTAATAACTATATCAGTTTAACATCAAGATGCTTGATTAGGATATCAGTGGTTTCAAAAAGGTATAAACCTAAATATTTTCTCCTCTTCCTTAGAAGGAAGAAGAAAAAGAAATAATATATAGTAGAAAGCATTGCATCTTCATCATTGTCAATGTGCATCATATTCTGGTTTGTGCCTACCCTGAACCCTTTTCTGGAACCTCTTTGTAGCTGAAGAGATTTTGGAGAAAGTATTCCATGCTGCACATGCTTACAGACAAAATTCTGGTATCAGCATCTCAGAACATTCAAAAGTTACCAAAAAGAGTCTTTGTCCACCTATGCTTAGGCAATCCATAGAAGCCTCTACACACAGGTTAAGAAGACTGAAAAGCTAAAGGACACCAGGACACAAAAGAATTCCTGTTCAGAAAGATAAATGGGTTGAAATCGTCTTTATCAATGTCTTCTGCTGTTCTTGGGCCCAAAGTACCCCCAGTTAATTAGATCAGTGTATCCTTTGTCTTACAATACTGTTGTCTACTCCTATGTAATCTTTGATCCTGAGGGTCTCTGGCCAACCTCAAAAGGTAGAATAAGGGAGTGGAATTTTTCTGATCAGTTGATGAGATTCAGGGGAACTTTTAACACATTTATCTCTTTTCTCTAAGCCCATCCACATACTATCATAAATACATGAACACTGATCAAAATAAAGTCTGGTCATATCACCAGGTTAATGATCATTTTCCTTACAAATATTTATGTGCTTCGCAGCCAGCAGGACAACTAGCAGGAAAGTACTTTAAGTAGAATCAATGCCCTTCAAAGGAAAGAGAAAAAGACTTTTACTTCCAGTAAAAGTCCATGTTATTCCATGTTGAGAAATATGGTGGAATATGGTCCATTTTGGATCTTCAAAATAGTTCTTCACTTCAAAAGTGAAGAATTGCATCCAGTTCAGAAATTCCAGATAGTGGCATTACAAAATATCTTGGCATTATTCCATTAGCAGAAGTGTTTTGCTTCCATATATCTCAAAAATGTGATGTTTAACCTCATTCAGGGATTCACCTTTATTTCCCTCCAAATAGTCACCACAGATTGGTCAGTGAAGTGTGTCATTGTAATATTTTGGCCACAGAATTGCCAAGGGCCACCTCTATATTAGCTGCCCAAATTTCTTCACTATTCTGAACATCTTCTAAGCTTTTGAATCCAATTCTTTGCAACCAGATCTTACAGGTTGAGTCCAAGAATATCATTATGGTGTTACATCAACAAGCAAATTGTTGTGCTTTGCAATTTGAGAATTACCTAACATTTTTTTTCCTTTTCTCATTCACCTTGTGGCAGATCTAAACTATGATCATACAAGACTCATAAAAGAGTGCTTTATCCTTCTATGACGCTCTTCAATTTTTAGCTCCCAATTCTAGCATTGATAGTAATTCTATTTCCTTGTGCCATTGCAAGAGACATTTTCTGAGGTGTATTACTAATGTTGATATAATCCCCTGTTCCTGCTTGGTATTGCTTTCATTTTAACAGACAAATATTTGTGTGTATCTGTATATAACACTAACACACACACACACAGATTTTTAGTGGCACTCTTCTTATAGATCCTAAGTTTTATCTTAAGAAGGTAGGCCTGCATTGTGACCTCATCTTGCTCCCTAAAGTGGGATCTGACTTTTGCTTCAGGAAACTATTCTCTTTCTCTCCTATTCTATACTGAAGTTGGAATTGAATTGTTCTTGGTCACGTCTTGGTTTTTTGTGTACTCATAGTAACTTCTCACACAACATTGTAGTTGTTTTTACTCTTTGACCACAAAATCAAAACCAGAAAAATAGAGGGGCGTTTGGTTAACAACATGCAACAGTTTTTAATCTTTAAAAATGGTTTGGATGGCATAGGTTTCTTTACATGTAATACTTAAGCCATGCTTTGTTACTGTATTCAACCTTGCAATAGTTAAGTTTTCTTGGCATGCTGTTTTTCTTTTTTCTTTCTTTTTTGCCTTTGTGAACATAGTTACAATGAAGTTATCAAATATAGTTCATATTGTATATTTATACCACGATTGCAGACTTTTGCTATTTTCACTTCACAAAATGATAAAATATTAGAATTTTCAGTGTGTATTATCTGCAAATACTGCATTTGAAGCTCACCTCTGTAGGAAAAGATATATGTGCGACTTCTGAAGACAAGCTGGTGCTTTTGGAGTTTTCAGGATATTGCTGACTGGTCTTGTTTTTAAATTATATGGTGCCTGTAATTATATTCTCAAGGGACTTTTAAAAGTTAAATGTTTTCCATTTGTTCTTAAAATGGACAGTTTGGCAGACACTGAATGGTGATACTGACAGAAGCAGGTGCAATTAAAGTAAGTGCACCTCAAACTAAAAGAATATGTGTTTTATTCTTCTTTATGGTTTCCAGGATATAAAGAAGATGAATTTAATTGGCCTGCATATCTGAAGAAATGTAAAGCTCAAGCTGCTCCTAAATCCTTGTTTGAAAACCAAAACACAGTAAGTTTTTTCCTTATATTTACCTCTGTGTTCACATTAACATTTATGTAATATATTGATATACTCAATCTAGTTGAAAAATGTTATGGGATTTTATCAATGTAATAAATCAACTTCATATAGTAAATTTATAAAATAAATGTGTACATGTACATTACCTGTGTATTATCTTCAGGAGGTATTTTTTTAAATTTTCTACATCTTTTTTCTTTGCCACTTGATATTAATTTAATTACTTGAAAGTGTGTATTAAAACGTTTAAATTTTCAGTAAAAGCATTTAAAAAAAGCATTGGAATAGTATTTTCCTATATGGGTAGAGGAAAGCAGGCACTAAATTCTGCTTTGCATGCCTTTGTACTATATATATAAATTTTATTAAAGTTAAAGACAAGAAAGAAAAAAAAAGTCCAGAATTTGCCAGTTTGCTCTAAGGTTCCAAGCTAGAAAACAGACTGCAAGTTCTAGTCCTGCCTTAGGTATGAAAGTGGCTAGGTGGATAAATTTAATAATTATTAAAATAATAATTGAACTTATACCAAGCCTTCAGTAAGAATTAATGTGACCATGTAAGATTTATATGAAGGAAATTTTATCAAAGGCTTTTCTGACATCCTTTTTTGACAGGATGACATGCACTGTCCCCTCTTTCAATATCCAAGTAAATTAGATATAAAAGAAGATGATGTAGGGGATTACAGAATGGATGAGACAGAAATAAAAGAAGTCTGAATTCAATTTTTAAAAAATAATCCAACTATTTGATTTAGAAAATAAGAGTTTATCTTATTCCCAAGACAATGTGATACAAGATATAAGATACAGACATCTTTAATACATGGTCACACACCTCATTGACTTCACATAAGTCCTAATTTGTCTGAGTGATTACATATTCACTGTCAAGCGCAAGAAGCCAGCAACAGGAATAGAGTTCAAAGCACTAAAAATTAATTTCATTCTACCTGTACACAAGAATCTGATCTACTAACACTCAAGCCAATTTGGCGCTAGATTAAGATCAGCAGAATTCATGGGAGTCTGGATTTAGCTCCTTTGTGGGAATGTAATGACTGTATGTTTCATTTCATAATAAACTAGGAAAGACAAACTTACTTTGAAAAGTCTGTGAAAGGTTACACAATTTCAGCAGTATACCATGTAGTAAGATAGACAGTCAAAAAATAAGAAAATAAAATAGATAATTTAGAAAATCAGAAGAATTTGAGGGGGTAGAGCAGAGTTCCCCAACCTTTCCAGCTTTGTGGACCAGTGGAGGGGGGGGAAGAGGGGATGGTTACACATGAGTGGCTGACAAACATGCAAATGGAGCACTCATGCACTCACCTGCTACTCACGCAAGTGGGGATGTGTGCATTTCCAAACAGTGGGCCACGGTCCAGGGATTGGGGACCCCAATATAGATGGCTTTTTAAAATTAATCTGCAGCATTATGTTTGATGTTTATCTTTTTACTGATCTGCAGCTTTTTGTCTTAGGTTTGTTTTGTGCTGTCTTGCTTTATGTGGTTCAATAGCCATCCTTCTACTCAACATTATTTTTGAACCTCTCTTTGATTAGACTGTGATCCCATCAGGATTTCGAGTAGGGATGAAGCTTGAAGCAGTAGACAAAAAGAATCCTGCTTTCATATGTGTTGCTACAGTAACTGATATTGTGGACAACCGTTTCCTGGTTCATTTTGACAACTGGGATGAAAGCTATGACTACTGGTAGGAGTGTTTTGATGATAGAATTTTAGCGATGCTACCCTTCCGCCCCGTTTTATATTGTCATTTTTCTATTTAATTAAGATGATCGTTTTTTAAAAAAAACATTTCTCTTCTAGAATAATTTTATATGTTACAGACCCTCTAAAAGAGATGTAGGTGTTGATACAGTGTAAAGAATAAAGGCATAATAAATGTGAATGTCAAAGAAAACAATCTGAAAGTTGGAAAAAAATACAGGCTAGAATACAAGAAAATATACTCGAAGTCATTGAAAACTTTTTATGTGGTCCTCCTTGGGTTAAGAATTGGATGTGCAAATTATTTGTGCAAATACACAAATAATTAAGCTGCTGACCTTTTGCAATCTGCCAATGAAGCCTGGTGTATTGTTAAGCGAAAAGGGTTGAGACAAACAGGGCAATGCTTGAACCTGATGAGTAGACAGCCTTTGAGGTTCTCAGTCATCCAGGTCATGGTTGATGGGTAGACAACAATTGAGAGTTGTTTCTACCTCAGTTCAGATGATTTCCTTCTTCACTTCCATCTCCTGCGTACTCTATCTAGTAGGAATTCTAGGAAGGGCCTTTTCGGGACACAAGGAACTGCTTAGGAACCCCAACCACATTACAGGGTAGTCCTCAACTTACAACAGTTCATTTAGTGCCTGTTCAAGATTACAACATCACTGACAAAAGTGACTTATGACCTTTTTTCTCACTTGTAATTGTTGTGGCACCCCTATGGTCACGTGATTTACATTCAGATGCTTGAAAACTGACTCATATTTATGGCAGTTGCAGTGTCCTGGAGTCATGTGATACCCTTTTGCAACCTTCTGACAAGCAAAGTCAATGGGGGAAACCAGATTCACTTAACAACTGTGTTATTAATTTAACCAACTGCAGTGATTCACTTAACAAAAGTGGCAAGAAAAGCCGTAAAATGGGACAACACTCACTCAACAAATTTCTCACTTAACAACATAATTTTTTGTTGCAGTCGTAAGTTGAGGACTACCTCTACAGGGATTGCAGTGGAACAGAAACCAGATTTGAATTAATTTGCCAAAGGAATTGCTTTCCCATGGATTCACCCCATAGAATGGCTTTAATTTATAAAAGAGCCACCTTGGTAACTCACGGTAACTCATGGGTGGCAGAGTCTCACAAGTCCTTAATATGACATTGTGATAACTGGAGAACTTTTGAGATGCTTCCAATGCAAAGCTTTGAAAGGAAAAAGTCTATGACCTCATGGAAAACTATATTGTAATTTAAAAAATGCAAACAACCAGCCTATAATTTAAAGACTAAGCCCAGCACTCCTAATGAAATGAGAACAGAAATAGAACTATTTTCAAGAGCCAATTAAAATCTAGGATAAATAGGGCCAAGCTTATTTCTTTAACAGAACCCCATTATGATAAGCTGGCCGTTTAAAAGCTGCAAAGGGCACCATGAAATGAACTCACCAGAATATATTTGTGTTGTGCCATTAATGCTTAAATTTCTATTTGTGAATAACCTTCCTATCCTATATTTGAAGCCTTCCTTCACATTCTTCTCCCTATCTACAAATGCTTTTTCTTCTGGAAAGCAGCTGCAGGTACCTTCAGATTTAGGAGGAGGCAAAAGAGAGGTCATTTAACCTTTCTCGGCAGTGTATCCACTCAAATTCCTTTTACTTTGCCACAATTCTCTCCCTCAGACTGAGGAAAAGAACCTTTGTTTTTTGGTGACTTGGACACAAATTTTTTAAAAAAACTGCCTGGTCATAATTTGTAATTAATGTATGAGTTTAATTCAGTATTGCATTTAACTACATTCCTGGTTGTGAATATATAGAACTCCAAAGTCAAAAGTCATTTGTCCCGTTCCAATTTACTCTGTTCTTTCCTGGCTGCAAGTGAAGTGAGCCTTTCCCTCTTGATTGCAGCCTACAGAACATTCAACAAATATGCATTTTACTTCTAAGACAATACCTCCCATAAGTGAAAGAGAGGCAAAAAGAAAAAGAAAAACCTTTGTCAATTTTTTTTTAAAACCTTTGGGAGATAAAAAGTAGATTGCTAACAAAACAGTTTCCTTTAACACAAAACATGTATTGCTCTAAAGGTTCCTCATTTGAACACAAGATGGGGCTATAAGATGATCTGTATATTATAAGATGGATATCTGATCCCAATAAAAACCAACAAAAATATTTAGTTGATAATATTTATGAACTATGCCAATTAAAAAAAATGAACAGTAGCATGGGTAATAGAAAAACACAGGCAGAAATGTCATTATGTTTTGTTTACTAATTCTGTAATAATATTTTATTGTGTTTATTTCTGTTTCATTATCCTCTTAACTTGTACTATCTAGGACACAGCTTTTTATATAAAAAAGACATATAACATAATGCAATTTTAATATTCATTTTTCACCTCTCTGTATACTTAAGGTAATTCATAGTATCTAAAATATGTTTATGAAATATAATAAATAACAAAATTCAGTAACAATAGAATAAAGTAGTTTCAAGTAATAAAAATATTCAGCTGCATCCAATGATGTGTGAGGCATCCATACAGGGCATTCTTTCTGGATTAAAAACTTTGAAAGTATAATTTTGTATGTTTGATTGTCTTAAATCAAATGTTTTTAGTAACAAATATATATTTCAGCCTTTCCTAAATATGTTTATGCACTCTCTCCCTCTCTCTCTCTCTCCCTCTCTCTCTCTTTCCCTCTCCCTCTTCCTTTCTCTCTCTCTCTCTCTGAAAAAGCATTCCAATACCATAATTAATTTATTCAGTGTCTACATTTAACAAGCAGTCCAGATGTTCATGTGTGCCCCATTGGCCTTGAACTATAATAGAAGAAAAATCTTAATTGCAATTAAGATAGTTATAGGAAAGGTACACAATTAATACAGTATTTTTCCTGCAGGTGTGAAGCAGCTAGTCCGTATATTCATCCAGTTGGATGGTGTAAAGAACATAAAAAAACACTTGTAATTCCTCCAGGTCTGTATAATCGCATAAGTTTACATATTTATTTCCCTTATTTAACATTTTTAATCAGAAATTATTAGTGTGCCAAAATTTTAAAATATCCCAATTTAAGGGTGAGTTAGGTAAAAACAAAAAAGAATTTAAGATTGGATATTACGATTGGACAAGCTAGTTTTACATGCATTTTGGATAATGGTTCGGTAAAAAGGAAAATATTTTCATTCCATGCAGAACCTAAATGAATGAGAAGTTCATATGGACAAATGATATATGAAAAAGTGAAAAAGTTACCAGGCAAACACTGATAATTAGATATCAACTGTATAAATTATGAAAAACATTTTGTAACTATAAAATTAGAATGCAAATCCACTTATCAAACAACTTTTACATAAGCTATAAATATTTAACCTGTAAGTGAATTAATTGTAGTTTCTCAGGAACAAACTCTGTAATTTTGCCCACACATATCAATGGTGTCATTCATTGCCATACTATGAGTCACTTGGAAAGGTGATACATTGAAGATTGTTACCTATTAACAGGAGACATTTTATCTACACAGAAAACTGTGGGCCTACTAGCATTAACAACTTTTCTCCCATTATAGCATTTATTTAATATAAAACTTACATTAACATTTATATATAGTCTTAACAGAAATTTTGTTCAGTTGAGCTTTGCTAAAAAATGGCTTTACCTGTGAATATCTATATTTGAAAGACATGTATGTATACAGGTAGCCCTCCCCTATGGACCATAGGTGGGACCTGCAACTCGGTTTTAAGCAATACCGTTGTAAGGTGAAATATTATGTGATCATACCAACTTATGATGTCAGTTCCATGGAAGTCCTTAAGCAAATCGTTATGGGTCATTAAGTGGAATGTCACATGACCGTGACTTTTGACTTCCTGCTAGCTTTCTCATTGACTTTGCTTATGAGAAGTCAGCAGGTAAGCTCAAAAAATTGTAATTGTGTGATCCTGGGATGCTGCATCCATCATAAATGCACACAGGTTGCCAAGCACCTAAACTGCAATTATGAAGATGCTTGCAGCAGCCACAAGGTCCAGCTATAAGTCCCCATTTTCAGCACCATTGTAACTTTGAACAATCGTTGAACAAGTGGTGGGTTAGTGAGAATACTTGTATTGGTATATGACCTAATAAAGCCTTGAACTAAAATGTGCAGAACTCCTAATTTCTGTTGCCTAGGAAGTAAAAGTTGCAGCAAATTTGGGGGGAGTCTTTACTGTTCATTAAATTCTGTCATGCTGGATTCCGTTTGATGTGCACTGGATTATTTTGTCCGTTCTATCTTTGCCGTAAAGTCTGTCTATTTGCATGCTATCCAAAGCTCATTTTCATACTTGCTTAAATACAGGCTAAGCATAAATCAAAAGAAAAGTAGAGCCATGATGCTGAAATTTATCATGTATACTTGGTGTAAAAATTAAAGAGATATTTATTTTATTTTATTTTATTTGGTTTGTCAATTGCTTACAAGATAATAGGTATAAGTAAAAACATAGTTATGAATACATGGATACATATAAGAAAAATAAAAGAAACAATAGGACAGGGACGGTAGGCACGTTGGTGCGCTTATGCACGCCCCCTACAGACCTCTTAGGGTGAGGTCAATAGTAGAAAGTCTAAGGTTAAAGTTTTTGGGGTTTGGGGAAGAAACCACAGAGTCAGGTAGAGTATTCCAGACATTGACCACTCTGTTGCTGAAGTCGTATTTCCTGCAATCAAGTTTGGTGTGATTTATATATATATATATTATATATATTATATTATTTATATATATATATTATATATATATATATATATATTTATATATATATAGAGAGAGATGAGTTTGAGAGCAGCAAAATATTCTTCCCTAGGTAGGTTTCTACTGTGATAAAGGAAAATATATTCTTACTTTAATACACTGTCTCAAAGGTAAACCTTGTTTTTACAGAAATTAAGTGAATAAATATAACTGCTCTCATCTCGTTACATAGGGGTTTTTTTGTCCATCTGGTTGATCAAAGAGTCAGAGATATTTATCTCTCAAGATGTGAGAGTTTCAGGAACAACTTTTGGAATTTAAAAAACACTTTGTACTTTGCAGTGAGAATAACATCCCTCCAATGTTAGTGAATGTCAATTCTTGGCACTCCTGTGTATTAACTATGTTGGCTAAATCTGCGATGAGTTGTAGATCATCCACTACAAGGCAGTGTAGGTCATGTTTACTTTATTCCTTTTAATTGAAATCTGACGCACAGTGCTTTGAATTCATCCAGTGCATGATATTTATATTTAAATCTTGTATCATTATTTATCAATTAGACTATCCTCATGGCAAACATTTTTCTTGGGAAAAATATTTGGAAGAAACCAGTTCTTTACCTGCACCTGCTAGAGCTTTTAAAGTGGTAAGAAACATCTATTTTTTCATACTTTTTCTGCTTATTATCTACCACCATTATTGCTGCTGTGATCAATATTAATATCTAACTTTATGACCTTGTTGCTTTGACTTTAGATAAAATTTTCCCCATTTTTGGAATTCAGTAATAATTGGTCTTCAAGCCAGATCCAAAACCCTAGCTATCTCTGGATATTTAAGATATTAAGACAATAGCTTAACTTTCCTTTCTTCCCTTTTTATGGGAAGGAAGAATGGAGGAAATGCACTACCTAAACATGGTTTATTTTCAGTGTATAGGTAGTTCTTAAGCCCCAAATTTTTGTTGCTAAACAAAACAGCTGTTAAGTGAGGTTTGCCCCACTTTGTGACCTTTCTTGCCACTGTTGTGAAGTGAACCATTACAGTTGTTAAGTTAGTAATGGTTGTTAAGTGAATCTGGCTTCCCCATTAACTTTGCTTGTCAAAAAGTTGCAAAAGATGATCACATGACTCTAGGACACAGCAACTGTCATAAATAATTGCCAATTGCCAATTGTAACCATGGGGATTCTGCAGCAGTCATAAGTGTGGAAAACAGTCATAAGTCTCTTTTTTCATTGTCATCATAACTTTGTCACTAAATGCATGGTTATAAGTTGAAGATTACGTCTACCACTTTGCTTCCTGAACCAACACAAGAAAAAAGAGGACTTGTTAATTGCTAGATACATGGTTTATTTTATTTTTATTTATTGACTTGATTTATATGACTTTTAACCGGATTAAAAGCAATATAAATATTTTTTTAAAAAACCCTGTATATTATAATTATATAAATGTTAACATAAAACTGGGAGAAATATTCAAAAGAATAAAGCAATTTCTTGCTAGAGAGGGATAATTACAGTAAACCAGCCTCGATGGCTTGATAGACAATCAAAATTTTCACTAATTTCCTGAAAACCATGAGGGAGTGGCTACTTTGGTGTTGGAGCTGATATTTATTGATGGGAAGAGGGCAACAACTGAGAAGTCATAATTTCATGGTCCCTGAAGATGGCAGTCTTTGATAGAGGAACACAATCTCCTACATCTTATCAGACAGACAGTTGATACTAGGAGAAGATGATTCTGCAGAAACCCAACCCTTGAATCATGTCAGATTTTTAAAGATGACAAGTAGCAACTGCAAGCTAACCAGTGTAGCTCCTTAAGTAAAGGTGTTATGTGCTTGCCATGAAATGCATGTATAATTACTTGACTTACTGTATTTTGGAACAATTGTAGCTTCTAAATGCTCTTCAAGGGCATGTAGAGTGTATTCCAATATTACAGTCCAATTAAGAAATCACTAACGCGTGATTTCTAATACTGATGAGTAATACTTCCCATTTCAGAAAAGGTTCTAGTTTGGGGCACAAGGTTAAACTGTGCCACGGTCCTCTTGGCCACAGTTACTACCTATTTTTTTAAGAGTCCAAGGGATCCTAAATAGTTAATCAACTCAATAATACAATTAGTTAATATTTTCTAGAATATCATCATTGGTTCCTTTCACGTGAAGTGCATAGAAAAGCAAGCCTCTTCTAATGAATCCTATCCTTGGCAGAGAACATTATGGTATAAATAATAGATATAAATTAAACTAAAAGTACCTTTTTCTGTTGTAGAAACTTTCTCATGGATTTCAGAAGAATATGAAACTTGAAGCTGTTGACAAGAGGAATCCTGCACTTATCAGAGTAGCTACTGTGGTTGAATCAGAAGATCACAGAATTAAAGTAATTTATATTCTTTTTAAACAGGAACATCTATTACCTGCTGAACAGTTATAAATGATAATACTATATTACATACAATACTCCTCTGGTCTCTCTATTCATTTCACTGAATAGGAGGAACATAGCTTCATCTTATTGAATTTGTCCCCTTTCAATTAAAGTCTATAACAATTTTCAGTTCCATGATTAGATATCAAAGTGGTATTTTTTATTTATGGTAGGTTGATCTCAGATATATTAGCCACCAGTTTTAACAAAAAATTTATCTGAAGCATAGTATGGTAGATGGATTCCCTAAAGAGTACCAACCTAAGATCTTGTTTCAGTTCTGTTTAATTTTAATGGGCTTTCAGTCAACATTGGTGTTTAATTGTATAGGTATCTGTACTATGGACAATCTTTTTGTAAGACAGAGTTGCATCATATAATAGTAAGCAGCATGTGAAATGATTACAAACTGTGATTAGACATGGTGCTCTCACACATTCACAAGGCACCCTATAAATTTGCACTATAAATCTCCAATAAACACATAATCAAGACAAAATCATTTTCTTTCTGTCTTCGTCAGTTTGAGTGGATTGTGAGGTTTGCATCCTGTGGAGATACCATATTACACTTCACTCCTAATTGAACTGTTAATTTGTGCTGTCAGTAGTTGAAGAAAGAATCAACTGTTTTCAGTGTTAATCCAAATGTGATTTTTACCAGCTGTTTCCACTGTTATACTAACATGAAGGAAGTGACACCTTAGTTTACTAATTTGGTAAATTAACTATGGTTTGTCATTTCAGACCTACGAAGTCAATCAACATCATCATGACTTTTATCTTTCTGATAACCGGAATTTAATCTCTTGAGTTGTATACTTAGCTCATAATTACTAAGTATTATGATTAGGATAAATCATAATGACAAATCACAGTGATTAGTTAGGATAAAGGGTTTTGATGCTTTGCTTTGGAATAGTTTGAGTACAATTTGGAACAACTTAAGAAAAAATTGCAAGTAGTCCTCAACTTGCCATTGGTCACTTAGTGACTGTTCAAAATTTGCAACTGACTACCCAAAAGGTACTTATGACCGGTTCTGAAGTCTGGGGTGGTGGGGTTTGGGTATCTATATTTGTAGCCATATGGCCATGGTTTACTATGTTTTTGCCAAAAATAGACATTTGCTTCTGGGTTTTGGCTAAAACACCCCATAGCGAACCTTACACCATTTCTGACATTTGGTATACCCTATTCCAATGCTGAGCATTTGGCAGGCTTCAGAAAAAAATGGGCTGAGCTGCATTTAGCATTGGGAACCAAACATCATGTGAAGATTGAATTTGGAAACGTTAAACTCATACGTTAAAAATTTTAAGGGTTTGTTAAAATATAACTGGAAATGTTATCTTGGCAAAGTAAATATAAAGCTACCATAATTAGTACAAACACGATATGCTTTTGTGTCATTTGTCACACTTCTTCATAAAGCTCTAATATAAAAAAAATAACTTACTAATTTTTATAAGAAAAGAAAGTAGCCCGAGACTACAAGGATTTCAACATTCTATATCTTTGTGTTTTAGATCCACTTTGATGGCTGGGATAGTATTTATGACTATTGGATTGATGCAGATAACCCGGACATACATCCTGCAGGCTGGTGTGGAAAAACTGGACATCCTCTTCAGCCCCCTCTTAGTAAGATAATAAAAATGCAAAAATACAATAAATATTTACTAGTCTATTTTCTTCTGCCTTGGCAAAATAATGTGCTGTAGCAGAGCCAAGCTGTGTAGTAAATCATTCCTAGAGTGAATGTTTATAAAATCTATAGAAATCAATGGATAGCTTGGGAAACACTGATAATTAAAACCTGTTATAATTGTGGGTATTCTGATTTTCAAGAAGAGAAAATGTATACATGTTTACTAATCCATGATAAGAATTCCAGGTGGATTTCTCAAAGGTCGGAGAAATCATTGTTTTATCTATAGTCATACAATTTGATTGAATAGGGAGACACGTAATGTAATTCAAATATTAACTTGGACTCTTATTTAGCATTTAAAAAGAGATCATGAGAGGGGGTATCATCATCTTTTAGTGTAGACTTGGGCATTTTATAGTTGACATCCAACCTTTCGTGTGTGTGTGTGTGTGTGTGTGTGTGTGTGTGTGTGTTTGGAATGGACAGGATGGCAGCGGCCCTCCACAACAGGCCATTTCTCCTGTGTCACCTTAGGAAAAATTAATTGGCCACCCTTGTGATTTGAGGAAATATGAAGCTAATGTTGAAGTTGATTTTTGTATTATTTGTCTAGGTCCACTGGAATTAGTAGAAGCTTTAGAACAAGGAGGGTGCCCTACAGCAGGCTGCAGGGGAGTTGGACACTTAAAAAGAGCCAGGCATATGGGCCATCACAGGTATGTGTTATGAAGAACTGGTGATTCAGTAGCTCAGCAAGAGGTGACCCATTAGAATAAGGCTGTGAATTTGATTTAATTGCTGTCCATGAGACAAGATGTTGCAAAGAAAAAGGACAGTCAAGTATCCATTTATTTAGATTGTTTTGGTGACCATCACTCAATTGCATGACTTCATTGTGACCAGAATATAACACCTGATTAAGAGAGTGCTTACCACTCTCAATACCAATAATGTTTTAACTAATATGATGCTCCCTAGTAAGCGATTTCTCCTTAGCATTCAGTTAGGTATATTTGCCTGTTGAATATGGCCCTTATTTTGTGTGGAGCTGTTAGTTTGATTCCTTAATGAAAATCTCAGCCTATATTGACATTAAAGCTTTAATCTTGTAGCCCCACAATATTGGTTTTTTTTTTCTTCATAATTTTGCTCTTAAGTTATAAACCAAATATTTGAAGTCTTATCGGTTATTATAAGTCAAAGTTCAACAACATGTTTCAGTTGATCAGTAAATATTATGTATTTGTCATTTGACTAAATCATATTTCAAGTATTTATCCAGTTTCAATATTTTACAATGAATATGAAAACTAATTGTCTTCTTTAGCCTTCAGTTTTTCAGGTCCTCTCATCTATATGGGATATTAGAAAGAATACTTTTTTTAAAAATTCTATCTACATTTGGTTTTCCTTCCCCTTGGATGGATCTTGACTAGAATGCAAAGTTTACCTTTTGCCTAAACACATATTTATTTGTATTTGAATTATGAATGCCCGTAGACCAATAACAAAGAAAAGTACATTCAATGACTAAGCATTGTATTGATTCTAACTAACTCACTTGGCTAAATTAATAGTTTTGAGGAATTAGGCTTACTGGGTTTCATTTTTGCTTAAATTCTTAATGAATTGTGGGCTTAAATATTTTCCTTAAGATGGAGTGGAAAATAGCATGTGTAGAGGGAGTCAATAAATACATACTACATTTATTGTTGTATTTTTTGATTATCAGTTCGGGGAAACGAGCAGAAAGGTGCTATTATCTTATGGGCTTCCTGTCAGCAGCTAGATGACTAAGAATGAGGAACTAAACTATTAAAAGCATGCTTTTATTTAGACCACCAAAATTGTCATAATAACTTGTATTTGCTGCTACTGTGGTTTGTAATTTAAAGTGGTTACAAATTTGGTATACAAAAAGCATTGAAGTATAAGAGTGTAAATAGCTCTCAGGGAACTAACATAATATTGATATCGCTCCCTGAGCAAATCCATATTGTCCCTGAACTCTCAAATCGAAATTCCATTTGAATTAATAGAGGTAGGATAAAATGGGTATAGTCGTTCACACCTGGCTTCAGTCCACTGGTTTTTTTTAAATCTCTGTTGAAACTTTACTTAAATATACTTTTGGAAATGTTCATGACAAGGTGCATTTATGTTGTCAAGTAAGTGTCTGAAAGCAAGGTTAATCAGTCATTTTCTGATAGCACAATGCTTAAGTTGGATGAAAATGTGCAGTGACAAAGTATGACAGGGCTAAAATGAATGTCTTTTTAAATGCAAATGTTAATAAGGACCTCAGAGTTCTATAGTAATAAAAAAGATTCAGGTTTGCATACAAATGAATTACTCAATATCTTGTGTTTCTTTATGAGAACTCCATATTATATGCTATAATGGAGTAGAGTAGGCTTACCAACTGTTTTGTAACTCAAGTTATTAAAGTTATTTAATACATTACTGTTAAATTATTATCCAAGTTATTAAACTACAAACACTCATGCTGATCCTCTAAACTATATGTAAGTGTAAATTGTCACAAAGACAAAACAACAAAAAGAAGAATATTTTCAACCGGCTGGGCCCACCAGTAGTTAACAATATCATATACAAGAGCCAACATGCAAGATGGAATATAGGCAATACTTGCATTGAGCTCAGAATTTTGGTCATAAGTCATTTGCATTGTAGGTCTACTCTCGTTGTGACGAGACTAGACTTTACAACCATTTTTACAATGGTTCTTAAACAGTCATGTGGTTGTAGCTCCAAATCCAACTCATCCGATGATTGTTTTTTGCCCAAAAAAAACCCCACGTAAAATCCCCCATAAAATGTTATTGCAGATGCTGCAATTGATTGTAAATGCAAGCCAATTGCTAAGTGCTTCAAATATAATCACGTGATCACAGGGTCATATAGCAATCAATAACTTTAAGTCTAGGTCAGAAGTAATTTTTTTCGAGTCTGTCATAACTTTGAACAGTTGTTAAGCAAATGGTTGTAAGTCAGTGATTACTTGTATGGTATTATTTAAAATATTTAGAAGAAAAAATAGGCCATATCATGGATACCAAGTTACCCTTTCTTGGAAGGACATTTCACATATAAAGCTTTATTAATAAACCTTTTAACTGCCATTTTCCTCACCTTATTTGATGGGGGCATGTGGGAAAAGGACATTCACTGAACATTGAGGCTTTAGCAAGACTAACAGTAGATAGGTCTTAATTATATAACTTGTCTTCTGAGTTTTCAGACTTGTATTGGAGCCCATCCTGAGGGAATTTCTCCCAATAGAGTGGGTGCTTTGGACTATTCTCTGTGTTGGGCTATTCTGTATTCTGTGGATATAAATAGCACACAGAGAATAGCCCAAAGCCCACACTCTACTAGAGAGAAATTCCCTGAGGATGGGCTCCAGTATGAGTTTGAAAGCTTGGAAGATTAAAGTTCTGGTCATGGTGACTGACCCATATTGGATCCTGCTATAATATTGATTTTTATTTTTCTCATTATCCTCTCCAATTTCTCATTTTGGTTCTATTCCTGTATTATGTTTTAAGGGAATCCCCCAACAGTAAACTAGCAGAGAGTGAGTAGCTATTGTGTTTCCCTAAAAATAAGACCTAACCAAAAAATAAGCTTCAATGTGTCTTTTGAAGCAAAAACCCCAGTCTTATTTTCAGAGAAACACAGTATAACAGGAGTTCATTTGATAGACTTCTAGACATTCTATTAATATGAGTAAATAAAAATCTATGCATCAAGTTGCAAGAATCTTTCAAAATGCAAATGTAACCTTTTAGAATAAAGCCATTCAACCCGAAGCAAACAGACAATGGACCATAATCAATATCTCTGAAATAGTAGTGGGTTGATTTCTTTTCCTTTTGTCCTCAATCCATCTGAGTGTAAACATTGGTGACCTCTTAACATAACCATTAGAAAATATATTTGAATAATTTCATGTAGATGTTGAAATTTCATTTTGTTTTGAGAAATTAAGTCTACATTTCAGTGAGGTTGGATGGGTCAGAAACAGGTATGGGAGAAAGGCTGGTCCACAAAATTCTAATACAATTGTAAGAGGCTTTTCCCTCACATTTGTTCCTATTGCTCTATTTTCATTTGGAAGGATTAATCCATTCATTCCGCATTTTTCTAGTGTTTCTTAGTTTTGCTTAGTGCTCTTAGAAATGTACAGTGCATCTATACTGCAATAAAGTTCTCAAAGAGTTAATATAGAAATACTCTGTTTCTTTTGCTTTGGATTGCATTGAAACTAGGAGATAACATTGAGAACTCTATTATTCTATTAAGCATGCTCACAATCTGTGTAGTACTTACTTAAATTTAAATCCTAAAACCCTGAAAAATCCCTTCCTTAGCAAAATTACTGTCAAGCAAATTATATAATTTCTTATTCTTCACAAACATCCAGTGTTCATGTTTTACTTGAAGGGGATATCCAATCCCTTTGTGTTCAAAGGCTCTACCTCAATTTATGGAGTAAATCAATTAACATTCACTCATTAATAAAAGGATTGTTATATAGAGGCTTGGAGCCTGTCTTTACTCATTGTTTTAAAAAAGCTGTGGGCTGCAAAGAATAGACAGAATGGAAAATAGTGGTTGATGGCTAATAGTCGATTGAGCTAATAGCCAGGGATTAAGATAAGCAAAGTCAGTAGTAAATGGTACTAATTAATTCTACTTTTCTTTCCATTCTGCATCATTGAAAATCATTAAAAACGCTCCTATGTATATGCAGTCAAAACTGAAGGTCTTTATTTCAAATGTTGCTTTTATCCTACAGGGCTGCAAATTTATATATAATAATCTGAACATAATTCTCTTGTTCACAATGAGGCTTTTATCTTAATACAATAGAAACAGTGGTGGGATTCAATTTTTTTTTACTACTGGTTTTGTGAGCGTGGCTTAGTGGGCATGGCAGGGGAAGGATACTGTAAAACGGGTCTTCAAGGGTTTTCAAACTTGACAGTCATGTTAGCTCAGGAATTCTGGGAGTTGAAGTCCACAAGTCTTAAACTTGCCAAGTTTGAAAACCCTTGCTGTAAAATCTCCAGTCAGAGGTGATATTTGCCAGTTCTCTGAACTACTCAAAATTTCCGCTACCCGTTCTCCAGAACTGATCAGAACCTGCTGAATACTACCTCTGAATAGAAAGGATTGAAAAAAAGTATATTGTGTGAAGAAAATCCAAGGCTAAGTATTATAGTGGAGGTAGTAAACATACTGCATGGATCAGCAGGGAACTATGGAAGAAAGAAATAATAGAATTAATGATATTGGGAACTTTTATACTGGTTGGCTAATTGAAGCCCACCACATAATCCATATTATAGCAGGTTCTATAATACTCTCGTCTCAGGGTATGTATATTCAAGACTGCACACATGTTTGTACATATAGATATGTGAACCCCATGTAACTCATACAAACATTGGGCTGAGTTGCTGTATTCATGTTTATCATGTTGATTTTACATCTCATGAAGAAAGTTAGCTTAGCAGAACAAAGGCAGTTGCCAAAGTCCTAAGTCTAGTCTTTATCCCTTCCAGACTTGTGATACAATACTGACTTTCCTTCCTTTCTCCCTCCCCTCCCTCCCTCCCTTCCTGAAATTTATATGGCTACCTACTCACTAACTATGACTCTGGGTGGCCTACAAGCAGAAAAACACAGGATAATATATATCTATATCTATTCTCTCTCTCTCTCTCTCTCTCTCTCTCTCTCTCTCTCTCTCTCTCTCTCTCTCCCTCCCTCCCTCCCTCCCTCCCTCCCTCCATTCGGGTATTTTCCCAGGTCATAGTAGTTGTGCTTTTAAAGTTGTAGCAACGTTTCAGCAGAATCTCATCTGCCATCATCAGGCTTTTGTATTGTGTCCGTCTGTGAGTTAGACTTTTACAGTGGTTTCAGATTTAAATTTGGGGCAGCCTATTGCTGTGCCAGAATGGTTTTTTCTTCATCCTGATTGGTTGAGAGTCTTGGTCTGTGTTTATTGGTCTTGGAGTTTGCTGTGTTCTGCTTCTAATATCTTCTGTCTGTTTTTTTGGCTCTTTTTGTATCTTGATTGGCTGGCAACATTGTGTTACTTTAATTGGAGGCCTTTAGTGCAGCTTGGCTTCGGGTAAATGGACGGCTATCATTAGTTAGGAAGCTGGGTTTCATCTGGGTGCCTGGTTGGGGTGTGTTTGAGCTGGAGGTATCAGGGGGGATCTGTTTGTGCCCAGGTGTTTGCCTGGCTTGTGGTGTGGAGATTTTTTTGTTTGTGAGTGCAGGCTTCCAAATGATTGACAGCCTGGTGGAATCATCTCTTCTGTTCATGCTTTCTGGTCTTTTTTTCAATCTCTATGGCTTCTCTGATGATTCTGTGGCTGGGATTTTCTATAGTGGCTAGGGTTTTGGTGCCATTGAAGTTGATTCTATGACCTGTGGCTTCCATGTGTTGGACTAGTGAGGAAGTGTGTTCCAGCTTTTTGACTGCATTTTTGTGTTCATCCAGGCGGGTGCTTATTCTTCTATTGGTCTGTCCAATGTATGTGGCCGGGCATGATGCACAGGGGACTTCGTATATGCCTTGGTTTTCCAGGTCAATTTTGTCTTTGGGGTTTCTGAGGATGGCTGCTATTTTTCTGTCTGTTTTGAAGGCAGTCTTGATGTGGTGTCTGTATAGTATCTTACTAATTTTGTCTGTAGTGCCTCTTATGTAGGGCAGGACAGCTGTTCCATGGGTCTGTTCATCTTCTGGGTCTCTATTATGTCTCAGTGTGTTTTTGTGGATCAAGTTGGTGATTTTGCTTTTGTGGAAGCCCTTGGCTGTCAATATTTTAGTCAGGGTGCATAGTTCAGTCTTAATGTGTGTCTTGTCTGCCAGGCGTTTGGTTCTAGTAATTAGTGTTTTAGCCACGGAGTTTATCTGTGCTGGGTGGTGGTGGGATTGGGCGTTGAGGTAGCGGTTGGTGTGGGTTTTCTTCTGGTATATGGTGTGTCCTAGTGTGCCATCTGTTTTTTTGTAGATTAGTACATCTAGGAATGGTAGTTGTTTGTTTGTTTCTGTTTCCATGGTGAAAGAAAAAACCATTCTGGCACAGCAATAGGCTGCCCCAAATTTAAATCTGAAACCACTGTAAAAGTCTAACTCACAGACGAACACTATACAAAAGCCTGATGATGGCAGATGAGATTCTGCTGAAACGTTGCTACAACTTTAAAAGCACAACTACTATGACGTGGGAAAATACCCGAACAAATACACAATACACAGTCAAATAAACCACTTGATGGGCTCCACCCCACTTTGGGTTCCCAAGTCTTCAAGGCCTTTTGAAAGAGTGTCAGTAGGAGCTAGTCTAATTTCTGAAGGATGATGTGCCAAAGGGAGGGAGCAACCACTTTCTGAGTCTTTAGCATCACAGGCCTGCTTGACTTAGGAGTCTAACAATTTAACATCTGAATTTCTGCATGCAACTATTTATCAACCAGTGATTTCCATGCCCTCATTCATATTATTGAACTTAAATTAATAGGCACATCTGTTTTGAGCATAGGATGAAAAGGATCCACTGACTTGTAAGAAAGTGACAAAATAACCCTAGCTGATGAAAGTCAGTGAATTGATAAATGTGTCTTATTTGAAAAGAAAACATAATGCTTAAATCTTCAAAGGGTATGAACAAAAATAGATTTAATATGAGAATGAGGGTTGTTTTTTAATTCACAGCTTTAATTTAAACCTCAAAAAGCTTAGTGTTATGGACTATTAAAAATGAGCTAAACAATACACAAACTAGACTGTTTTTATGGGTAACATTTCATAATGAATAGACATTTGATTAGGACTCTCAAGAGGTTTGTGATAATTTTGCTACAATGAGTGAAATGTGAGACAGTATGTGGAAAAATGGCAATGGCTTTGGAGAAAAAGAAACAGCAGATAAAATATTAGGAGGGTTTTTAAAAACTTATATGAAGAAGCCTTGGGCGGAAAAGAATTAACATATTTCATGAAGTCAGATGCTTCAGTTTATTGATAAGAAAAACTGAAATTTTTAATAAACCCAGTGAAAACTAATGCAAACTCAACTGGGAAAAGGTCCAGAAAAAAGAAAAGGAAAAGGAAAAAGGAGAAAAGGAAAAAACAACAACAAAGACAGTAATAAAGAATTGGCTTCCAAACTTTATGACATTAAGCATAAACTAATTTGTGCTCATTTTTATAATTTCCTGACTTCAGAAAAGAATATTGAAGGAAGGCAAGTAGGCAACAGTAAAATCTTTGGATTCAGTAATATTATGATATCTTTGCTGATTTCATAAACAGGGTTATCTTTTCAAAAGTTCGGAGAAAATAAAGCTGGCTGCTTTTATCTGAAGAAGCTAAATTGAGGAATAGAGATACTGAAGATTAGTATCTCATGGAACAATAAGATGGAGTTGGGATTTTTAAACTGTCTTTTGGGGCACCTTCAGATTCCTCGAGCAGTTGATGAGGTTCCATGAAAGACTAAAAAATGTATTCACTTGAACATTGCCAGTTTTCTATTAAGAGTTTTGCCTCTTGATCAGATTAAAGTGTTTTTTTTAAATGAACAGCTCCACAACCTGAAAGTTTGAAAAACCTGAGATAGACTGTGATCCTCACACTGATATTTGTAATTACTTTTCTTTCCTCTTATGAGAACTTATAAAATGCAAGGGTTCTGTTTCATATATTTTTCTTGACAAATAGTACAACAGGGCAATAATATTTAGCTAAAATAACAAGCTACTATATATACTGTATATTGTCTCAATAGTATTAATACTCCAATAAAAAAGAAAGGAAAAGTGGAAAAGGAGAAAAAACTCATTTTTATTCATAATTCTTGCTATCCTGTCAGAGTACTACATTACTTTGCTCATTCCCTTAACCTATTGATCCTTGAGAATATGGCTTTCTTATTTCTAATAGTAAACAAAATATTTGTCTTTAAATTATAAATATACATCACAAATTAATATGCTTCATAACAAGCTTCCCTGAAAATAAACATTGTGTGCTTCAACATACTTGGCAGAAAGTGATTATTAGGAATTGCTATTAGGAACACAAGACATTTATACTTCGTCTGTTAATGAATTCCAAGTAATTGCAGAGAAATTGTAACCAATATGATGTTTGTTTCAGCTAGGAACTGCTTTAACATCTAATCTGTTTTTTCTTCTCTGTCTCTAATTTTCAGTGTGGTCAACTGCCCATATTCTGAAATAAACCTAAACAAAGAGCATACTCTTTCGGACCGTTTAAGTGGGGAGACCTCTCTAAATAATCCACCTATGCATTGGAATCGAAAATCAGAAATAAATGAAAGATCAGCCTCTCCTATAATCAAGTAATTATGTCAATGAAATTATGCTCAAACTTTATTCTACTATGTGTTTTATTCTGGCTGAACCTGAAGCACATACCGTATTTGCCGGCGTATAAGACGACTTTTTGCCCTGAAAAACATGCCTCCAAGTGGGGGTCGTCTTATACGCCGGGAGGACTCGACTCCCACTTCGAGCTTGAGTTGCAGCCGGGAGGAGGCTGGGGGGTGTGTGTGTGTGTGTGTGTGTGTGTGTGTGTGTGTGTGTGTGTGGCGGGTGTCACTCGCCACGCGCGCTGCGCAACCTTTCCCCCTCTTCCTTCCTTAGCGGTGTGGGGAGGAGAGGATTCAAGATCCTCACGTGCGGCGTACTTTTCTTTTTCTTTTTTTCTTTTTACGCAGGTTTTGCATGCGGCGGCTGTAGGTTAAGGATGGGGAGCCCCGGGTGGGTTATCAGGTTTTACGGTGCTTCCAACATGTGCGAACGGTGGGAGAGCGGAGAAGAGAAGCGAGCGAGCGCCCGCTGTGTGAAATCCTGCCGTCAAAGCAACACTGGGGAGGCAGGGTATAAATTTACCAGGTTAATGTAGCAATGGTGATTAATGCCCAGAACATTGTTTGCGGGTATTGGGGTGTGTGTGTGTGTGTGTGGTGGTGGTGAGGAGAGGTTGTCCTTTGAATGCGGAAAAAGTAGGTGTGACCTTGTGTAGGAAAATAAAGAGATCCTTTTAGCGTGTTTGGCTTCTTTGCCTCCCCTCGTTCGTTTTGATGTGGAGATAATGGCCTTGAGGCGGGAGGGGAAGAAAACTGTAGCTGGATCATTTCAAATTTCACTTACTCTCCTGCCTCACTTCAATATGTCTGAGCGACTCCAGATACTGGAAGACTTTTTGAATGAAAGTGTTACCTCCATATATTTTTTTAAAGAGGGCCACTTGGGGAAAAAAAAAGATTCTAAGGAATTCCTTGTTTCTTGATTAAAGAGAAGGCATTGAATATACTGTTCCTTGGCAGCCTTTTCAGTGTCCGGGTTTTTGGTGTGTGTGTGTGTGTGTGTGTGTGTGTGTGTGAGAGAGAGAGAGAGAGAGAGAGAGAGAGAGAGATCAGCTGTATTGAGAAGAGAACGTTTCCTGTGTTCTCATTTTATTTACAACATATTTTACGCTTAATGGTAAGCAATGAAAAATATTTTTAAAACTCATTTCTAAACTCCATAGCTATTGGCATATTCTTGGTTCAAAATTGGATTAGCTCATTTCAAAAATTGTCCAAAGCAGAAAAGTGCGTCAAAAAAAAAAAAAGTGCAAAAGTGGAAGGTGTGTGGAAGAGGGGTAGTCTTATACGGCGAGTATATAACAAACTCTATATTTTGAGTGGAAATGTTGGGGGTCGTCTTATACGCCCAGTCGTCTTATACGCCGGCAAATACGGTATGTTATCTGTGTGGTATTTGTTTCAGGATACACTCAAAAGTCTGTGACTGATATTTTAAAAAAATGTGAATTTTTTAAGTAAGTTCATTTTGTACTTGTGAAAAGAACTTGGAAGTTCTTTTGACTCATCAGTATGTATTTCTTAAGACTGAAATTTAGAGAAATGCTTTAGGTCTCCATTGTAAGGCTCTAGTTATTCCCAGGGGATTTTGGCTTTTTTCTTCCTCTCGAGCAGCTTAATCCCATATGTCATGAGAACATGTGTTTGAATCTTTCTACAATTCGGAAAAAAACCCATGGGGAATTGTTCTTCAAGAAATAACAACCCCAAATTCAATTGGGCATTGGAAACAAATTGCAGTGATTTCAATTCTGATAAGTATAAATGTCTTTTGTTGATGGCATATATCGATTATACGCATTCTTGTATTTATAATGCTTGGTTTTATTGAAGATAAATCCTTCAACCAGAGGCACACAAAGCTGGGGTATTAGGTTACAGATTTTCTCTCTTTTTGTGAGAGTAAATGTATAAGTTAAGGCATTGGTTCTTCACCACAGACCCTCCTTAAATACCTTTGTGACCATGGACCGTGGCCACGGACCACCAAGACTTAACTCAAGGTCTAAATCATAAAAAAATTTCAAGTCTTCGTGAACTGCCTATGATGACTTTGCAGACCCTCAGGAATCTGCAGGTGACAAATTGAGAACCACTGTGTTAAAATAGAGAATCAATAGAGCAGAGCTGCCGAGGCATAGTGGTTAGAATGCAGAACTGCAGGCTGCCTTTGCTGCTTGCTGCCTGCCCGCAGTTCGATTCTCACTGGCTCAAGGTTGACTCAGCCTTCCACCCTTCTGAGGTGGGTAAAATGAGAACCCATATTGTTGGGGGTAATATGCTGACTCTGTAAATTACTTAGGGAGGGCTGTAAAGCACTGTGAAATGGTATATTAGCCTATCAAACACCTGAAAATGAGGTTTGCATGCATTATTAATATATATATTATTAACGTCTTCAGTAAGCAGTAGAGAAAACAGACACTTTTGTATAGAGGAGGGCTTTTTAAACTAAACTTTCCGAAACAACTGTAAAATTCAACATTTTATCAATTTTTAATAATTTGGTTTTGAATAGAATTAAATAATAATCTAATCCATTTCAGAAACAAAAGGGGTGGAGTTTATATTTCATTGGAGCAGTACTTTTACTATCTGCTCCTCCTTTCAACCTCCCATGGATGCTCTCCTTAGGGAAACAGGGACAGCCTAGATACTGTTGTTTACCCAACCTAGAAAGATACCTTGAGATTACTGTAATGCTGCTTTTTATGAGACCAACTTTGCCATTGATCTAAAAGCGGCAGCGGATAACGGTTATGGATGCCACGTCACTGAGTGGGATATCTGACAAACAACATTAAACCCTTGTTGAAGTAATTGCACTAGTTGTTAGATATCACATCAGGTACAACATTTTACTTATGATTTAAGCGCTTTCAGTTGAAGAGAGTACCTGATGTATTTCCTTTGCTATTAAGCAGAAGGGGTCTTACTGCATATTCCAAGATTCTCAGTGGGCCATTGTGCTTCCTGGTGGGTAGATCTTCTCAGTGGTGGCTCCTGTTTTCTAAAATAGTCTCCATCTTTCTCTTTATGAATATTGGACAAATGGTTTTATTTTGCTTTGTTCTCTTTTATCCTTTTTCACTGAATTTGTTTTTGTTATCTATATTTCAGTTTGCATTTATTATTTGCTTTAACATTTAGTTGACAGTCATTTCTTAACTATGATTGAATTTTCTTTTATTACTTGCATTTGTTTTTAAATAAAATAAGATGCAAATGAAAACACGGAAAATGATACATCAGGCCTTGAAAAATCTGACAAGGTGGCTGGGCCTGGAGCCCCAAGTGTGTAAAGGACCCAATTTTCTATTTAAATTGCCATGAATGGATTGCAATATCTCCTGGATGCTATATGTATTTAATTTCTGGTTTTGTATTGTGTTTTTAACCTTTTTATTGTTTATATGATTCTTTGCCACCCAGAGTCATTGGTTTGATATGGGTAGCTATACAAACTGAATGAATGAATGAATGAATATGTTGAAGTTGCTCTTACTGAAAAAAATAGCTGTAGATCAGTTTCTGAGATCTTAGATTTATAAATGCTTTAAATAAATAGCTAATTAATAAAAAGAGATACTCGGTAATATTCAGTTTTATTTTCCAGTTTAAGTTTTGCATCAATACAGGATTTTAAATAATTGTTCTTTTTTTAATATATAACAGTAGCAGAAAATGTCCCAGTCCCAGTCATATTGGAGTAAAGCCTGCACCTCATTTACAGCCTTCAAAGGAGGAAGATACAGATTTGAAACTTCTTTGCAAAAAGCCTTTAATGTGTGATGTCAAAGAAGAAAACTACAGGTATCTATCTGGGTTTTTAAAAAAATACTATATACTTTGGCTCTGATCTATATAAGCTGAATACCATTATTTGCTGCTTCCCAGAACAAAATATTTTACTCAGACCCTTAATTGTATCATATAAATGATGCAGCCTACAATCCATTTGCTAAACTCTTGAAAGTCGTTCCTAACATTTTTCTGTATGCTTATAAATGAGATTGGTATCATTCACTACTAGATATTGTAGTTTTTCTAGTTCGTAAAAAGGTTAAAGGATTTTGACTGGAAGAATCCCAGAAGAGAGCCTTCTCTGCCATTGCCTTTTTCCCCCAGGAGTGAGAGGGGTCCCCACTCTCTAGGCCTTCAGAAAGCGTGTTAAGACCTGGCTCTGCCAATTGATATGGGAGTCAAACAATGATTTGCAACCTTGGGGATGTTGGTATCATGAGGATGTTCTCTCTGCCTTTTTAATTGTAACTTTTTAATATTTTCACCCTAACCTTTTTAATTCTGTTTTTAACTTTATTCTTACTTATGCTTTTATAGCATCATAGCTTTTTTATTGTAAACTGTTCAGGGTCACTTAGATGAGTTGGGTGGTCTAGAAATGTGATGGATGGATAGGTAGGTTAGTGGGTGGGTGGGTGGATGGATAGATGAATCAGTGAATATAAGGATAACTATCAAGTGCTTATCAAGTACTTAGGAAGCAAGGGCTTGGCAGCACAAGAAAACAACAGCTAATTACTTAATAGCCAGCCATCAACACCCCAGTCAAATTCTAAAGACCCACAGGCACCATATAAATACCACACACAGAATAGCCTAAAGCACACACTCTGCTAGAGAGAAGTTCCCTAAAGATGGCCTCCGAAAACCTAACCTCTGGTCTCGATGACCAACCCAGATTGGATCGTGAAATAGAAACCTTGAAGATTGAGAATACTTACATTTGCCATTTAGAATTATAAATTATAACTAGTAACAACTTCAATTGTGTGCTTGTAGAAAGTCAGCACCACAAATGACCTAATCCCTTAATCATTATAAAGAGTGCCAGATGTAGTCAGACATTTAGCATATTGGGGGGGTGGGGACCTCTTTCCTAATATTAACCATTATGTAATGATAGAGTGCAGTGCAGTGCATTGAAGTGATACAGGAAACCCTATAAAGACATTAGCAAGTTTTGCGAATAAATATTTGTTAAAAATAGGTAAAATTAGGCTCCTAATAATGTCCTTAACATCAGTCTAGATAGCAGGAGCAATCAGAGAGAGGATCATAAAAACCAAGGGTCAATCGTATTGGCAAAAAGTCAATTTGGTGTTTGTGACCTTATAATTTAAGCCTCATTCTATTTTATGTTTATGCAACATCAAAAAAAAAAAAAAAAAGAGTGGGGCTTTACTTTCCAGATTGTGAGTGTCACTTTGACATAGTTGACCTGAGTTTGAGCAATATTATCATGTATAAAATAAACAGAGGCATAGAATAAAGAGACTAAACCATACAAAGAACGGCTGCAGGTTTGGGTCTGGCTAGTCTAAAGAAAAGAAGAATTGGGGGCGACTTAATAGCAGTATTCCAGTATTTGAGGGGCTGCCACAAAGAAGAGGGGATCTAATTATTCTACAAAGCACCAGAGGGCAGGACAAGAAATGATGGTTGGAAATTAATCAAGGAGAGAAGCAACTTGGAATTAAGGAGACATTTCCTAACAATTAACCAGTGGAACAGTTTGCCTTCAGAAAACCTCACTGCAGGTTTTTAAGAAGAGATTAGAGAGTCACTTGTCTGAGATGGGTATCGATTCTCTTGCTTGAGCAAGGGGCTGGTCCAAAGAAACGTATGGTAGTCCTTCATTTGCCTATAGAAATTCTTCTGCCTTTTTTTCTGCAGATATAACGGTTTATTGCTTTAATTAAAAATACTACTACTACTTGTTTATGAAAGAAAAAAGAAAATAGTATCAGAGAACTAATAGCAATAAAGACAGAGTAAAATCACTGTTTGAGAATTTGATGTGGGGATTATGCTACAGATAGTATAATGAAATATCCCAGAGTTAATATTAAAATGTACTATATTCATAGCATCCATAGTATTAACTAGTTATAACAACCTATGACTAGGGAGAAAGCATCAGGTTGGGAAAGTTAATTGCATGTAGTTCATATTTCATAGCACTGTCTGGATTACTGCAGCATCCTACTTAATTAAAAAGCAGTTCAATCCCTTGAAACCTGGATCAAATTATTTTCAGTAATTATAATGTCTAGAAGCTTATTTTTCAATATTAGCATCCTCCTAGAAAGGAGAACAGAAGAACCAAAAATGAATATTCAGTCTTTTCCTAATTATTAGGAAATTCTGTAGACCAATGGCAAGTATTGTCACAGAAATTCTATATCAATTTTAAAACTTCAATAAAAAGTGTCTTTACCATTTTAATGTTAATATTCTATTTATATCTTTTGTTTATTTTTGCATTTTCTGCATTCAGAATGTACAATATCTCACTCTTCCTGTCACATTTATTTCTTGAGTCCAGACTTTTTTTAAATGAGCATCAAATATTTTTGAAAGTTGTAACATAGCTAGAAATAAGAAAAATATTAGAGATTAATTAGTACCTAAAGTAGTAGCGCTTTTTAAATTAATAGAATCTTGGTTAACCCAATGGCTTAATAATGACTACATTTTCCTGGAATATGTGTCTTAGTCTCCAGAAGTCAGACATTTCACAAATGTGAAGAAGTATGTAGAAAGTTAGCACCCACCCTTCTCCTAGAAAAACAAAATATTCTAGGAAATGTTTAAAAAAGACAGAATATTATATTTTTCCTAAAGGAGAAACATGTTTCTAAGGACATAAACTCAGAGCCTCAGCTCCCTGCCCGCCCCCAGCAGATTATTTGGTGTCAACCTATCTACAAGAGAAAAGGCTAGGCCAGCTCATCTACAAAACAAAAGACCTTCACCCTCGGGACATAATAGGATTAGCCCTCTACCCATCTCACCACATGGTACCTGGGAATATTGTATCACCCAACAAGATTCAACCAAGCCTGGGACTCAAGACAGTCTACAAAGTTACCCCTGCATGGCTCCATGAGAGTTTCACAACCAATCAGAATAAATACCCTGCCCACAGGAACAGGAAGCAAATTCAAAGCCCAAGAGAAGGTATAAATTTCTCTCTCTCTCTCACCCATGTGCTCAGTTGCCCAGGACGTCAAACCATGTGGTCCTGTCCACCATTAAATCATCTTTCCAAAGAGCCTTATGTTTCCAATGTCTTTCTTCCCACTTGGGACTGAACCCAGATGGACATTTCTTCCAACAAGTGCAACCTAAATACTTCTTTATTAGTTGAACCAGCCAAAACTTTTGACAGGTTCATGTGCTGCTTCGAAAGTGACGCGTCAGAAACTGAAGCAGACACATGAGTCTTAAACCAGTGTTGGCTATTTTGAAGGGATGAAGAGGGATACTTTATTTGCAGTCTGTCCTGCAAAGTCCAGAGAGCTGCAAATAAAGCAACTGCCCAGTCCTATTTCATGGCTGAGTAATACCATTTTTTCAGGTGATTCCAAATTGTCTTGCCCTTCCCAAGACACAAGGGAATGCACCAGGGATGGGCTTCAAAAATTTCAGCAACTGGTTCTCTGCCCGGTTGGGTGAGTGTGGCCTAGTCTGCCTCCTGTACTATGGTGGGGGAGGCTTCGCCCTCCCCGGGCTCTGGAGGCTTTCCTCGAGCCTCGGGGGGGGGGGGAATGGCCTCCCAGGGCTCCGGAGGCCCTCAGAAGTCCGGAAATGGGCCCGTTTCCAGAACTCCCAGGAGGCCCGTTTTTCTCCCTCCCCAAGCTCTGGAGGCTTTCCTCAAGCCTCCGAGGGGGGGAAATGGCCTCCCTGGGCTCAGGAGGCTTCCAGAGCCTCTGGGAGGCCCAGTTTTTGCCCTCCCCAAGCCTCCACGCAGGCCCTGGCATTCAAAACAGGCCGCATGGGGACTCCTCGGAGGGATGGGGTAATTAAAATGATAAAATTACTTACCGGTTCGCCAAACTGGGGTGAACTGGTAGCAGCCCACCCATGGAATGTGCTTAATCCTCTTCATATATGCATAACCAGAAACTGCTTCCCTGAAACTGGAACATGTAAATGTTGAGTGGCTGTTCATCTGTGATACCATTCATTCATAGATCACATTAAATCATATTAGGTCATATTAAACCATGCTTAATAATTAGGTAGCTTCACAACACATTAAGCCACGATGATTTATAGTTCACGGTAGCCAACTTCACGCCACATTCTAAGCAAAACATCGAAGTCAGTGAAATGATACTGAAATTTCCTTCACTGTATTCTGAACGTTATTGAATTAACTATTAAAAATAAATTTGCTCTTATATTGCCACAAATGATAGGGGGCATCATACGTAACTGTCTAGGTACAGTAGGTGAATCTGCATTTTGTTTTGACCAGTTTCTCTTAAATGTTTTCATTGCTCCAGAATATAGATACTGCTCAACATAAGAAAATTCAGTCACAACTCCTTGTGGTCATAAATTAAGGCATCAACCAGTCCAGATCAATTTTTCTGACACTTTTCACAGTGATTAAAAAAAGTTCAGCAAACCCATTTTTTTGAATGGGCAGGGGATTTTTTTGCTAGAAACTGGCAAAAATGCTGGAAACCAACAAAAACATCACAAATTAGTCACATGACCTTGGGATATTGCAACTTGTAAAGTGCAGTCACGTGTCCACTGGGAGGTGCGCGTGACGTATTTCAGTGGCCAGAAGTGCATAGAGCACCCATCCTGAGGTCTTCGTAACTGCAAACCCATAAAATGACTAGCCGTTCGTTTAGGACTACCTGCTTCATATTTTTTAAATGTTGCGCATTTCAATATTGCAACATACTTATGATTCTAAATTTAAATAATGGATTTACACTGACTAGTTTCTATTGCAGTTATTTCTTTAAAACTGAACCCAATTCTTTGTGTTATTACTGACATTAGATAACTGTTAATTATCGTCTATATTTCAACATGGAGCATCTAATAATTAAAATTTAAGTGCATTTTTATTTGTTAAATTATAGAATTGTTGGTCAATCTGCCCTTTAATTGTGCTTTTTGGGTTTTTTCACATAATTGCAGTTGCAAAGGGAGATATAGCCAACCAGTTTTATTTTTACTTAAAAACACAGGAAAATAACGTAAATGAATCTGAGGAGCAACATTTTTTTATATGAGGAGTTCATGTCCTAATGCATTTTATACTCCTTACTTGCTTTTATCACAATTAACATTTAAAAATCAAAGGCATTTCTGTTTTAGCATATATGCCAAAAGTGAGTTGGTAAAGAGTCCTGCTGTTGTACAGCTGGATAGCCTGCTATTGAGATTTTTAAAAATGTCTTCTTTTTCAGCACATTAATCCATTTCTGCATTAAATGAAGGACACAGAACCCTTAGGGCACTCTCTTTTCAGGTTGAGCAGCAAATGGTTTCTTCATCTAGTGACACCTTGCTATAGGCTCATTTGTGGAACTTGCAAATAAAATGCGCTGCATACACAGCAGTGCTAAGCCAAATTTGTTAAAGAAAAAATAGGGTCTCATTCCGATGTAACGTAATTCCCTAAGGCTAGGCTAATCTATAACAGTAAAAATTGCTTTATGACTCAGTCTTATGTGTCCACCAGATCTACTGATAACAAACACAGAATTCCAATATAACTTGCCTTTTTGCTTGATATGTTTGAAGATAATTTTTTTTCTCTCCAGATAAACATAAATGTACCACCTGCCAGCAAATCCTGGCAAGAAACTGCCTTTTGCCCACATTCCTACTTCATCTGCGTGGCTAATTAAAAAGGAATGACACTTCAGTATGCAACAGCTTTTATGGCTTAGCATAATTTCCTAGCCCTGAAAATAGTTCAGTCATTTTTCTGGAGTATAATGGAATACTGTAAATTTAACTGGAGGATCTGAAATGTCTTACATTTGACAGCTGTGTATAGAATATATTGTGTAAAAGTGGCAGGAAAATTATTATGTACAAATTATCCTGAAAAATGCTAGTTTTTCCTTGCTTGTTTTCAAAGTTGTCAACTCTGCATCTTTAGTAGTCAGACACCAATGTTTTATGTTTGACATTCGTTATGAAATTACTTATTCAGAGAATGATAATGACTTTCCACTAAGTCACTGGTCTTCAGTAGTTCCTCCTTCTGAAACCAATTCCAGTTAGTAGTGATAGGATGGAGAGACATCCAGCCCTAACTTTCTCCTTTGTAGGGTGCCACAGGACTTGATTCTCCCCGTTCCTCTTTTAACATGTACATGAAACTCATCCATCCAGATCATCCCTCAACATTGGGATAAATGTCATCAGTGCAATCATCATCTCCTTTTAATGACCCCATAATCCCTTTTGGGATGGAGTCTGTGCAACTGAATGGAGCTGTGTATTTACTGGCCAGACCCCCTTCCTGTCACCAGTGCAGAGTTTTGTTCAGCAGATATATTCTCATTGTGCTCACAGAGAGAAATATCTGCCTCTACCTAGGATCGAACTCACAGCCTCCTGATTGTGAGGCGAGAGCTTCACCTCTAGGCCACAGCAATGTGACCTCTTAAATGCCATCAGTACAAGGATAATACTTAATTGTACACCTCTATTCCAGATCATCCACATGAGGTGTTTTCTGATGCCTGGAGGAAATATGGGTCTGGTTGCAGAAATCTTGGCTTCAGATCAACCTAAATTGGCTGTACAATCCCTCAAATCAGTGGTTTTCCATCATTAACTCTGAATGGGTTTACACTGCCATGGGCAAAGTTGATGCACAGTGAGAAGTTTCTACCAGATTCATGGCTCCAGCTTGAGGAGCTTTTGTATAAATACGCATTGTTCACTTGTGGCATCTGTTCCTGAATTGAGAGGCATTGCTCGCAGCCACACACGTTTTAGATGTTTCTTGGAAGAACTGTTGTAATGTATTCCATGTGAGGCTGCCTTTGAAGACTGTTTGGAAGCTTCAGCTGGTCCTGGACATAGCAACAAATGTAATTTTGGGCGTACTATGGCATGCCCATATAACACTGCTACTATATAGATTCAGTTGGTTCCCAGTAAGATTCTGGCTAATGGTCTCCTTTAAAGACCTACATGGCATGGGACCAGATTGCTTGCAGGACTCCCCAGTTCTAGTGGTTTCTACCCATCTCACAATATTTGGCACAATGAGTATGTTCTGGGTCCCCTAGTGAAGCAATGTCCCTGGCGGTCCCAGAAAGTGTGCTTTCTCTGTCATGGCACCAGCCCTATAAAGCAGCTTCCCCTGATATATGAATGGTTGTGACTGTTGGTCTTTTAGAAGGCTGTGAAGACTGTGTCTCCAGGCATTGGAATGGGATATTAATTCTGGACTTCTGGTGTGAATATATGTGATAAGTGGAAATTAAGATTTATTTTTTTTAATTGAAACCCCAATTGGTTTCTTTTTAGTTTTAATAGAATGCTACAGTTAACTTTGTTCACTGTCCAGAGGTTGATTTTTTTTAGATGGATGAGAGGTCATATAAATTGGATGGATGGATAAATTTCCTATAATTTCTAGATTAGGAATATACAACGCTTCTAGTTTTTGACTGCTGGGGACAGTTTTTTTTAAAAAAAAAAATCTTACATCTACAGCTCCCCACTTTTATTGAATTGACTGCATCTTTTCAGACAGTCTCTCCAATGGCTTTGGATATAGTCATATTATCACTTGGTGGCTTCAGGTTTTTTAAAATTTCTTACATGTCTGAGCAAGTAATTTGTAGATCAGAAGGTGTTGTCAATTCCATTTGCTAGAGCCATAATATTACATCCTTGGGGTTTTATATGCCTGGTATGCATTCTGTGGAATCAATTATCTTCGGACTCATCATTTAACACTTAATAAAATTGTAGAAGGAATTCAAAGTAACTTTATATGATGCTCCACTCTAATGAAATCATCTTACCTTCTAGAGATCTAAAGATATAATTGTTTTGGGGAGTTTTTTATTTATGGAAGACAATGCAGTTGGAAATACGTTGGGTTTTGGTTTTGTACCATTTTATATAGTAACCAGCAAAATTGATTATGTAAGTTGATTATTATTGATTATGTAATATTAGTTTATGAAACCAGACTAATTGTTATTGTTTTGTTTTGATTTCAATTTCTATATTTTATTTTATATATGATACATTATAATTTGTATTATACATCTTATAAAATGTCTAGCTAGAGGTGAAAAAACCCTATATGATTATCATTACCAGACAATTAAATGTGAAGCTTTTGTATTACTTAGGGGAGAGCACGCCAAGGAACTCACTGGGAAAGATGGCTGTGAAGAAAGAAAAATGGAAAATGAAGTATTATCTATAAATGAAACCAAAGGTAGCTGCTATTTTGCTATTTCATGCTATATGTGCTGTACAAGAGTTTTAACAAATTAGTGACATAAATTAATACTTTCAATTGGCTTTATGGAATAATTTCATCAATGAAACGTTTTATTAAAAAAACAGAGCCACACTTGCCTTCATAAGACTCTTTGGTTTTAGATTGTCTTTAGGGATTCAGGCCGTGTCCCCCTGAATTCTACTACGGAGTTCATAATGGCTAAAAAAAAAGAGAGATATATATAAGTAAACATACAAATAATGATTAATACTAAGTGACTAAAGATGGAATTTACTTAATTATTTTTTATTTAAAGACATAGGATTATTTTAAATCCCACGGGGCGCTAGGCAGTTTACAGAACACAGACATGCTAACAAAGTAGATGATGTCATCATCATCTTTATTATCTTCAAACTAGTAGTTGTAGACAAAGAAAGAATGCAGAATTTGATCTGTAAAAATGGAAGGAAAAGCAATCTCACATTGGAGAAGGTAGAGGTGTTAGGTGGGTTGTGAGTGACCAGTTATAAGTTGCAGTAAATTGTTCAGCCAGGACTAGTGTGTGGTGGGTTTGTGAAATTGGCATTTATGGACAACCATAAAAAGGAGATAAATTGAACAAAATATTATACAGGAGTGCCCAGTGAGAAATTTCAGGCTTAGGATTTTTAAAAAAGAAAAACAGTGACAATCACTGCCCATCTTATAACAAATTCTGGACGGCTTCGAAGCAAAAATTAAAACAACACAAAAGCTGTATTAAAACTATTAAAACCAAAAACAAAATCCTGGCACCAAGTCAAACTTCTGATGTGTAATCCCTTCATCCCAGTGTTTGCGGGTCCGCCTAAATTCTCAGTGCTTTACAGAAGACTAGAAGGGTAGATCTTCAGGGGGCAAAGTGTTCCATAGCGCAGGGGCTACCAAACGAAAAGATACGCTTCCTAGCTCCCATAAGATGGCAATATTTAAGAGAAGGAACTAGGAACATCCCACCTACCATTGGGAGCTGAAGCAATGATATAGTTTTTTCAAAATGCAGAGGGAAATGAAAGAGGCTGAGCAGTTTTCATAGAAGATAAGTACATAAGGTAGTTTAAACTGTGTTCAAGAAAATGTAGTTATATATCTATTTCAGACATAATTAGTACAGATTAGAGTATTTCTGATACTCTATAGATATATTCATTAATTAATGCCATTTAGTAATAAGTCAAATGGGCCAAGTATGTTAAACTGAACATACTTTACAAGTGTCTTCATATCATATGTACAATAACAAAACTTGTTTTATTATTGCTTGCAGACAGCAAGGAAACCAATAGCAGAAGTTCCCATCTACAGCCAGTCATTTTATCTTCCAAGCTCACAACTTCTGCACTTCCATTGCGATGGGAACAGCACAGTAAGCTCCTTCCTACAGTAGCTGGGATTCCTGCCAGTAAAGTTTCTAAATGGAGCACAGACGAGGTATGTCTTAAAATGGAATTTTCACCTTAAAAAAGTGAAAAACTTTAATGGACTTTTTGCTAAAGAAAAAAAAAACCCGAAACAATGATTTATGGATTTAATTATTGAGAAGAGTAAGAATTAAATAAGAGGATGAAGGGATTATTGGAAGATTTAAGAGGCAGGGGAGACAGTAGGTTTGTTAATAAGGTCGGAAGTCATCTATTTTAATTTCCTTGGTTGTTTTCCTTCCTTCCTTCCTCTTTTTTTTTTTGGATGTTTTTATATATTTAATAAAAATATTTTTAAAAATGGAATTTTTATTCACCATCAGCTAATATTACTTGATAGAGTTCTATTAGAATAGGATATATCATAATCCATTGTGATGATATATTCATTGCATATTTCTATTTTGCCTTTTTATATTTTAGTAGTGATTAGGAGGGGATGCTATTATCTATCATAATAAAGTAGGCTAGTGAAAGTGAATACTGATCTATTTATAGGGTATTTTTTTCTCCCTTTATCAGGAGAGAGGTATTTTGTATTGTCCTTTTTATTGATTTGCTAAATTTACTTCCCACTGGTCATTCACCACCCAAGATGGCATACTGTACATAGCTTTCCCCCTATTCAGATACAGCCTAGTGAAATAGGTCTGACTGAAAGTGAGAGCACGCTCAACTCCACTACTGACCTTCTATGGCAGGGGTGTCAGACTCATGGGCTGTGGGCCAGATGTGTCACACTGGCCACACCCATCCCGTTTAGTGAAGGAAAAAAGGTCACAATATGTCATGTGACTACATGACACTGCAGGTTTGACATCCCTGTTTTATGGTGTCCTTCTGCTCCTAAAACCTCTGCAATCACATCCGCTTTCTGAATATGCTTTTAAGATAGCTTGCTTCCATTTTTCCCCCCTCTGTTACTGCCATAGAAGTGAGAGAATAGAGATTCCAATGCCTGATTCCTTTGCCTGAAGTGCACAATCTCACAGATGATGTGTGTTAGTGCTTTGGCTCTGCATTTGCCTCCTTACGGCTCACCCTAATTTCAATAAATTGAATTTCAAGTTTAATGGCAGATTATATTCATCTTGTACCTTAGCTTAGGATAATTTTAGTACATGTCACAAAGATAAGTATCTTCTTCAGGAGATTCAGCCTTCTACATATGTCTAACCCTATTCTAGAGATATTTTAGGGAATCTTGGAATGCTCTATTTCTCCTTCAGACTATTTTACTCTGAATGTTAATCCTGCAAATTGGAAGCAATTCAGATTGTTCTTTTCATGGTGTTTTGGATGAAACAGGCCTGTTTTGTTGCTAGACTCTCTGTAATGTTCTGTTCCCAGACTTACTCAAGTTTTCCCTTCCTATCTATGAAAGCAGTTTTCCCTTTCCTATCTTCCTATCTATGAAAGCAACATTTTTCCTTCTTTTTTCATGTTTTGAGTAGTAAACAGTATGATCTTCTGATTGAAAGAATCCATTTCATTTTGCTGGTGCTATAGATGTCAACATACAATCCATTCCTTTCATCTTTCATTGTATTCAGTTTTCTTATGTTCTTGCTTCTTAAATTCCATGTTTCCACCACAGTTTTTTGCAAGTTTGAATTTCTTTTCCTGGATGTCAGCATCAGCAACTAGAGTCCTGAAGACTTTACTCTAGCTGTGTACTGATCAACATTAATTCTTGAAAAGATCCTCAACACTTCCTCAATAGTGTGTTGAAGGCCATCCAACCTGGGAGGCCATAAATCCTGCATTATCTCATCAATCACTTTATTTTGTGTATCAGTTTAATATTCTTGGTAAAATATCAGTTGGTCTATCATTGCTTTCTCCCATTCTTTATGGCTTTGCTACTGTCACTAAAGTGAGCCTTCATCTCCAACATCTTCCTATATGGCTGCCCCAACGGTGCTTTTTTCAAGAGGCAACTGGACTTTCTGGTTTTTCTTTGACTGGATGGTGGGGAATGGAAAGATTTATACTCCTTGCAGACAGCTGGTCATTTGCATTCTTTTAGCAGAAGAATGCAAATGACTAGCTGTTTGCAAGGAGTATAAATCCTTCCATTCCCCACCATCCAGTTAGAGCTGAAAAAGCTTCTTGGTGAGAAGCGAAACGTCTTCAAAGAAAAACCAGAAAAGTCTAGTTGCCTCTTGAAAAAAAGCACCTTTGGGACAGCCATGACCTGGATGACTGAGAATCTCCACAGACATTCCTATATTGCTGTTACATGATATACAGTAGGTGCCTGTTTGTCTTAGCTGGGCAGAGGGATGACTTTCATGGCTTGAATGATCCCACTAGAACAGTGATCCCCAACCTTTTTATGCCGCGGCCCGGTACCGGCATCAGCTGGGCGCCGTGGCCCGGTACCGGCATCAACTGGGCGCCGCCATCTTTTTGACGAAAAAGTGCTTCCGGTGACCTCACCGGAAGCACTTTTTCATCAAAAAGATGGCGGCACGCTGCTCGGTGAGCTTTTTCGGGTAAATGGCTTTCTACCGGAAAAGCTCACGAGCGCTAGCCGCCATCTTTTTGATGAAAAGTGCTTCTGGTGAGCTTTCTACCGGAAAAGTTCACCGGAAGCACTTTTTATCAAAAAGATGGCGGCGCTTCAGCAACCAGCAGCCCGGTAAGACTTGTTCCGCGGACGGTACCGGTCCGCGGACCAGCGTTTGGGGACCCCTGCACTAGAATTATTTACTTTCAGGATATAACTCCCATTTTTCTTTGATCATTCATCCCAGGAATATGACCGTGCTGCAGTGAAGGAGCATTGATGGA
This sequence comes from Notechis scutatus, assembly GCF_049901735.1. Taxonomy (NCBI): domain Eukaryota; kingdom Metazoa; phylum Chordata; class Lepidosauria; order Squamata; family Elapidae; genus Notechis; species Notechis scutatus. The sequence goes on along the minus strand of NC_142009.1, from coordinate 95,120,480 downwards.
GTTGCGGTGGGGCTTAGAGTCTAAATAGCAATCTTGCTTCATTGACATTATTTAGATCAGTAAATTTGAAGAGGCGGAATGCATGATATGTAGACAAAATGCTCTTACAGGTAGTACATCTAGAGCTCCCCAATTAGGGTTGAACAGCATGGGTTTGTTAAGAACAGATCATGCCAAACCAATCTTATTTCATTCTTCAACACAGTGACTAAATTAGTAGACCAGCAAAATACTGTGGACATAATATATTTAGAGTTCAGCAAGGCATTCAACAAAGAGGACCACAACCTACTTCTTAGTAGAAAAAAGTAGAATAGATAGCACCATCACTAGATGGACTCACAACTGGCTGGCAAACCATAGTCAACAAGTAGTCCTTAATGGGTCTAAGTCTACATGGAGGGAAGTAAGCAGTGGGATTCCACAAGGTTCCGTCTTAGGCCCAGTACTCTTCAATATCTTCATTAACGACTTAGATGAGGGAATAGAAGGGGAACTTACCAAATTTGCAGATGACACTAAGCTGGCAGGAATAGCTAACGCCCAAGAAGATAGGCTCAAGATCCACATGGATCTTGACAGACTAGAACACTGGGCCATATCTAACAAAATGAAATTCAATGTAGAGAAAAGTAAAGTCCTACACTTAGGCAAGAAAACCAAAAGTACACATACAGACTGGGTGAAACCAGGCTCAATAGCAGTAACTGTGAGAGGGATCTTGGAGTCTTAGTGGACAACCAGCTAAATATGAGCCAGCAGTGTGCAGCAGCAGCCAAAAAAACTAATGCAATCCTAAGTTGTATTAACAGAGGGATACAATCAAGATCAAGGGAGGTATACTAATACCACTCTATGAAGCCTTAGTAAGACCACACCTAGAGTACTGCATCCAGTTTTGTTCACCACATTACAAAAAAGATGTTGAGACTCTAGAAAAAGTACAGAGAAGAGCAACCAGGATGATTAGGGGACTGGAGACTAAAACATATGAAGAACGGTTACAGGAACTGGGCTTGGCTAACCTAGTAAAGAGAAGGACCAGGGGAGACATGATAGCAATCTTCCAATATTTGAGGGGCTGCCACAGAGAGGAAGGGGTAAACCTGTTTTCTAAAGCTCCTGTAGGCCAGACAAGGAATAATGGATGGAAACTGAACAAGGAGAGATTTAACCTGGAAATAAGGAGAAACTTTCTGACAGTGAGAACAATCAACCAATGGAACAGCTTGCCCTTGGAAGTTGTGGGAGTGCCATCACTTGAGACCTTCAAGAAGAGATTGGACTGCCATTTGTCAGAAATGGTGTAGGGTCTCCCGCTTGGGCGGGGGGTTGGACTAAATGGTCCCTTCCAACTCTGATGATCTGTTATCTGTTATAATTGGCTCCAAATTTTCTATTACTAAGTAAGGTAGTTATGTCCCATTTTATGAACTTTACCACAAGTAAGTGGATCACTGAAGTTGTTAAGTGTGAACCATGCGATCATTAAGTGAATCTGGCTTCCCCATTGGCTTGGCTTGGCGGAAGCTGGCTGGGAAGGTTACAAATAGTGAACACATGATCACTCACAGGAGTGTGCAACTGTCATAAATATATACCAGTTGCCATTTGAATTTTGATCACATGACCATGAAGAAATACAGTGCTTAAAAGTGAGAAAACCAGCCACAATTCACTTTTTTCAGTGCCATTGTAACGTCAAATGTCACTAAAAAATAGTTCTAAATCAAGGACTTTAAACAAGACTAAAAAAGATTAAGTCGAGTATAGAGTTTAGACAGCTTGACCATTGCTATTTATAACATTGGAAGAAGCTATAGTACCCTTGCCATCTTTGAAACAAGTATTTGCTGACACCCCCCCCATTCCTATCACTTAGAAGCAAGATGAAGAGCTAAATGAACAGCTATTCTATTATTCTTACTTTTTTATTTTGTTAAAATTGCTTGGCAGGTCTCAGAGTTCATTCGGAGTTTGCCAGGTTGTGAGGAGCATGGCAAAGTATTCAAAGATGAGGTGAGTATAGCAGATCAGTCCTTTGGGTGATCAAGGTTCAGCACTCTTACAGGGTTTCATATAATGTTTAACTGGCAAAAGATAATATGTCTACAATAAATCAGCCCTGTTTTTAATTTCATTTCTGAAGACAGTCTCTCAGCATGGTTTCACCAAATTGTCTTAAAACTGACTTCGGTGAAATAAAATGTGTAATTAATTTTGCCCTAGAAATTCAACTGGAATTGGAATTATTCTTTCCTGAATCAAGGATGCATTTTTTAAAGGCATTGTTTGTTAGAATATCTAAAATATTGCTTTAAATTACGTGACAATGTTATATGCATATGGCAATGTGTAAATGCCTTGCAAGTTCAAAGTTTCAACGTGACATACATTTCAGAGAGTGTAATTATTCTTCAAAGTGAGGCGTTCAGTAAAAAGAAAATGGGCATTAATACTCACCTCCTTTTTCAATCAGTTATGCCCACTTAATATATTGGGATGTTATTTATTGCATACATAATAGACATAGGAATTTTTAAATGTTGCTAATCTAGTTCCAGTCCAACCAGCATGTAAGCAGTGCTCATAATTGTAATTCAATGCTATCAGGAAGACGTCAAGTCCTCCATCTATATTTACTGCTTGTAAAGAAATGAAAAAAAGGGGAAGACTAAACTAACCCAGGGGCTTTGATGCCATTGTTGACTTGATTAAGATAAAGAGAACATTTAGGAAAACAATATTTCTATAACGCCGTAATTTAAAATACCATGATTTCTCTGAAGGATGGGATATAATATAATAATTTTACTGTGGATCCTATTTTAACTCAACTAGTGACTTATAATTGGCATGCAGGAATGTGACAGATTTCCGAAGCTGCATATGAAGGCTGTGATAATCCTTTGAAAAGAGGCTTTGGAACCAACACAAATAGCTCATCTTGAGTTTGCTTGTAGTGATTGTGCCTGCTTACACAGGCAGAAGAAATTACAGCTTCAGTGATGCAATTTTTTTTGAAGAATGTGAGCAGCGCTTTGTACATATTCCAGCATATTCCAGAGCACGTCTTCTGAAGCTTTTTCACAGACCTTCTACATACTGCAAACAACATGCTTCTGGCTTGCTTCTGTATTTTAGGAGATAAATTATTTCTATTAGCCTCACATCCCTTTAGTCCTTTGATACAATTTAAAATAAACTTTTAACTAGATATTTAGTGGCATGAGCTGAACAAGTGCTCAAAGAATTCTGGAATAGTTTTTGTTTTGCTTTTACAAAAGCCATCCTGACCATTCTTATGGCTGAATCACTTATGCTAACTAGAAAGGCAGGAGCAATGGCAGTCTTTGGGGGGAAAGTTGATAAGCATCACTGAGGAATATTTCTTATGCAATGAACAAGGTGAATTCAATTCACTCTTAAGATTAACAAATTCCATTTTGCTATATCTGTAGTGAATAGATTGATCCCATTTTAAATTATTGTTATAGAGTTGAAAGTACATTCATAGCTGTGTGGAGTCATTAACATGTAGATTTGGTTTTTCCTTTCAGCAAATCGATGGGGAAGCTTTTCTTCTAATGACTCAAGCAGACATTGTCAAAATAATGAGCATTAAACTGGGACCAGCCCTAAAAATCTTCAATTCCATCCTGATGTTCAAAGCTGCTGATAAAAACTCTCATAATGAACTCTGATAAAAGGTCTACAGGACAACATCTGCACTCCAGCCAATGTTTTAGCCAAAGCACAAAGATATAGAAAGATAACCTAGGATGAATATTTCAAAGGGAAAAAGTCTTAAGTGCATGAAATAAAGATACTTTCCAAAAACTAGGGCAACTGGACACTTCTGAGAAGTGCTTAAGGTTTTTAGCAAGATAAAAATTTAATAGAGCAGGTACGTAAAGTTCGTCAACCTGGTGGTTTTAATTTTTCTACAATTAGCCACCTTAATTTAATTGGGGAACCAGTAACTAAGGGAACATATTAGAATCATGGTTATATTAGCCTTTTTAAAGGAATCACAAAATATATACTTTATGAATTTACCCATTGGGCTTAGTTAATCTCTTTGTCCTATTTGACCATTTTCATAAGAAACTGTTCACAATTTAAAAATATTTGGGATGCAATTAGTTAATGGAAATGGTTAACTCATTAATTTTGCACTACACTGAAAACTGCTGTGGATTCTGGTTGGTTTATTCTAAGAAAACTGCTGAAGATCAGTGCTGGTTTTTTTTAATTATTTTTGCATGGTTAAAAGAAAAAGAAATACTTCCAGTAGCATATTTGGTATGAAATTATTAATAAGAACTACAAAAGGTTAATGTAATTATATTTCATGTTGCATTATATTACTTTAGTTCATTCTATGAAAAGAGATACAAATTAAATGTGCATATGCAGAATAAAAATAATCCTGCACTGTAAAAAAAACACCTTTTTATAAAGAATTAAATTGGTTGAACAGGAATATTAACTCAATAATCTAAAAATAGCAGTAAGGGAAAAGTTAAAACAGTTCTATCCAATTTAAAAGGAATTTGTAAAAGTTAGGTCACTTGACTTTAACATGTGCAATAGAAAGCAATGTGAAAAAGATCATCAAGGGTTATATTACATTGTTCTGTTCAGTCTTTTTTATAAAAGTTGCATCTTTTATATTTTGTTCTGACTTTTTACACTTAAAATTGCATTTAAAATTGTTACGCTTCATAACTGCCAAAATGTGAAAGAACTTTTGTATGACTCATTTTTCATGCAGTTGGTTTGTATCAATATTAGTACAGTCATATTTTTCCATTTGTCTTAGTTTTCACTGAAAGTTGTGGTGAACAGTTTCCTTCAAAGATGAGAGAAGCCAAAATGCTTAAGTGTGTTGTACAGTTTTTCGGGAAATGGAATTCCAAAGATCAATTGGAAGCAAGAAGATCAGCAAGAGCTATGGCTCAGCTTCTACCCTTCTCTCAAAGAGCATCTACACACACACAAACACACACATTCAATGGGATTTTATTTGTAGTGCAGCAAATCACTTTCACCTGGTTTAGAAAAGTATCCATCATTTCTCTTAGCAGAGAAATAGTCGCCTACCTCTCCTTTAGCCCATGTCATATACTTTGTGAGTCTGCCTTTAAAGATATGTGAATTGGTCATAACTTTCTCCTGCCCTGCTGTTTGGAAAATTCCTGGCATGAGATGATTCAGGGCACGGAGAATAGCATGAAGATAGCTGTTTTGCCAGGAGGCTGCATTTTCAACCTACAAAACCAGAAAGCAGATTCAGGATCTTACCTTTATTCCCCTAATTCATTTACCAATTATGGGTATATGTGCCTTGAATCAGTTTTAACTCCTGGCAACCTGCATTTTTCATGGCAGAAAAGAGTTTGCCCTGGACTTCTTCCCAGGGCTGAGAGAAAATTATTGGCCCATGCTTAAGGCCAGAATTCACTCCGCCAATTTCTAGCCTGATACTATCAACCATTACACTAAACTGGCTCTTTATAATCTTTCATTTTGGGGGAACGGGGTGCCTTTGAGTCAGTGTTGACCCCTGCAGTTTTCCTGATGAGGTTTCTCAGGAGTGATTTGCCCTTGCCTGCTTCCTAGGGTTGAGAGAGAGAGTGGCCCAAGGTCACCCAACTGACTGTGTGTCTAAAGCAAGACTAAAACTCAAAAGAGTCTTCCAATTTCTAGCATGCCTTACGCACTGTTAGAAGAAATTTCTGGATTCATATCTAGGCCAGGCCCTCCATAGAACACAGGGAATAAGTTACTTGGAACAGAGGCAGACATGATTTCAATAGCATAACATGCAGTATAGCAGTCAAAAGATAGGCTAGGAACTTGAAATTTTGAAGTAGTTACCTTTATAGAGAAACCTTTCCTTTGCTCCTCTCCCAAGGATAGAGTCTGACCTCTAGGGATTGATAAAGAAGAATATTTGTAGCTCAGGGATGAAATGAGGGGACCTTGCTCAGAGAGCACCATGGACCCATCTAAGAAATATTAGGAACTAATTAGCTGGATGGACAAAAGGGGATGCTTGGTTAGATACCCTGTTGAGCTTGTGTGGTTTTTCCACTCATTTACCCTATCAACCAGCTTTCTGTTTAATTAACATTGCAGCAGGAGGTGGCGGTCACATAGAGGAAAGGATTTTTTGTTTTTAAATAGGTATAATTTATGGTATCCTGAAAGAAATGTTTACCTGAATGGGTTGTTCCCTTGGCCAATTTTATCATCTTTTGTGTTGACCTTGGGTGATGGATCCAGGTTTGGGGAATTTTGCTATGTTTGTAAAGGATTTCCATATCCTGAGGGGATTTTGTAGGGTTTGGTTCATTTACTGATTTCTGCCAACTTCCTATCAGTTTCTTCAAAAAAAATCAAGCTTGGCTAAAAAGTTCAGGTGGTTTTTTTTAATGTTGTGACTGGACTTTCCTGGAGTCAGACATGGCCAAGATTACAGTATTATCTGGCTAGAACAGACATAGGCATTTTATGGTCTGTGAGCCATAGCCAGGCTTATACCTGCCCCTATCCAGCCCACCATTGGGCTAGAAGGTGTTAAGGAGGCTTTTGCCTTCTAACAGTACAATTCCATATATTCTAACAGCAACTGGCTCTCTTTAGAATTATTTGGCGCTTTGTATTTAATGAACTATTACTACCCCCCAGAGAACAATTGCATTCTGAAATGTCAGAAGCAAATGCAGTCTTTATGTCAGAGAAAGCAGCTCTTTCCTTGGTGCTTATCATTTAACCCAGAAATGACAGCACAAACTGAAAAAGCTGGCTAAGTAATAAGATCATTACCAAACAGGAGATTGAACTGCTGATCCTTGTATTTAATACTAAGCAATTAATTATTGCTTAGAATTTCAGGTTACTGTCAAAGAGCATAAAAGGAAAACAATCACATATTTTTAGTAATTTTAATGACCAACACCTTTTACCAAAGATATTATCTAAGGAAAAAAAAATAGTTTATTGTTCTCTGAGGCAAGGGTTCCCAATCCCCTGGGGCCACACAAAGGTGAGTGGCGAGTGAGCAAAGCTTCATCTAAATTTGCAGCTTTTCCGCAGCACTAGCAATACTGCTTCAGCTCCACCTCAGATCATCAGGTGTAAGATTAAATTAGAAGCACAAAGCCTACTGTAAATTGCACAAATATGCAAGGGATCTAAGTTGCAAGTTGCTCCCTGGTCTGTGGAAAAATTGTCTTCTACAACAGTGGCCCCCAACCTTTTTTGAACCAGGGACTGGTTTCACGATTATTTATTCTTCCATGGACCAGTACCTGAGTTAACGCGAGACTCCACTGCCATCGGGATGGCTTTTCGTTCGAAGCCGCCCCCCCTCGACAAAACTAAGGCGTGAACACCCAAACGCCGCTTTCCAACTGAAAAACCGGAAGCACTTTCCAACCAAAAACCTGGAAGCGCTGTCGAAACAAGATGGCGGCGCCCAAGCTTTGCGGCCCAGTAAAAAATGATCCACGGACTGGTACCGGTCCGGGGACCGGTGGTTGGGGACCCCTGTTCTACAAAACTGCTCCCTAGTGCCCAAAAGGTTGGAAGCGCTGGTCTAGGCTATCCACCAGCTCTTTACATATCTCCTAATTAATACCAGGTATGAAAAGAAAAGCTACTTTTTCCCCAACACATTAGACAGAAGTGAAGGCATGCCTATTATCTTCATACCTGGCAAAGATTTTTTTGGGGGGGGAGGAGGGGGAGAAATTCCAGGATTATATCAGTCAAAAATGTTCAAGAATGTCATAGCAGAATAAATTTGGAATTTCTCCTTAGTGCTTGGTATAATAATAAGATGGGAGATAATTTCCATATATTGTTAATGTGACACATGATGGTATCTTTAGAATGAAAAATTAACCATCACCCCCAATTCTATAGAATCAAGGTTTTTTCAGATTTAGCAACCTTTAAGATATCTGGATCTCAACTCCCAGAATGCCATAGCCATAAAAGAGAGTTTTAAGTCCAGGCATCTTAAAAGATGCCATGTTTGAAAAACACTGGTTTAGATTCTACTTAGAATACAACATAATGAATCTGGGATGAAAAGCTATTTCCCAGTGCCCTTTTGGAGGTGAAGTTTGTTAATTTTAGTTTAGATTTTCTAAAATTATGATTGAATATCGTTCATTTAAAGTTTTGAATTCCAAACTGCTATACTATCTCCAAATGTTTTCATACATTTCCAGATATATTATTTCAAATATATATATGTTTTTTCCCCATAAACAACAGCAATTTGAATGTCCCTCACCCAGTATGTTGTTAATGGTGTTCTCTGCATATAGTTCCAAATTCTCAAGGGCTTTCTTATAAACATCCTGGTACGTTAGAAACTGAAACTCTGTAAATAGCTAAAGGGAGGGAGGAAGAGGACATAATTCAGAAAAGGGATTTTAAGAAACTTTTCCCATTCAAGAAAAAGGCATGGTTAAGATTCACTCTTCGGCTACTGTTTTAAGCAGCAGGCACAACCTGAATGTCAGTTGAGAGGTCACAAAAAGAAGTTATATAAGGATCACTATCTTGGCAGGAAAACATAAAGCCCTTCAAAAAATGCAAGGTGGGATGAAGTTTGCTGTGTGTAGCACAACATTTTTTTGTTATCTAAAAAACCCAGAAACATAAGTAGTGTGGCCAATACGTGTGAAAGTGGTAGCGTTGTAGAGACATAGTTATTTTTGCACTACATTAATCAATGGGAAGTGTGAAGCAATGATCACTAGTGCAAACCATTTATGTTGCCAACAATAAAATGGCAAAGTAATAAATATGACTCGCCTGCTAGAAAAATCACAGTTGGAGTCTACATTATTCTAATAAGCACAAACACTGTTTTTTTTTTTAATGAACATGCTGAAGCATGAACTGTACAGTAATAATTAAGAAGTGCCCTTGCAGACTTCTTAAAGTTGGAATACTCTGAGGATTTATCATTTTATTCCTAGTTATGGCCATTTTATTATCCTACTCTTCTCTCTTTCATCCCATGAATTTCAAACCAAGCTTTCATTTATCCCAGTGTCAGATTCCTCACTGTGAACACTGTTAATTTGCTGGGCTGTGCATTCGTTAATTTTACCAAAATGCATTTTTTGAGAGTGGTCATAAGTGGGAAAATAGTAATGTACTCCTAAATCAAAGGCAGCTCTGTTAAATGAAATGAAGTGTTATTGTGGCTCTAAGCAATGGATGGGTGCCAAAGTAGGATCCTGCCACCACCAACTGCCTTTCTAATCTACTCTTTGGATATGTATTTATGATGTTTACATGTTGCCCACCTCACAGAAACCTGACTCTGGGCAATGTGCAATAAAATAAAAAACAATAATTAGAAAAATAATATTAAAACATAAAAATTATTGTAATTAAAAAAACCTAAAAGGTAAAAATAGCATAGATGTTACACTCAAATGTAGCCACCTCATTAAAACTCCATTTTGGTGAAGCCTCCAAGTCTGTTGTCCCAAAGCTGCTTTTTAAGGTGGCAACTGGACTTTCTTGTTTTTCTGTGAAGATGTTTTGTTTCTCATCCAAGAAGCTTCTTCAGCTCTGACAGAATAATGGGGAATAGAAGGATTTATACTCCTTTCAGACAGCTGGTCATTTGCATCTTTTTAGAGCCAGGGTGTCAAACTCGCGTCATCACAGCGTTGTCACGTGACATATCGTGACTTTTTTCCCCTTCGCTAAACCAGATGTGGCCATTGCTAGCGCATGACACATCCAGCCCGCAGGCCGCAAGTTTGACAGCCCTGTTTTAGAGGATCGTTGAAGCACTTGGTGGTTTATCTGTGTCCATTGACATAACCAAGTTTTAAGAGACTTCCAGAAGGACATCAAGGAGGGTGCCAGTCTCACTGGGAAGGCAATGTGATCTTCCAAAGGGCTGGCACCATCACAACAGAAAACATCTGGATCCTGCCAAATGTAGTTGCTTAGCAGACAAAGGCATCCCTTTGTAAGCATATTTCCATCCATAATATCACTGGAAACCTTAAGTACATTCCAGAGAATTAAACAAACTCTACTTATTTATCTTTATCTCCTGGACCAGAAATGCCTTATTTGATGCCAATTTGGTGCCTATTTAGTTATGTATTTAATTATCTGGAAAAAGAATCCCTCCTTATAATCACCACAATTAAGTAATTTAAGCATTGTTTTGAGCAGTTGTTAAAGCTACTAAAAAAAGATTATTATAGTGTTACTAACTAAATCTAATCTCACCAGTAACTACAGTATAATACAACTAGTAATTATCAAGAGTAGCTTTAAAACTGAATTAGCATACATGAAAAAAACAGGATTAAGTTCCTTAAAACAGAGAACTATGGTTTTTTTAAAAAAAAATAAGCTAAGACTAGATAGATTCTAGGTACACTGCAACCAATCAAAGATATTAAGAGCACCATTTCATTCAAAACTAACATGATTAACCCCAGTTTCATTATAGCCTTTTTTGTAGAAATCAAATTGCAAAAATCAAGGATACATCGGGAATATTTTAGCAGAATCTGGGTATCTTCCAGATGAAGATTGGAGTTTCCAGAATTCCCTGTTATTTTAGCCATTGTGGAAGTATTTCCCAAACCTGGGTAATTTATCCAAAATTCTGTACAAACCCATTACCCAATCATAACAGGGATATTTAAATTCGTAAAGTGTTTTACCTACATTGAGTAAAAAGGACTTTCTAATAAGCAGATTCGGATAATAAAGGAAAATGTTTGGGAAGCACTGTATTAAGGCTTCAACACACCTGGAAATCACCAGGTAGGGGAAGGCTAGGCTCTTTTCTATTCATTATCTCCAGGACCTTATTCCATAGAATATCTTTCTATGAAAACGTTATCATTTCTAAGCATTCAAACTTCAATTGCCTCATCCCTCAGCTCAGAGGTATTCTATTCATCAAACATTTCCCTTATTTGCACATATGCCAATAAAATGAAGTTACACACAGCCATTGATAAATAAATATCTACTAGAAAATGTCTAAGAGTCCCAGAATGTAGCAATACCTGCTATATCTTATCTGAGCTTGAAGCTAAAAGTTTGGCTTTGTTGGTGTTTGAGTGGGAATTCTCTAGAAAATACCAGGATGTAGGATACAGTGGAAAGTTGAAAAATATGCTGGGAAAGGCCCATGGCAAATCACTGTGACCAAGGAAACAGGAATAAGAGTATTCACCAGGGACAAATTCAACTCTTCAGAACAACCGAGAGACATATCTTCAATTGCTGTCCATGCAGAGTTAATTAAGAATGTTAAAAACATTACAGGTCCAGGACCTGTTATGGGACAGAATGTCCTCTTTGCTTTGAGGTCCTCCCCCTTCTCCTGCATTCTCTCACAAAATAAAATTTGGAGTACTGGAATTGGGTGGGAAGAAATAATGATTCCAAATCAAATATGGATAAAAAAATGTAATTTTGTTTAAAGACATTTATGGAAGAAATGTAATCAATTTTCCTCCTACTTCTGAAGTCGCTCTGTATCCATCCCTTTTCATTTAAGGAGGCTTTCCTTCCTGAGTTTTAAATTATTATTAGAAAGCTGATCCACTGAAATCAATAGAATTTTAGGATTCAATCTTGAATTCCTTTTGGAAATTAAAAGAAGACTCATCATTCTCAATTAGTTGCTTTGGTTGGAGGTAGTTTTTATTTGGTTCAATAAAAAAAGATCCAGCCTTTTCCTTCTACAGCACAGACAGTAAAAATGGGTTTGACCCAGGGGTGAAATTCAATTTTTTTCCCTACCAGCTCTGTGGGTGTGGCTTGGTGGGTGGCGGTGGGGGAGGGGCTCAGTCTCTAAAAGGAAGAAGGCGGGCAGGCGTGAGTGGGGCCAACTGATTCAAATTGTCCCTACCACCTCTCCAAACCGATTCAAATAGTCCCTACTACCTCTCCCAAGGTAGTGTGAGGTGGTTGAATTTAACTCTGACCATTAGTACTTTCTATTTTCTGACCCCCTCATAAAATGAATGAGAAGAGCAAGATGTCTTCTCAATTCCCACCATTATCTTCTCATTTACTTCTGAGCCTCCTTCTTACTAAGATGAGCGAGCAAGATAGATGCAGCAGTTTTATCGTTCACACATAGTACTGTATCCTCAGGATCCATTCTGAGCATTCAACAGAACCCAAGCAGATTAACTTCAATTACTCTACTCAATTCCAATAGAGTAGGGTATCAAACTCATGTCGTCACATCATTGTCATGTGACATATTGGGACTTTTTTCCCCTTTGCTAAACCAGGCATGGGTGTGGCCAGCATGTGATGCATTTGGCCTGCAGGCCAGGAGTTGGACAGCCCTGCAATAGAGCTTCAACTCAACTTCAGGCTATGGGTTGACAAAAATCAAAAGGAAAAGGCTAAAGTACTTGTTTTAAAGGAATGTTAATTCCAGCCCATGAACAAACTGCTAGATTACTTCCTACATTTAGTGTATTCCAATTTTAAAACTGAAGGTTAATGTAGAACGTATGTGGGGAGGGGGAATATAAATGGATAAATTAGAACCCAATCTATTGCATCTCTTCCATAAAAATGTAATTGCCTATTTAATTCAAGAGAACAACCATAAAATAGAACTGCATTCATTTTAATATTCAGAAATCCACTTTTGTCATTATCAGGGAAAGAGTATGCCTGCAGAAAACAACTCACTACATTGTTCTACTGCTAAATGATGGGATGTATATATTCATCTTGTGTGCACAGACAACTTGTTTAAAATTCTTTATTTTATTAACTTAAATTTATTTAAATGTATTAACTTAAATGCGAAAGAAACAAGAAAAAGAGAAATAGCATTAAAATCAATATTTTTTTCAGTCTGTCTGTCTTTCTGTCTGAACCAGTTGCCAGGAAAACAGCAGGGAATCTCAGTGACATTATTGAACAGAAAGAATATATATATATATATATATATATATATATATATATATATATATATATATATATATATATATATATATATATATATATATATATATATATATATATATATATCTTTGGTTATTCGGGTTTTCTCCCGCGTAAGATTCAAAGTATCTGAGGCAGCGTTTGGCGGTCCCTCGCCATCTTCAGGCTGGTGCTTTGGCTTAGTGCCAGTGCAAGCAGCTTGCACTGGCACTAAGCCAAAGCACCAGCCTGAAGATGGCGAGTGGGACCTCGCCAAACGCTTGCCTCAGATACTTTGAATCTTACGCGAGAAAACCCAATAACCAAAGATCCACATACAAATACCCGCGAGAACCTCAGAAAACATATATATATATATATATATATATATATATATATATATATATATATATATATATATATATATATATATATATATATATATATATATATATATATATATATATATATATATATGGAAAAGCAGACTATTTGACTCTTAAAATCTATTGCTTAAGCATTGATTTAGCTTCTCCTTTCAGAGGGGTCTTCTAGTCAGAATAAATTATCTAAGCATCCAGACTACATCTATCAGAAGCAAGTTTAAAAAAAAACTCTTTTATCTTTTTAGGTTTTCCTGAACTGTTGTAATACAATCTTCTGAAATACTTCGTTCAAGGTAGCTTTCAGACATGTTGAAATACATTTCTTATAACTCATGCCATCCAGCAGGTCTGGAGACTAGCAGATGGTAAAAATTATCATAAAAAAATAAAAAGTTATAGAAAAGTTATCATGATACAAGATTAGACCATCTTCTCATGTTTCCTACATGTTAAACTTATTATCTCACTACTTCTAACAATACATTATATTTCCTCTACCAAACATCTCCATCCCAGTTGTAGTCAGGAATCTTTCAATTCACCTGACTGCTGGTGACTGCAGGAATGCATCTGGGCAAAAGTGGTTTGCCATTGCTTCTTTTAAGATGACTCTTTTACTTCCTGGTCTAATCTGCAACATCAGTATTCCCTAATTATCTTCTATCCAACTCAATTTATTTCAACTTGCATTTATCTTCTATCCAAGTCCTTACTATCCCAGACCCTGCTTAGATTCTAGATCCAGATAAATTTAGGTAGGGCAATGTTGTCAACCTCAGCTGCTTTAAGATGTTGGCTGAGAAATTCTGGGAGTTGAAGTCTACATATCTTAAACATACCTGAGAAACATTGGGCTAAGTATCAACTGAATAAAATTTGTTCTCACTGAACTTTCAGTAAGATATTGACTACCATGCTGTACATCTTTCAGTGATTTCTGGAATAATTATACATTTGCCAGGTGTTACTTAAGAAATATTTTGGATACTAGCCATCAACTTTCTTCTTCAGGCCTTATTACTAATGTTAATTTAAAATCTAACAAATCTGGCAACATTTGCAGAATGACATGCAGGATGCCAATTATCTCAACACCTGTATGCAGGGTGCCAATTAACTCAACATCTGTGATAGATAATACTTAAGTTGTTCTTCCATTCTTCCTGGCTATCAGCTCGATATTTTTACCCTAAAGGAAGGGACCCTGTTAGAATTTGAGTTTATATGTTCCTTACATTTCTATGTTATCCTTAGATGCTATATTACTCAAAGCATAAAGCAGAAATGATCAAATCAAGCAAACATGATTGTCTCATGTGGTAGTTACTGGGGAGTTAGCAGTCAGGTCCCTATTCTGGACTACAAACAAAACCCTTTATGTTTGGAAGTTCAGCATTTCTAAAAGAGAATCATTGCTGTTTGGACACCCTGCAAAGCAGTTGGGAACTTTCTTCATGTCCTTTGATCATGCTCCTGTCCAATCCAACTGCTGTAAAAATTGGCACTTATAAGGTTATACATACTTGTTCTACCATAGCTGCAGAAATCACATTATACTTACAAATATCTTGGCATCCTTCAGTCTCAAAAGACTATGGCATCATGCTCTGAAAAGAGGTCCTAAAACAGCATCTAGTGTGGCTAAAAAGGCCAATTTGAGAGTGGCAATCCCTTCCACAATGAGAACAGATACAGTCTGTCCTCTTTCCAGTCCCCAGATTTTGCTGGTTCCTGAACTGTCTCTTTGCCTCAGCCTGCCGAATGAGTGTCTCTTCGAATTGGAGAAGGCCATGCTGTGTCTTTAGCCTCCAAGCTGAATGATAAGAGGTCAAGGTTTCCCAGCTGTTGATGTCCTTTCCCAAGGCCTTTAGATCCCTCTTGCAGATATCCCTATATCGCAGCTGTGGTCTCCCTCTATGGCACTTTCCCTGCACTAATTCTCCATACAGGAAGGTCTTTCAGAATCTGCCCATCAGCCATCCTCACGACATGCCCAAGCCAGCATAGACATCACTGTTTCAAACTTACAAATAGGAAATAAAATAAAATTTAGCATTATTGAATACGTTAATACAATGGCGTTACTTTAAAGAATACAATGCACTCATTTATTTTCCCATTTCCAAAGAAGGAGTATATATTCTACCTGTTAGAATTAAGCTAAACAAAGTGATCCGAACTCTCAGCTTAATCTTTCTCCACTTATTTCAGCTTGCTGATCTATACCACAGACAAGTCAAATCTATTCACCACATTGTTAGGGGCAAATACCCTTCAACTTTCCTATGAATGGCCCCTATTTCTTATCTAGAGTTCCACTTTACAGGTAAAGAAAAACATTATCTTTTTCTTACCTTCTTTCTAGTCCAGGACATATAATCCTATTTCTCCTTCCCAATGTACATTGATGAGTAGGAAATTAAACAAACATTTGTAGGCCATCATTCCCAGAATTTACCAAAGTGGCTTTGTAAAAGAACAGAAGTAACAAATGGACTCTTCTTCAGGCTTCCCCACTTGATTCCAGTTTCTTGGTAGCTCTTAATGATTAATTATCTCTTACCTCCAAGCATTTCAAGATAAAGTTCACAGCAGGCAAACATCAATTTATTATCATCCTTATAGAAATTCACCTCACATCAGGCTTCTCCCGTAAGGCAGAATGTTAAAAACAGCCATACTTACAGCAATCCATCACAGTACTTCACCATGTCAGCTAGCAAGAATTCAATTATCCAAATTCCCATATTATGATCAGGATAGTTTCCCTCTGCTAATACATTTGACATCATAAGGAAACACGGGCAGAATATGTGAATGGATTCAATGTAATACTTGCTATCTTGCTAAAACATGTTTCATGATGATTATTTTTCTATTAAGGGAAGAGGACACAACTCTTAATAGCTGTTTCAATGCTAACACCCTGTGGATTTTTAAAAACTAGTCCTGTCAATTGCTTCTTTATAATCAAGGACAAACCAACCTTGATTATAAAACCAGATCTTTATGTTACCATAATTTGTTCTGCAGAAAGGTAAGGTGCATCTAATAATATTCCGCAGATTCTACTCAGTCATCTGAATGCAACAATGCGTTTCTTTTTCAAGTTAATGTTCTTTATAAGAAATCATGCTTTCCTGTCATGCAGTTTGGATACGAAGTTATTAAAGCGCTGTGCATTCATATTATGGATTCTGCAGAGTATTCAGCATACAAAGGTCAATATACAGTATAATCTAATTCAATAAAGCCATTAGTCCAGAGTTAAAGTCAGGTGTAGAGATGGCCTTAATTTCCAACATTTGTATCATTTTAAATGAATGCTCTTTCAGGCCTGTTCCTTACAACCTATATGTATCTCGATTCAAGGCACAATGCTATAATGATTCTTACCCCTGCCTTAGGGTAAGATGTCTAAGAGTCAAAAAGTCACTATTCAATAATCAGCAGTAACATATTAGTTTAAAATAGTTTAAACATAAGGTCTTATGTTAATCCTCTTGACAATATTACAAATATTCAAATACGTTTACCTACTTTTATGTAGACTCAGCAGATTTTTCTCATTAATTCACTTTTGCTTCTTTGGTGTTTTGTTGTTTTCATTAATGTATTTATCTTCTCTACAGCTGGCTGAATGCCAAGAGTCCTATAATAAAATCAAATATTGTTTATAACTTCTGTTTAAACACAATGATATAATTATGTTATTTTTTTTTATGGTGAGGAAGGCCTTACCTTTTTTTAATTTAGTAATTTCATCACAAGTACAGTTTCAGTAACTTATCACCTTCTCTTAAAGTACAACAAATAATTTCTTCTTCTCATATCCTATCTTTTATCAGTAAACAAATGCATAAAACCTCAACTTTTCATCCTTGATGTCAACAAAAGTTTCATTAGGTGTTGCCAGAGAGAACAACATATCTATTCTAGCCTTGATTAAATAAACCAACTGTCAGCTGTTCATCTGATATTGAGGTGGTAAACGATAAGATACCAACTCACTCGTGTAGCTTCAGTGAAGTTTTTATTTGTCTCCCACACCACAAGAACAGGTAACAGCGATCAAATTATGTTTAAAGTCAGCTCTGGTTTTCGTTGCAACCCAGAGGTGTATTTATACATGTTATACCTTAGATAATAACATAATTACTATAACCACCTTCCGGCCACCTTCGCTGCCTAACATCAGACATCCTTAAATTAAAGAAACATGGTAACTATACCTTTCCCCTGCTCGATGATTCCATGCACCCCAATGACAATTCACCCCATCCCCCATTTGCCCCGCACCATTATTACACCACCACCCTCTTGACATCCAGTCATGAATCATCATTATTGCACCACTCCTTGTCAGGAAGTCGATGTCAGTCATTGGAGGAATTTTCATCATAACGCCAACATGGTAACACAGTCAATGTAAGGTAATTAAAAGACTATGGTCGTATTGCATCTCAGCTGTCTCAGCTCCAGTCTGTTCCTCATTGGAGTCGTGACACCAACTTTTTTTGTAGATAAAACTTTCAAAGTTCAGCAAACTCATGAATCTGAAATTATCAGCAAGTGGAAGCTTAATTTAATGATTCTGTTATTCTATTGTTCTGTTATATGTCAGGGCATTTTTCTATTTGAAATCTAGTAAACAAAGTACAATTTTATACAAAGTACAATTTTGGTAATTTTATCAAGGAATTGTTATTAAATTTTTATCAGAAAACTACCAATGTCCTTTAATCAAATTTTATGATTAAATTTCTCTTAAGAATATAACTGCCAAGCTGGAGGCCTATCAACATGTTTTGAACAATGCAAATGAAAAAAACTGCAATAGGAAAGAGCATATTAAAAGGTATGTGGACTTTACAATGCTAGGATTCGTCCAACAGAGAAAGGTAAATATTTAATTTTGCTGCCATTTAATGAATAAACATCAAGAAGTAGATGTAGATATATATAGATAATTGGGTAGCTTTATTGAATGGCCTGTGTGCTTGCTCTGATCTAGGTACAGGAATTGGTCAGGAATATGCCGGGAGTCAATTAAACTGGAGTTCATATAAAGTAATTCTCCCACAACAGTGACAAAGTATTACTAAAGTGCCTTATAAAACAAAGGAGTTTTGTTTGTTTTTTTAAAAAAACAACAACTGTGTTCAAGTACATCAAGCAAAGAATATTCATTACATGTTTCACTAAGCTTTCAAACATATGGTTTTGGGACAGTGGTGGGATTCAATTTTGTTTACTATCGGTTCTGTGGGCATGGCTTGGTGGGCGTGGCAGGGGACGGATACTGCAAAATCTCCAGTTAGAGGTGGTATTTGCTGGTTCTCCGAACTACTCAAAAATTCCACTACCGGTTCTCAAGAACTGGTCAGAACCTGCTGAATACCACCTCTGCTTTGGGAGGATTCTGTGAATGCAAATGAATGAGCATTACAATCCAGAATGATTTGCCTGATGTGCCATTATTTCAACTACTTTTTATAAGAAACTTCCCCACTAGCTGCTCCTGGTGACTCAGGAGCAAGCGGCTCAGAGAGAAGAGTCAACAGTGTCTCCCCCTCCCCCCGGTTGTCTGTTGTTTTAATCATATCCATTGGCATTGCCTTCTTGACCACCCTATCACTGAATGCCAAGAGAACACCTCTGCTCCCATCTTCCCTTGAGTAAAGAATCAAGTAATAATTACTCTTCTATTCCCTTTCGCTTCCAGTAGGCAGACGTTTCAGACCAAAAGACATTAAAAGTCTTTTTGCAGCAATTCAGAAACAGTGCTCTGAAAACTTTGCCATAAGCAATTGGTTGGGAAAGCATATTGCAGTGGTGGCTAACCTTTTTGGGCTCCTGTGCCAAAAATTGTGCATATGCTTGCACTTGAGCGCTCACGTGCCAGCACCCAGAAAGCAACGTGCGCACCCCCCACACCCCGTGTACATGCGCGCACAATCCCTGCCATGCCCTCTTTTCTGCATTGTGCCTCACAGCTGATTTTCGGCCTGTTTGATGCCTTTTTCAGCCTCCCAGGGGCTTGAGGAAGGCCTCTGCAGGCTTTGCAGGTCGAAAAATTGGCCCATTTCATCACTTCCAGTATTTCCGGAAATACAGGAACTGACGAAACGGGCCTATTTTTTTGGCTTGCAAGGTCTGCAGAGGCCTTCCTCAAGCCCCTGGGAGGCCGAAAAAAGGCCTCAAACAGGCCGAAAATTAGGCATGCCATAGGTTCGCCATCACGGGCATATTGTTTCCATTTCATTACATCAGAGGATTAATCGATGTTCTTATAGTTATTAGCTTTTAGACTCAATGAGCATAATGGCCAATATTGGCCAGGAATCTGGCAAAGGTCCTGTTTTGTTTTTGTAGAACACTTTCCTCCAATTCATAACCACTAGGCTCCACTTATCTAAATAAAGTGAAAGTATATGAAGATGAATACCATGTTTACACTAGCTTCAAATACTTTGTGGGTGAGCTTTGGCAAAGAAAAAAAGGCTTTGGGGTAACTTCTCCGCATACTTCAACATTCAAGTTTGGAAGCATAAATGTCTTTCCCAGACTCCGAAACCAACTTTCTCAGGAGGAAAGCTATATTTACTTACCAAACGAATAATTTCAAACAGGGTTATATACAATGGATCATTCAATATATATGACTTATTTTATTGAACTCCTTGATTTATGGATAAAAACATATATACTTTCTACATATTCCAGAATAAGTACACAGTTACGAAGAGAAAGAAATAGGGCATACCAATCTACCATTAAAATTAGGAACCAGGTCTCCCAAATTCATCTCATTGCAGACTTGGCAACAACAATCAATTTCCATCTTCAGATAGTTTCATGGTAGCTTGAAGAATAATATATATTATTTTTAGTATCTCAGTTCCCCCTTTCTCCAAAGAATCTGCATAGGAACTCTTTTTTTGCAAGGCTAATCAAAGCTTCTATCCCACAACATTAACATAATCCATGCCATTCATATTTACATAGTACAATCATGCCTACTGAAAGCAGCTAGTTACATGATGCCTTTTTCACTTGCTCTTAATATTCCACTCTGGTTTTTGTCTGTTCCAGACAGGAAGCATAATACTTCACAATACAGAGAACTCCCAAAGCCCACATCATTAACACTCAGGCTTCTATGCAGAAATGAGAAACATGTGAAATTCACCACCACTACCATACTCATTAAGAAATGGCTGACATTTTACAGAAAAAAAGGAGAGGGGGGGGAGAGGGAGAGGGGGGGAGAGAGAGCACAAATAAAAATCTTTCAAGTACAGTAGTTATTTATAACAATCTTAGCACAGTAACCCTGTCTGCTCTATAAAGAAGTTAGTCAAGTCAATTCTTTGGTCTAGAGGGAAAACACAATGAGTCACATGCAGTTTTTCTGAAATCTTCTGCATGATCTATTTCAAAAAGCTAAGAATCTTTGTGGGTGATCTTTCTGCTCCTTAAAGGACTGAACTGTTGGGGCCCAGTTCTTATCATGCCACCACTTGGAGGAACAGTCCAGAGGAGTCAGAGAAAGAAAGAGTCAGTTGTCTCTCTTATGATCAGTTGTCCAAAGACAGTCAACAAATATACAGTGGTGTCTTTGGTGTGGAGGAAGTATTCCCAGCCTAATTCTTTTTGGCCTGATAATGTAGAGACCAAAACAAAGTAGTAGTAGATTCTTATCTGGTTTGTAGCTCAGAGGAGTTGTTACCATAGAGAGAAAAGGAGGATGGTGGGAAGGGGAAAACCTCTTGGCAAGGAAGTAATCTTTTCTTATGGTTCTGGAGAATGTCTCATTTAATGTTTCTTTGGCTGAGCTGCATGGCATCCCAGACAACAGACTAGTTAATCATGGTTTACCTGATGGTTTCTGCAAACCTAACCTGTGGGATTACTTTATGGGCTAGAGCATCATGCCAACTCAGAACATTATAAATTGTGTTTCAATTAATTGTTGTGCAAAGAGCCTCAGTGGCGCAGTGGTTAGAGCAGTAGTCCCCAACTTTTTTTGTACCAGGGACCAGTTTCACGATTATTCATTCTTTGCAGCCCAGTACAAAATGATCCACGGACCGGTACTGGCATCAGCACGCACAACCAAGGCAAGGCGAGCCGAGCGACTGGCCAGCCAGCCATCCCCCGCTTCTCCTCGCCACCTTCAACTCCTCCTTTGTACCTTCTCGCAGTCGATGGGCTTTTCGGGCTCTTTCTTAATCTCCTCCTGAGTAATGCGAGACTCCACCGCCATCGGGATGGCTCTTTGTTCGAAGCCCCCCCCCTTAGACGAAACTAAGGCACGAGGATTCCTTCAGCACCCAAACGCTGCTTTCCAACCGACGGCTGACAAGCTCACCTGGAAGCACTTTCTCAAGCGCCATCAAAACAAGATGGCGGTGCCCACTTCTTTGTGGCCCGGTACAAAATGATCCATGGACCGGTATCGGTCCGGGGCCTGGTGGTTGGGGACCCCTGGGTTAGAGTGTTGCACTGCAGGGCGCTTCTGCTGACTATCAGCTGTTCAAATCCCACCAGGTTCAAGGCTGACTCAGCCTTCCAAGGTGGGTAAAATGAGGACCCAGATTGTTGGGGGCAATAGGCTGACTCTGTAAAACCACTTAGAGAGGACTGTAAAGCACTATAAAATAGTATATAAGTCTAAGTGCTATTGCTAAATACAGAACATTCTTTTATGCTCCAATTCATTCCAGAATGCAGCTACACATGTAGGACTCCATTTATCTAGATTTGCCCATGTTATACCTCTGTTGCATGAGCTGCACTAGCTCCCAGTTTCCTTCTACAGACAATTCAAGGTGTTGGTTATCCCCTTGAAAGCCCTAAATGGCACAGGAATAGGTTATTTTCAGAACTGTGTCTTTTTGATAGTGTTTAACTTACTTTTATTTATCTTGACGTATTCAGTCTGATTTCCAAATAATAAGATGGGGATAGCAAGCTATGGTTTTTTGCATCATTTGGCAAATATTAATTGTAATGTGCAACTGGCTACACATAACCCTTCTACCAGCAGTTGAATATGTTAACATTTCTCCAGTATTTCCCCTATAGTAAACATCCTACCAATTAACCTTCTTACTTCATTTTTTTGTATTATGTGTAACTTATCCAGATTCACAAGGTATTTATTTATCATTCACTCTCTGTACTATTTATTCCTCTTGCATTCTAAGTTACACTTTTCAATATGCCAATGATAATGAGTCCATAGATATTGACTTCCACCATCCAATTTGCCCTATCCAAACTTCAGAATACTATTGTATATGAGAGCAAATAGGATTTCCCCTTCCTTTCTGCCTGCAGTTTGATCTTATCCATGTTGGAAGCAGGGCCAGGGTGGGGAGGATAATATGCAGGAAGGACAGCTGTGAAAAATTATTGTCACCTTGGCCAAACCACCTACTTACCCTGTACCGCCACACACTGTCACCTACTTAGCTTGATGGGAAATATATCCATAATGCAGATCATACTACACATTGATATTAAAAACCATATAAAGGTCTTTCTATGATGAATATGTATCATAAAGAATGCTATGCAAGCTAATTACAGCTCCTTGGGGAATATAGATTCAGAAATCTTCCACAGCCAAATTTTACTGGGGAAGACAAACTAAGTGAGATCACTTTAGTTCATTTTCCATTAAGAAACCTCTCATCCTCTCTGATGGCTCAAGAGGGAGAATTTGAAAATCAGCATGTTAAGATCACCTCCTGCCCAATCTGTCTACCAGGAAGACTCTTGATACTGATTAAGAAACAATTGTTACCTTCCGAGTATTAGCTGTTCTGTGTTATTATAATTCTTGCAACAGTTGCTCTCAGTGTCTCTATTTTTCATTTTTCTGTTACTGGGATTTGAGAAAAATTTTTGTAGTCTGATGAAAACCCGATACTTTCAGAAGAGCAAATGTTTTTCTCTGAAGCTTAGAGGTTCCAGTAGGGCAATCAACACCCACATGCTACCCACTGAAAAATGGAATCGTTTGGGGAAAATAAAAGTGGCAAACCTGCATTTATTAAAAATATGTGGTTGGGAATATAAAATCATAATTACATCTTGGGATCCTGAACAGCTGGTCTCTTTGGAAAAAAAATACTAAGTATTTAAAAGCCATCAGAAAAAATGTCCTCAATCAGCAATACATCACAACATTTGGCGTATATAGAACACATGCTGTATGTGCTTACTGTTTAGAAATAAATTCCATTTATTTTGATGGACTTAACACATTTAAAAGTGGGCAGAGAAATGTGTTGCATTATTTTATCTGTGGGAAGGCATCTGGGGTGACAATATGTCTTTACTGCCACCTGCAGCCAAGATCAGAAGGGGGAGCTTCCAGTTTGAGCTTCTTCAACGACAGACCGAAACCTCGTCTCTGCGAGGCTTCGATCCATGCTCGCTGCTGGAGCGCCCTGAGCCGGCTGGCTTCGGGGCTAAGAAACCCCGTAGAGGTGGTGAAAAGGGGGGAGACTGCCAGCAGGGTTGAGGAGAGCTGCATCTCTCCTCCCCAGCTGGCCATTACTCCCTTTCCTGAAGGCGGTTGCAGCGGTGGTCAGAAATGGCAACCACAGAGAAGAACTCGACCGGAAAAGAATGTGCAGGAGGAAGATAAGAGGAGAAAGTTTTGGTTGACCGGGTGAAACAGCAAAAGCAACAAATAAGGTACCCTGGAATTGAAACTATTAAAAAACAATAACATTGTTCCCTAAGAAGATTTTTAAGCTGCGAAGGAGAGAGAAAAGGGAAAAGATTTGATTTTTTTTCTCCTTTTCCTATACTGACAGCTAAGAGGCTTAAGCAAGAAATTGGAAAAAAATCAACGTTGACATCAATAGGCATTTAATGCTGAAAATAAAAAGTCAAGGGGATAATAAAGATTTCTGGATAATTAAAAGCTTTTGAAAACAGGAAAGGAGAGAGGAAGAATAAAAGGGCAGGATCTGGAAGGGAGGAGACTGCCTGGAATTAAAAAAGAACTTATAGCAAAATCTCAGCAAGACTTCCAAAAAGATACATTCTAACTGAAATATCGCAACAAAAACCCCAGGAAGAGAAAGTCGAAAAAGAAATAAGAAGATATAACTTGGGACTATCTGGATTACTTGATGATTTCTGGATTCTTGGTTATTGTTTTGAATGACTAAAATCAATCGGGTGGTTGTTTAAAACTGTTTAAAATGGCTCCACTTTTAGAAGAACTGAAAATGGAACTTAAAAGTACAAAGAAGATGCACAAGAAGGGAGAGGTTCTTTTGGCTTCGTATTTCAGTTTTTAGAAATGGAGATTTGGAATTATGAGAAACAACAAGAAATGCCTGCAAAACAAGAAGATTGCGACAAAGAAGAAGCCATCTTTAATGAACAAGTAATCTTAGATGTGGGGGGAAGGAAAGGGGGGGAAAGAGAATGGAAAGTTTAAGATTGGGAAAAACAACTCCAAAAAAAATAGAGTGAAAAATAAGTATAAAATCAGAAAGCAACAGAAGAGGGAAATGCAGAAGAAAGAATTAGAACTAGAGAGACAAGGGGGTAAAAAGGGGAGGGAGAAGATGAGAGGGAAGAAAGAAAGGAAAAGAAGTCATAAAGGACAGAAACAAAATACAGAGAAACAGGGCCTATTTAGAGATAATAGGTGAAAATTTAATGGAAAAAGGGATTCTGCAAAGGCACATAAGATAGTATGGTTATATTAGAAACAGAAATAATTTTAGAAAATATGAAACAATGTATGATTAAAATGTCTGATAAAATAGCTATTGTAATTCAGTGGAATGCTTGTCAATAAATAAATGTAATAAAAGGTATATTTAATGATTTATAAAACATATGTGAAATAAGGGAAAAATTAATTATGGAGATTATATGTGTTTTTAAGGAAGTATGATATTTAATTGAAAAGAAGTGTTAAAGATGTTAAGATTTTAATGATTATTAATGATAGAACTGAACTGGAATGGAATGAGGGTTTATAATTACACATATTTACAATCTTTTTTTTTAAAGAATATAGTGTGGTAAGAATGTACCAAGCAGAATTCGATTGGAAGTTATGTATTATGTATTATATTGAAGGTCATAAACTTAAGGTATATATTGAAGTTTAAATAAGAGTTGAATGGATGTAATTAAATGATATAAAGGTGTCATACTCCAATTAGTTACAGGAGAAAACTTGTTTAATTAGAAAAGATAATATGAAATTGAAACAGAAGAGACAAAAGTATAAATATAATGATTTGAATTGAGATGAGATAATCAAATTAAAATCGGGAAAATCAAAAGAGGGGAAAAACTATATAGAAAATGTAAAATAGTATAAGATATGGAATAGAATACAAAAAGGAGCATATAATTGAGTTTTGTGTCTGTATAAAGAAGTTCAACCCGGGACCATGCTATTTTCAAAAAAGATGTTTTACTTGTATTTTGTATGTGTAAAAAACCCAAATAAAACTTTATTTAAAAAAAAAGATAATCAGAAGAAGAAAAAAGATGTTCGATATTGAATTGGGAGGGAGAGACATTAACAAGTAAAGAAAATAGTAACTTTGACAACTAACTGGATAACTAATAATTGTAAGAAATGTTAACTATTTACCCTTTGTGACATATTGTTTCTTATTCTATTCCCAAAAAACCATACATTCTATTGTAGTTATAATCGACTATAATGCTTTATTTTTGCAGATACTAATAATTTGGGCAAATAATACTAGTTAATTTGAATTTCTAGTTTGTTCTGTTTTTCGGATGTTTCACTCTATTGATTATTGTTTTAATTTAGCAAAAAGTTCTATTAATGATCCCCTTACATGGTTATTGCTTCTCTATATCTTGATTCTGCCTAGTTAAGTGTCAGTACCCACTAATTTTGACTCTTCCTTAATAGTAATAATAATGACAAGCTCTGGTTAGCAGTTAGATGGGAGTCCCAAAAATGCTTTTTCAAGAGCAACTGGACTTTCTTGTTTTTCTTTGAAGATGTTTCACTTCAAGCAGCTTCTTCAGTTCGAACTGGATGGTGGGGAATGGAAGGATTTATATTCCTTGCAGATATCCGGTCATCTGCATTCTTTTAGAGAGTAGTTGAGGCCATCTGGAGGTATATCTGAGACATCAGGGTCACCTGAGTAATGTAAATGAGTGTGGAATTCAGCAGTTCTTGGAACTGTTGAAAGGACTACGTTGTAGATCCTTCCATTTCCCACCATCCATCAGAGCTGAAGAAACTTCTTGGATGGGAAAGGCCACTAAGAAATTACAGGGATTTAGGTGGACAGGATAGTTGGAAAGTAAATCACAGAAAGTATTTGCAATCAACCTTCTTCATTTAACCAAGAATACAACGTGGTAATCAAAAGTCAAACTGAATTGAGAGGCCTGTTCCTTTTTTATTGAGATAATAAGGAAGCATAAATTGCACAGATAACTGCTTTCATGTTATGCTGGTGGCTAGCTTCCCTTCTCTCCCTTCTTCCCAAACTTTCAACATTCCTTGGCATGAAGCCTAATATGCACAGCTGGGAGGAAAGATAAGAAGCAGGATGGAATTCTACTGCCTGCCATCATTGACACAAATGCAGTCTCAATTTCCTTACTCAAGAATTATATCTGGTCAAAATAGAGCAATCTGTAAATGGGGCAAAATACGTTTTACATTGAGTCCTACACTCCCCTACACTGATCTGAAGGCTTTTATTTCATAAGCCTCAGATCTAATCATTGGTATGGGTTTGATCATCAATGCACTATTTAAGAAGTTCAAGAAAGTATTTTGACTAATCAGTCCTAACCTAGTACTCCAAATTTTCTCTTCCTTTTTTTTTTTTTACTTCTCCCTATGATGTCTGCTCCATATATAATTTTACAGCCTTATGCCTGCTTGATGCAACTGCCACACAAGTAAGAGCATTTAATAGCAGCCCCCATTGACCTTTTCCATTCCAGGAAGGTTGTGAAATAACTGAAGTTGGTGGGACCTCTGAATAGCTATGCTTTTAGGTTTTTTTATTCTGTTTATGGAATTGGCCAGTAGTTCCTGCAGTTCTAAAATAAAGACATCTCAAGTTGAATTTAACTGTTGGTGATTGCATCCATGTAATATTCTTCAGAAGAGCACATAGAGGTGATTTGTCACTGCCTTCATCTCAGGAGTTTTAATTTTCCTGGTTATGCCAACAGCCCTGAAATTTCTAAATCAACCACACCCAGTTTGGGGCAGTGGGTTAGATGCTGGCTTAGAAACTAGTCATGCCTTCTAGTCATGTCTTTGGCATGAAAATTGTCTGGGAGACTTTGGGCCTGTCACCCTCTCTTAGCCCAATCCACCTCACAAGGTTTTTGTTATGAGGAAAATAGGAGGAGGAAAGACTATTGGGTATGTTTGGCACCTTCACTTATTTACAAAAATAATAAAGGTGGAATAAAAATACAAAAATAAATCCAGATACTGGTGTATGCCTGCTTCACTTCTGAGATGAGACACAGTCACTAAGTCAGAGGTGTCAAAATGGCAGCCTGTAGGCCAGATGCGTCACACACAGGCCACATCCACCCCAGCTCTGCGAAGAGAAAAAAAACATACGTCATGTGACAGCAACATGATGCAGCAAGTTTGTCACCCGTGTACTAGGTGATGTACCTGTTAAGATATTGTACTTAGAACTGCATTGCTTGTTGTCAAAATGCCTCATTGGGAATGAAATTAAAGCAACTTCTTGTGTATTATTTTATCTGCAGGAAAAGTGCTTCTGATTTAGTGGAACTCATGACTCTTTTTAAGAGAATGTTTTTCAATCTATTCAGAAAATGGTGGTAAGAGTAAGCAGTTAGCATTTCTGTAAATCACTTTTCAAAAAGAACTGTAGGTGCAGGAGAATTGGGTGTTCTGGTCCGAATTTAACCCCCTCCCTCCCAAAAAATTACTCATTTAATAATTTCAGCTCAAACATTTTCATAAAGATCCAAAGGGAATTCAAAAGATATTAAAACATATTCTATGCATTACTACAAACATAATACTGAAACGGAATCTCAAACTTGGTTGTGATTTACATATTCCTAGCTATAAATCTACTTTATAAAGACACAGTTCAGCCAAGAATATTTATATCCATATGATTTTGATGCTTCTGCAATTTGTCTCCCAAATAAATTGAAGTTTAAATGGTGTTCATTTTTTACTGAATTGTGGTCTATCTGTTCAAAATATTCTTGTATGGAAGGAGAATAATTACAAGTGGCTGTCAAACTGTTTATTTTGAAAAGAAGCGTTACAAATATTTATGCTAACATATCCTTGGAATATTATCAGCCTCCATCATCAATAGATTTGCCTCAATTGATTATGCACTAAAGCAATTTGCAGTACATTTTGTAGATATATTAGAACTAATGAAGATAAATGTCATGATTGCATCATTTTTTACTTAATTTCTTTTCTCAACATATCCTTGCTGAACCATGAAAAAAAATGCATGCCACAAGTACTTAGTGTCAAGTGTATAAATAAACATAATGGAGGCATTATTTCCTAAAGCACTGAAAAGAGGGAAATGTTTATACAATTTCAGATAAAACTTTATGGGTATATATTTTTATAATATCTTCTGATTGCAAAAGGAACTGCAGTATTTATTGCTAGACATTTAGGAAGGCAGGCAGGCAAGCAGGTAGGCAGACAGGCAGACAGATCCATCATATTAATCCTGTTCAGGATAAACAATATTATGCAAAATGAGAAATTGTGTAATAATTATCCATAAGAAGTCCTGTGGAGCCTTCAAACACCCTGCTGGAAGACCAGAGAGCATCCAAGAAAATGAGCTTACAGGTTGATAAAGTATTTTGTTGCCCATGGCAGCTATTTCATGAATGGTTGTCTTTATGAGAGAGACTTTTCAACATCAACATTTTGATTGTGGCATGGAAACTCCCTCTCTCTTTCCCATCTTGAAGAAAATTAAATCAGCCACTGATATTTGTTTTTAAGGCAAACTAAAAATGCAAAAATAAATGCAATCTAAAATAGATATATGTCTATAAAATACAATATATATAAAATGAATATAAAATTATATAGTGATGTATTTTTTGTCATTCTTCCTGAAAAATGTCAGAACAACATCCAATTTCTAATCATTGAGAAGCAACTACAGTTCTTGCCTTACATTTATTTACAGATGCTATGTGACAGGAAGCTCTTTTTGTATGTATAAAATCAAAAGGAGAACGTATCATTACAAAAACAGAAGCCATTCTGCTCCCAAATACCTTAAATGCTGATTTAATTTTCTCTGAAAGCTTTTCAGATAATGCAATGTCCCATATTCAATTCATCTATTATGATTAGAGAGACTGGAAGCCTTGTTGACTGCAATTTCTGTAGAAATAGCCATGTACAAAACACAAAATCCATCTTACAAGCCTCGTATTTAAAAATATATATTATCTTTTCCAATGGATAGCAAAACCAAAGTTCCACACACATTATATGTTGGGCTTAGAACTTAGTTCTGAGAATTGATCCAGATTGCTACATAGACCTATTTCTGGGGACATGGCTTAGCCCAGTTTTTGTTTGTTAATGGTACACTGGTTCAATCCAAATAAACAGGCATTAATTCATTATTGGCTATCAACAGGAGCACTGACATTTTTTTTCTAAGCTAAGAGTCCCTTGGCTTTTCAATTGAGTTACTGGAGGCTACACTCCAAAAGAGTATAGGTCAGAATCTAAAAGGGAAAAAAAAGTTAATATTATTAACTAATAACAGATTTTTCAGTTACTCATACATTTATAACTTTCCTCATTGAACATTTGGGGACAATGTTTGGAGAGACTCTGGAATTTGCCACATGGGCATTTAGAGTTCCCATTGATCCTGGATCTGCACCTGGGCTTCCTCTGGCTTAATAATTGAAACACCGCTGAGAGTGTCTCTTAAGGTGGGACTAGAAAATTCTTCCAGTCAGTGGTGGGATTCAAAATTTTTTACTACTGGTTCTGTGAACATGGCTTGGTGGGTGTGGTAGGGGAAGTTTACTGCAAAATCCCCATTCTCTCCCCACTCCTGGGGGAAGGCTACTGTAAAATCCCATTCCCTCCCCATCCCACTAACCTGCTTTCCAGCTCCGTTCTCCTGTGCAGGGCAACAAAAGAAGACCCAGTCAATCAGCTGGGACTCGGGAGGCAGAGAATAGATGCGGGCAGGGCCAGTCAGAGGTGGCATTTACCGGTTCTCCAAAGTACTCAAAATTTCCACTACCGGTTCTCCAGAACTGGTCAGAACCTGCTGAATACCACTCTTGCTTCCAGTGCATTAAGACAGAGCTTTCCAAACTTGGCAACTTTTAAGATTTGTGGATTTCAAGTCCCAGAATTCATGCTGGCTGGGGAATTCTGGGAGTTGAAGTCCATAAGTCTTAAAGATGCCAAGTTTGGAAGCCTCTGTATTAAGAAACTTTTTGCAAAATATTGATAGTTAGCACAAGGTAGGATATTAAGTGCATCTAAAAATTAAGCTGTTCCTGCTCCTGGTTAAAGAAAAGAATGAAAGATCAGCCACATAGAATGCTCAGTCTTTCAGGTGCAAAAGTTCCACTAGATGGCAATCTAATTAGACTTTTGTTGTCTTGTCAGCAAAAGTAAAGAAATTAAAACAAAATTAAGGAAAAGACCCTGTCTTTTAAAAAGATTCCCCCCCCCCATTTTTAAAGCTTATATTTACACTATTACTATCTATGTCAGAAGTGAAATTCTTGAATTTTACTCATGAAACCAAAGCTTGGAGCTGAATAAGACTAAGCAGATGTAACTGATAATTCTATTGTTATATTACTGGTGGTGTCATATAACATATGTAGCTGTATATGGCATCATGTAACATATGTAGCTATATTCTGGGTATAAATATCAATTATTGTGAAATGATTTCCACACAGACCATCCTTCACATGTCTCTTTAATTCTGTACTATCTTTTATGTCGTAAGAATCATATATTTATCAGGAACCTAAGTAACTAGGTCAGTGGTTCTCAAAGGGGATAATTTGGGCACATCCTGGTGATAATAAAGCAATTGTAATTGTTTGTTTGAGATCTAGTTTAGGACTGCCATGCCAAGAAAACAACAGAGACTTTTTTTTCTTTTGGTGGGATAATGACCTTATTCAAAACTGGGGAAAGGGCCAAGCAGTTTAAGAACCACTGAAGTAGGTGCTACACAATTAATATGGAATGTTAAAGCCATAGGGGTAATTTAAAGCAAAATCTTCAGAATCTTGATTTCTGGTGATTTACAACCTCTGGGCTGCCATCTAGTTATCCTGCAGATTGTTTTCCCCATGCAACTTAACACACACAGGATGCACCAACTCAAGCACATACACATGATGCACCAACATATTGACACTAAACTTGCAACCACAAATGTATTTATTTGATTTATTTGATTTGTCAATCGCTTACAAGATAATAGGTATAAGTATAAACATAGTTATGAATACATGAAATGGATACATATAAGAAAATAAAAAGAAACAATAGGACAGGGATGGTAGGCACGTTGGTGCGCGTATGCACGCCCCCTACAGACCTCTTAGGAAAGGGGTGAGGTCAATAGTAGACAGTCTAAGGTTAAAGTTTTGGGGTTTGGGGAAGAAACCACAGAGTCAGGTAGAGTATTCCAGACATTGACCACTCTGTTGCTAAAGTCGTATTTCCTGCAATCAAGTTTGGTGCAGTTTACCTTGAGTTTGTATCTATTGTGTGCTCTTGTATTGTTATGGTTGAAGCTGAAGTATTCATTGACTGGTAGGACATTGCAATGTATGGTTTTATATACTATGCTTAGATTGGACCGAAGGCGGCGTAGTTCTTAATTGCTTGTTCCCATACTATTTGTCATGGCACTTTGGTATATTTAGGCATCATCAACAGATAAACAAATGATAAAACAATTGTTTTACAAATGCTTTAAAATGACAATTGTTTTATCATTTGTTATTTGTTCAATTGTTGCTGAATGGCATGGTGGCCCAGTGGTGAAGATGCTTACCTCCCACTAGAAAGGTTGAGAATTTAATTCTAGGTACTGGCAGATGTTTTTCTCCCAGGACACAAAGAAAAAATATCTGCTGTGAACTCCATGTGGTGTCAGAAAGGTCATCCAGCTGGTAAATGCTCAGCTCCATCCAGTTGCTCCAACTCTACTCTGTATTAAGGGATTACAGAGTCATAAAAAGGGAAAGTTTTATTTGCTCAATTGTTGCTAGCCATCCAGAGTTACTCCATACTTATCTTATCTTATATATTATCTTATCTTATAAATACAAAAATAAAATCTGATTTTGCCAGAGCTCAAATATAGCTATGTAAAATAAATATCCACCAAGACAACTTTTATATCAAAATCTGGCCTGTGAATAACCTGGATATCAACACTGATCAAAGTTTGATCTTATCACTTGAGAAAGGGTCCTCTCGACACACATTTAGTGTCAAATTTTCCTGTAGATTTGGGGTGAGGAGGAGAATCTGATCGTCTGGTTTAGAAGCCTCCCCACACCCTCTCTTAACAATTGAGTTTCCTTAACAGTTGAGGGTATTTTGAAAGCTTCATTGGCGACAATGGAAGATTCTTAAGAAACCAGATGGTTATGTGGTATGCATATATAGTTCTGGGGAATAGAAGTCATCTGATGAGTTAGTTCACCCTTCCTTTTCAGTGCCCCAGAATTATCTGAAGCAATCTCTCCAGTATAGCATGTAGGTAAGGTAGGACAGAAGTAAATGGAAGAGGAAATATTCAGGGAAATGGCGGGAGCTGGAAATAGAAAGAGTCCTCCTCTGTGCTCTGTGGAAAGAGTGTGAGTTGGTCCTTCCCACTTGAACCCTCCCACATTAAGTTTGACTCCATCAGCAGTTGGTATTCCCCATTTCAGGTTATCCCCGAAAGAATGCAATCTTCAGGCTCAAAAAAGGGTTTCTACCTCTCTCAGAAGCTCATTTTGTCCCTACTTACATTAAACATAATTCTAATACAATAACAACAAAACACTCTAAAGCAGTTTGGCCTCACAAAGGGAGCCTTAGAAGAACTAAATGCAGCGCTATCATGTTTGCCATGTAATTTTTCTGAATCCTAAAATATTAATAATAGTCTTTAAGAACCATCTTGTCCGCATTAATATTCCCTCTTGTTACTCAGCAGTGTAATTATCTGATTTAATAGCCAGCCTGTAAACCCAGGTTGCTCTTGCTGCCTATTCTGCCAGGCCTGCAATCAGCTAACAGCTATGTTTCTTATTAGTTAGCCCTTTGATTTGATAAGAAGTCCTTTAGGCATGGAACAGAACCATCTTCTTTTCCCACAAACACCAAATGTGCTTCTTGACCTTTTTTTAATAAAAACCCCCCACAATGTTGTATGGGTTTTAAATATTTTGTTTGCATTTATTGTCTCTCTTGTACCACCTTTTCATTATTAAAGAAACATTTGGGGGTTAAATTCTTTTCCCACATGATGTCTGGTCCTGATATTTAATCATAGGGATTTGCTGCTGGTCACACATTACTTGAACTCTCCTCTCACTGTATATCATTTCAGCCAGATCTCCTGATTAAATTATGGTACTGCTCATTTGGGGATGATATGTTCCTTCATCCTGCTAGGAAGCAAAATTGGATAACAAAAGGTCTGCAACAGTGCCTTGTAAATAGCTCTGTTCATAATCGCAAGGGATACAGGCTCTCTATTTGTTTATATAACTTCTTAATTCTATTTTATGTCTAGGAAGGCAAGCTGTGTGTCATGTTTTGAGGATTCCGGTATTGATTTAACATGTTTTTAAAATGTTGCCACTTTCAGAACATTTTAGAAGACATACACAGTTAAAATGGGGGAGGGGGAAGAGTACAGATGGTATTCTACTTACAACAGTTCATTCAGTGGTCATTTGAAGTTACAATGGCACTGAAAATAGTGATTTATGACTGTTTTTCACATGACCATTGCAGCATCCCCATGGTCATGTGATCAAAATTCAGACTCTTGGCAACTGGTTCATTACGGTTGCATTGTCCCAGGGTCATTGACCCTGGATTGCGAACTTCTGACCAGCAAAGTCAATGGGGAAGACAGATTCACTTTGAACCCTGTCACTAATTCAGTGACTGCGATGATTTCAGTGGTGGTATGCTATCGGTTCAGACTGGTTCAGCCGAACTGGTAGTAAAAAAAAAAGCCTCCAATCAGCTGAGAGGAGGGAAAAAAGCCTAAAGAAGAGAAAAGCACATGGGTGGGTGGGAAGGTCGCTCCTACCTTTTCATTTCTTCAACCTCTCAGCTGATTGGTGCATTAGGGGTGTGGGTGTGGGCGCACGATCGATTGCCCACCGAACCAGTAGTGGCACAGGTAGGATTCCACTACTGAGTGATTCCTTCACAACTGTAGCAAGAAAGGTCATAAAATAGGGCAAAATTCATTTAACATCTGTCTCACTTAGCAACAGAAATTTTGGATTTGATTGTGGTCATATGTTGAGGACTGCCTGTATTAAAATTATCACAATGCCTGGTTAAAGCTACTTTAACAGAAGCTTGCTGAAAGT
Source organism: Notechis scutatus (assembly GCF_049901735.1). Classification (NCBI taxonomy): domain Eukaryota; kingdom Metazoa; phylum Chordata; class Lepidosauria; order Squamata; family Elapidae; genus Notechis; species Notechis scutatus. The sequence goes on along the minus strand of NC_142009.1, from coordinate 95,085,459 downwards.
CTGAAAGTACAAATCTCCTGCCATCTCCTTTAGCCTGAGAAGTGAGGGAGGATCTCTTTTAAGCCTCTGTTCTCCACCCATTATGAAGCTAGAGGCGATATCCTCTGTTACCTGATTGTTCCCTAGGCCAGTGATCCCCAACCTTTTTTACACCGCGGCCCAGTATCCTCAACCTTTTTTATGGCGTGGCCCGGTACCGGCATTAGCTGGGCGCCGCCATCTTTTTTTGATGAAAAAGTGCTTCCGGTGACCTCACTGGAAGCACTTTTTCATCAAAAAGATGGCGGCGCAGAGCTTCGGTGAGCTTTTCCGGTAGAAATGGCTTTCTACCGGAAAAGCTCACGAGCGTAGCGCCGCCATCTTTTTGATGAAAACGTGCTTCCGGTGAGCTTTCTACCGGAAAAGTTCACCGGAAGCACTTTTTCATCAAAAAAGATGGGCGCCCAGCAAGCCAGTGGCCCGGTAGGACATGTTCCACGGACCGGTACCGGTCTGCGGACCAGTGGTTGGGGACCCCTGCCCTAGGCAGCATTTCTTCCTTCTGTCTCCCAAGATGTTTCTAACATACCACTGAGCAGTGGTGGTGCAGTGGTTAGAATGCTGTACTGCAGGCTACTTCTGATGATCACTGGCTGCCAGCAGTTTGACAGTTCAGGTCTCACTGGCTCAAGGTTGACTCAACCTTCCATCCTTCCGAGGTCGGTAACATGAGGACTCAGATTGTTGGGGGAAACATGCTGACTCTGTAAATCACTTAGAGAGGGCTGTAAACAGGAGTGGGATTATACCAGTTTGCACCTATTCGCTAGAACCGGTTGTTAACACTCTAAGCAGTTTGGAGAACCAGTTGTTAGAAGAAATTACTGGCCTAATCCTGTAAGGAAGGCAGGAAGGAAACATTCTGGAGTTCCTTACAGAAACTGCTTCTGTGTTAACCCTTATTATGTTCTTGGCAGGACTAGACTTCCTGTCTCAGGAACTTCTCTGGAGTTTTTTTCTCCTCCTGTGCTGGTACTTTGCTTGTGTGGAGTGACAATTCAAAGTTACAATGGCACTGAAAAAAAGTGATTTATGACCATTTTTCACACTTACGACTTTTGCAACATCCTCACATTCATGAGAGGCCAGGTGAGGAGATGCGTGCCTCGATGTGAGTGATATTGAGTTGGCCACACCCGGCCAATAACATGACCACCAAGCCACGCCCACCAACTTAGCCATGCCCACAGAACTGGTTGTTAAAAAATTTGAATCCCATCTTTGGCTGTAAAGCACTGTGAAGTGGTATATAAGTCTAAGTGCTATTGGTATTGCTAATGCTAGAAGATTTTAGATGTTATATGCCTGTCTCCAAGTTACTATGAAGCAGGCCAATAGGCCTCAATGACAACAAACCATTCCTGTATAGAGTGCCAGTTGTAACACAATAAAAGAATAACTTATACAATCTATCAAATGAAACAAGCTATGTACTGTACTAGAAAAATGTTTTTTTTCTTCCAATAATGTAAGATGCTGAACTGAACTGTTAGCACCAGCAAATTAAAATCGCTGATGAAACCTTGCTGAGTGACACATAATTACCCAAAGAGCGTAAGCAGCAATCCAATGTCAGTACACCAGTATTTGTCCAGGTGAGATGCAAAAGATTAGAAGAATGTCAGAGGTCACTAATCCATCAATTTGCAGGGGGAATTTTCCTCTGACAGTTAAAATAAGTGCTTTTTGGAGCTGACACTCCACTACCCACTTCTTGGGGAAAAAATAATGAGTGGTAAATTGTCACAAATGTCAGCTAGAATTGCAGTTCTGGCTATTAGAGTAAATGAGAGACTACTTAAGAAAGTTTCAGGGAGCCAAAAATAAAGTCTGCCCTTCCACAACATATGGTCTCAGTAAAAACTTTGTAACTTTCCCCTATGAGGGTTGGATCACTTTTGAAAGGATCATAAATATGAGGAATAGAATAGAATAGAATAGAATAGAATAGAATAGAATAGAATAGAATAGAATAGAATAGAATTCTTTATTGGCCAAGTGTGATTGGACACACAAGGAATTTGTCTTGGTGCAAAGATCTCAACCTTCTAAACTTCCATACGTTGACAGGTGAATGTAACTGTGAGAATTGTGGCTGGAATTATAATATTTGCTTTCTGGGAAAAACAAGAGTGAGAACCTAATTGTGGGTAAAAAAAGTAAGACTACTCTCATTCCACTTTAAAACCTTAAAAGTGTCTTGAAAATTGCAATTTTTAAGTTGACTTTTGGATATTTTCCAAGGTGTTTGGGGGCTTAAGAATGGGAGTACTTTACCTCTCAGTTTTATTTTTTAATCCTTAAACTCCCCAAAAGACCCCCACAAAAAAATAATAAAAAATAATAACAAATGAAATCTTGGGCTGTGTTTTCTTTTTGCTTAAGGATGGGAAAGAAAATGAAACATGAAGAGTGATAAAATTCCCTGTTTCAATTTCAATTCCCTGTTTCCTAAGAGGCCTGTAGGGGGCGTGCATAAGCGCGCCAACGTGCCGACCGTCCCTGTCCTATTGTTTCTTTTATTTTTCTTATATGTACCCATTTCATGTATTCATAACTATGTATATACTTATACCTATTATCTTGGTAAGCGATTGACAAATCTAAATAAATAAATAAATAAATAAATAAATAAATAGCATCATGTATGGCCTTCCTGGACCTTGATGCTCTTCTTACAAGAGTTCTCAATGCCCCCATTGTTTCATGCTTGGTTACTGTCATGGAGCTGCCTTTGAAGGCTACTCAGAAGCTGCCCTTAGTACAAAATAAATAACAGCTGCCAATGTCATATAACACTGATCATCAATAGACTTTCAATACAATGTGAAGTCTTAGTTCATTCTATAAAGCCCTTTCATAGCTGGGAACCTCAGAATTTGAAAAACACCTCCTCCAGGGACATGCCCCCCACCCGTCCAAACACTCAGAGAAAGGAAGTCATTGTTTCTCATGCTTTATTTCCGTTACGAAACACTTTCCCTTTAAAATTTAAATGGCATATTTCCTTACTATTTTTCATAAGACTGTCGAGACAGAATTTTTCTGGAGTGCTTTTGATGGCTCAGGTTAATGATAGCTGTACAATGTCAGAGTATAAGTCATGTTATTTTGCTATTTTTATTCTTGTTTACTTGATTTTATTCTGGTATCTAGTGTCTAAACATAATAAATGAAATAGTGTCTAAATATAATAAATGAAAATATCCATCCATTTTGCCACTGAATATTGTTGTGTGATTTCAGGATGCTGGGATACAATAAATAAGAATTCTGGCCTATGTTACATGAACTATGGCTCACCTACACCTATCCTATTGCAAAAAAATATTTGTCGGGCAAAGTAATTTCCTATTTTTGGGGCAAAGTAATTTCCTTTATATAAACTATGCCCCAATATTCATTTCAGGTTAGCTACTTCATCCAAAATTCAAGAGATTTCCAAATGACAAATAGCAAAAAACAATGAAAACAACTAAATCTTCAGAAATGCCAATTTCTTCCATTCATTTCTTTGACTAGTCTCCCTTATTTTATTTGCTAATGTTCTTTTATATATTTAAAAAGCTTGCATTTTTACATCAAATAATTGATAGATGCTTCAGTGTGTTCCTTTACACAAGGTTTTGCTGATTTTAGTAAAAGTTACTAGTTTAAATTTCAGAAGACTAAAGGGTTAAAAAACGATTTCAGAAAGATACCCTGTCAGCACATGAGTAACCAGATACTTTTCATTCACAGTTTTTAAAATTGACATACAAGACAGCATAAAACTCTATAGAATGTCATAGCAAAAGTAGAATTTGAATCTTGAATCTGCCATATTTATTATTAAATTTATACAGCTCCTGTCTCACTGACTGATATTACAAATCTCGCTTTCTATATAAAAATGGATATAGAACTCCAATGGCAGCATTGTCCTAACAGCCTAAAATGAATTCAATAAATACTATAGGAACTTTTCCAATCTTAGGAGCTAAAGAAAATCTAGTCTTATCCAATAACCCAATTTATTTTAGTCCTGCTAGCCTGGACTGTGCAGGGAATGGCAGTTTTACCTGAAAATGTTTGAAAGCCTTCATAAACTAGTGTTAAACTAGATATTACTTAATATCCATGGCTTTTAACCAAAGTTTTGGCTGGTAAGTTCTGATCAATATTTGATCTGTAACCATTTGTGTCTTAGTAGCCTTTCTAAGTCAAAGTCACTAAAGTATAGGTTTCTTTCTCCACTTTCCTTAAGTCATGGAATCTGATATCACAAACATCTTCCTATTTTTAGGTGGCATAGAGTTATCTTGCTCCTGAATTCCTGTTCTGAAAAGAGGCGATGGAGGATTCTTATTTTTAATTAATTTAAAGTTGAATAAAGAGAAGGGGTTATCCTTGGGAATAGTCAAACAAACTCACTTACATGGGTTCTTTTTCTGAGATCGCACGCCAAGGCATATTTAGAACTTATCCTTCATTTGTCTTGTAGAGAAGGACACCAACTTGGAAAGATGGAAGATAACTAAATAGCAGCCTATAAATTCTAGTGTGATCCAAAGACAAATAAATGAGGAGAGGTAAATCTGTATGTACAAACACACCTTTTACTTGGTTTCATAAACATTTTATTTTTATATGATGCTGCTGTCAGTGAATGGTTAGAAGCAATGGCTGATTTGCCTATGTTATTTACTGCTACGGATAATATGTACTATATTAATATATTGACCTCCTAAGCCTCAGAATTCTCATCAAAACAAACGATAACTTTGGGTTCAGCAATAGTCATAACACCACATTTGAGGATATGAATCAAATGACTTAATTTAATACTTCTTGTACCGAATACCAACCACCGGTACCAGCAACCACACTTGGATGGCTCTCTATGCATTCGCTTTAATGACCATTTCTGACAGGAAGACAAAGAGCATTAATATAACTCTAAAAATGGTTGACTTTTCAAAAAGTTTGTTAACAGGAGTTCAACATTTCCAGTTTGGTTCAGTTAATTATGCAAATCCCTATGCACAGTGATATTTGCTTGAGACCTATAGAGAGACCTTGCAACAAAGAACTTAAAATCATTCCACACAAGTAGACATTTGTGATGCATCACCTCCCACATCACTACTGTGTGGTGTCACTGAAGACCATCCTGGCAGGGTTTCAGTATTTTCTTTGGCACTGCAAGGAAGAAAATTGCTGTGACTTCTTATATTTAGGGCTGTCAACAAATCAACACTATTAAAAATCTCATGAAGCACTATAATTCCAGTCTGGGGAAGGAAGGCCGAGGAGAGTGAGTAGCAGATGGAATTAGATGCACAGCCCATGTTCTAGTGTTTTGGTTTTAAATACTCAGCAGCAAGTTATCTGACATTTCCTGAGTTTCTGATTCTCTTAAGGTAGTTCAAAAACAATAAATGAATTATACTTTTATCTAATATATAAAATTTGTTATAATTGTTATTAATTTTTTTGAAGTTATCTCATTTATTTGTCCCAGTTCAACACATAAAGCTCTTCTCAGCCAACCACCATTGTATATGCTTTCTCCCATATGATCCTGTCTATATTCTAAGACAGTATTTCTTAAACATTTTCCCTCAGGCCCTCTCCCCAGTTATAAAAATTATGGAGGATCCCAAAGAGCTTTTGGTTGTTTGGCTTATATTTATTAATATTTACCATATTAAAAATTAAAAATGACATGTCTTCTGCTGCTACCCCTTATCACAGTTGTTTGAAGGGATATTATTAATATTTTATTATTTTTTGATTTTGTGGGTCCTTGAGAGGGACTTGGCAAAGTCCAGAGGGCTTTGAACCACACTTGCAAAACTCTACCCTAAAATGCTGTTTTCTGTCACTCCCAGACTGAGTATGGTGAACAGCTGGTGCTTCAGTTTTTGAATGCTTTTTCCTAGCCTGACACCAACTGGTTATCTTCTATCTACTCTCTGAAGCATTTCGATATATTAATATTGTATGTTTGGATGCTGGAGCAAAGCTTTTTAACAATATAATAGAGAATCAGAAGAAGGAAAGCTGGCTATGCTTCTTCTGATTCTCTCTTATATTGTTAATCATTGTCAGTTTTTTAAAAAAATAAAATCAGGTTATGATTTTAGACTCTTTACTAGGGACAATACATTTAAAATAGTTTTGCTGTTACTATAGCAATTGATTTTAGAAGTAGATTTTAGAAGTATATAATCTATCTCTGCTGATTTTATACATTTTTGCTCTATTAAACGTATGGCAAATAGCATATACAGTATCTATACCTGCCTGCCCTAAATGTATTTGGATTTCCAATCCTAAAATGTTTAGCCAGCAGCAAACACATATACCCAATTGGTATGTCTATATGCACAGATGAAGTAACCAAAAGTATTTTCAAAATTGTGCTAGCAGGAGGTTGGCCAATAAAACAGCACCACAGACTTTTAGTCTGTTCATGTAAAAATTAACAGAACAGTGGGATGATTGTGATCACAACATGCTAGTTCCCCCTTGATTAATCTCTATAATGAGCCAGGAGGCCTGAAAATGTTGTGTCTTGTCTACCGATCAAACAAAAGACACTATAATTTGGAGGAGCTTTTTTTGTTGTTGTTTTACTGAAACTGCTAAAATTAACTCCCTGGTGGCTATAAAAACTACAAAATATACAGACCAGCCAAGATAATCAAGCAACAAACAGAGCCAGTTTGGTCCATTGGTTAAGGCATCAGGCTAGAAAGTGAGAGGCTGTGAATTCAAGTCCTGCCTTAGCCAATCCACAAAAGCCAGCTGGGTGACTTTGAGCCAGTCACTTTCTCGATCCAACTCATTTCACAAGGTTGTTGTCGTTGTAGGGGCAATAGGAGGAGGAAGATGTGCCTTGGATTGTTTGTAAAAATAATAAAGGCAGGGTACAAACAAACAAACTGTAATATCAGACATGCTTAATCGATTAACAATTATCCATTACTTTATATAAGTTCTTTACTTGGGTTACACTTATTTTTGAAAACAATTATGTCATCATCATCATCATCATCATCATCATCATCATCATGATCATAGCCATTGTCTATCCACTGCAGGATGAAGGCCTCTTCCACATGTTTCCAACCAATACGTCCGGAACTTTCTTTTGCCAATTGGGCCCACAATACTTGCTAATGTTGTCGATCCATCTTGTTTTAGGTTTATTTTGTGGACACTTTTTATCAAGTGGGATCCATTCTATGTTTCAAAGGCCAATAAAGGGTAAATCTATTGGTTGTTATTTATTCTGTTGACAAGATATCTGGGTGATTCATAAGAAGCAACAAGGAATTTGTTTATAAGTGAGTATAGTAGCAACAAATGATGTTATTGGTCTATTGAAATAAAGAAAGTGTTATGCCCCTGTTAGAATCTGATTCGAGGGAGAGACAGAACAGCTGACAGGGAGTGGGAGTGTGGATCAGTGGCTTTGGAGGAAACCGGGGAAGAGAACAGTCCGGCTGGGCATTCAGAGGAAGACCCAGGCTCACCCTTTTTATCTTGTTTTCCCAGCTGCAGCTAATGAAGGGAATCAGGGCCTTTTTCTCCCCCATAACCGATGTTGCTCCCTTATCCGTTCCTCCCTGCATGCCCTAGGATAAAAAGGGGGTGAGCCTGGGTCTTCCTCTAAATGCTCAGATGGACTGTGCCTTTCCCCAGTTTCCTCCACAGCCACTGGATCCACACACCCACTCCCTGTCAGCTATTCCACCTCTCACTCGGAATCAGATTCCAACAGGGGCATGACAGAAAGCTTGCATTAATCAGAAATGGATTTTGTGTAAAGGGATTGTGAGCTGTGTTTGGTTCTTTTATTCCAAACGGATGTCTAATTCAAAATGTTTTCCTAATTTTGGCACCTCACTCTAATTTGTAGCTCTCAATGTACATTTTGTAAGGCTCAAATCAGTTGGTCTCCACTTTTTCAGAAGAACTTGTTTCTTGGTGGGATCTAGAATCAATCTGAGACTTCTTAGTGATGGTCAGATGATACCTCCAAGTGGAATGAATTGGGTAGAATGAGCTGCATTCACAGTCATTCTCAAAGATGTTTGCATTGAGAGCTTCCTCATATGGCAATAGTATCTTGTCCTTATAAAACAACAAGCCGTAGTGTTTTATTTCAAGAGGAGTATTTAGCTGTGGAAATAATATTCATGACAGCAACAACAACATAATCTTTTCCTGTCACAGTGCAGTTCTAAATCAGTGCCTGAAGTCAGCATTTCTCACTTTTTTGAAACTAACAATATGAATTATTTCAAGTTATGCAAATTTTGTAGTTAATTTGCTGCACTGCACTTGGAAAGAGTTAATAGGAACTATTACCACAAGATGACATGATTTAGGTATAAAGAACCAAGAGAAGAATAATTTCCATGCTTCTCAAATTCATGAAGAAATACCTATTCCCAGAGAGAAAATATTTCACTTCTTTCTTGATTCATCAGTCCAACTGGAAGCTCCTGATAGATTTTCTTTTCTTCTCAGAGACCAACTTTGTACTGCTTATGACATTTCAATGTGTGTGCATTCTGTTGTTATGATAGTTATAAAAAAAACAGACAATGCATTTTCTACCTTTCTAGAAAAGCAAGATAAATCTTTATTTCTTTCTTTGACAGTGTTCAGTATGTCAAAATGGATGTCACATACCTGCTCCAGATGCTTGCTGACATTTTCCATGCAAACACAAAGCATATGTTGAAAGTACAAACACACTTTATCCTTCAGAGACTTGGACATTTATGCTGCTTCTGATTTGGTGAAGACAAGAACAAAAATGTTGGTTCTGTCTTAACCTTTGGAGATTTTCATTCTTCTCTAATCTTTCCCTGGCTTCTCTCACCTTTTGAAATCATTCACAAGATGGTTTCAAATGAGAATTCTTCTGTAAGTTTTGAACTTCTTGATATTCTAATGTCACTTGAGCTCCGGAAGTCTACAGATAAAGGTTCCTTCAAGCTAGGTAAGACCAAGAAACAGGAACAGCAAGGATTTCAGATGGGCTTTTAATTATTGAGGGTATAATAATAGAACCTTGAAAGTTTAGCAGTTTCTTTGTTCCACAACTTATATCAAACCAAACAAGGCCTGGTTATTTTGAATTTCTAGAACTGAGTAATCTTTTCAGAATTTCTTCCCCTAATAATTTGTTCCCCATTCTGAGGACCAAGTCTATATTCCCTCAGAGTATTCAAAGAAATCTTAAGAATTGAAGTATGGCATCATTGGGAGTGAAAATTAAAGTATCCTAAATAATTTGGGTTGTTACGTTTTATTAGCAGGTTCTGTAGCAGAGGTTCCAGTTGAAGTCCCATTTCTCTTTCTCGGAATAGATCCCTGGATTGGTGACTAAGTTCTTGGAACTTTGCATTATGAGTACAGGAAAAACTCCCTTAATTTCCTGCTAAATTTTGAAGATTGTTGTTCTAGGTTTTTTTTGAAAACAGAGTGAACACCATAGCTGAAACTTGAATTCCTGTCAGGGGCAGGAAATAGGGAGTTTTGGTTTACCTTGGAGAATGTATTTTTAGCTTGATTCCCCTTATCTTAATGACTCTACTTAAGTATTTCTGTGGTCAGCTTTCCTAATTTTTGTAATAGCCATTAACAGGCTGCTCTGAGTTTTCCTTTCAGCTGATGCTTCTTAATTTTCTTAAAGTGGTGGGGGGGGAGCGGGGCTGGCTTGAGTCTTTTATATTTGATGGCTTTATCAAAGAGAAGTTGGTAATAACTTGTGAGGCCCTCCATGCTGACTAGTGGTGTGTCTTTTAAGACTTAGAGTCCTATTTCATATACAGGTAGTCTTTGACTAACAACCATAATTGGGACCAGAATTCCCTTTATTAAGCAAGGTGGTTGTTAAGTAAATCACATCTGATTTTGCAACTTTTTTTTGCCATGGTTGTTAAAGGAATCATGAGATTGCTAAGCAAATCCAGCTTCCCCCATTGACTTTGCTTGTTGGAAGTTGCCTGGGAAAGTCTCAAATGGCGATCACATGACTCCAAGGCACTGCAACCATCAAAAATACATGCTAGTTGCCAACTGCCTGAATTTTGATCATGTGACCATGGAAATGCTGTGATGGTTTTAAGTGCCAGTCACTTTTTCCAGTGCCATCATAACTTCAGTCACTATATAAATGGCTATAGGTTGAGGACTACCTGAAAAGGGCTTTCTACCCTGTTGCAATCTATTAAAACTTCTGTTACATGGAAGTAACCAACATGTAACCAACATAAAATATGGCTTCAAAGCCTTCATTACTTCACTGATTTACTGAAAGGAGACAATGAGGTACTATCACCAGAAGCAAAACAATCACACAACAGCAGTTGAAAGAATAATTCTTTAATCTTTGCCTGTTATTTTCCATGCATAATTTCCCTTTCAGGTGTTTTCCTGAGAATGGAAAAACAACAAGGGAATATGATTCAGAATAAATTGTTAGTAAATCTCCATTATCTCGTTTATTTTGCTTTCTCATTTTGTCTTATTCATTCTGTTTTCTTTTCAGTTTTTGCTTCATCTTTCTTTCCAAATGTCCAATTTAGCCTGTTCAGCTTTTATTTCCTTCATAACTGCAGTCTGCTTTCTAAATTCCCTGGTCTCCATTTGCATCATTTTGCCCATCAAGTATTCTTCTTTAAAATGTTGCTGACGTTGTTGAAGCTTTCTCTGCATAATTTTTAAAAAATTGAATGGTTAAAATAGAACAATTACATTTGCCATTGTTGAAAGCAATTCCATTTGTTTCAAGATATTGTGACCCTATCCTACATAAGTATAATAAATCAGTTGCAGTGCTATAATTACACTTTTACTTTAAAAAAATGCAAACAACAAAATCATTCAAAATGCAATATGCAACCAATAGCTATTTCAGCTCTTTATTATTATAATATGGGGTGAGAGGTGGGCTTTTATTCCTTATTTCCTCCCAACTTAAGAGGAGCCAAACAAAAATTTTCATAGACAGCCGGACAATGGGGATTGGCACAGTGGGAAAAAAATAAAAAATGAACACAATACTAAGATTGTTTTAATGGGATCGTTTACTTCCAATGAAATTGGAAGTAAATTAATTAGTAAATGATTGTTGAAATATTAACCGAACAACCAGCTTAAAAATTAATAGATGAAAATAGCTAAGTAACTATGCATCTGGGACATCAATCCTCCCTAGATAACGACTGCCCCTGGAAGCATTCATTTTCTGCATCAGCATAAAATAATTTTGTTGTTGAGGGTGTCTCTAAAGTTGTCAGTTACTGTAATGAAACAAGAACTATATATTGTACTGAACAATACCTAGGAGATTTAGTAATAATAGTTAAAGATAAAGGTAAAGGTCCCCCTGCACATGTGTGCTAGTTGTTTCTGGCTCTAGGGGGCGGTGCTCATCTCCATTTCTAAGCTGAAGAGCCAACAGTGTCGGAAGACATCTCCGTGGTCGTGTAGCCAGCATGACTAAATTCCAAAGGCGCAGGGAGTGCTGTTACCTTCTCACCAAAGTGGTCCTGCATTGTTATGTGCTTTTGAACTGCTAGGTTGGCAGAAGCTGGGACAATAACGGGAGCTCACTCCGTTATGCGGCGCTAGAAATGTGAACCATTGAACTGCCAACCTTCTGATCGACAAGCTTAGTGTCTTAGCCGCTGAGCCACCGTGTCCCTACACTTAATGTATTATTAATGTAATGTTTCATGTAATAATTGTGCAAGAAAGGGAAATGAAGGCAGACTTTTATCACCTTTGTCTGTTTGGCAATTTTGAATACAGTTAGTCCTCAATAATGGTAATTGGGTCCAGGAACTCCACTGCTAAGTAATGTAGTTCTAAAGCCCAAAGTCATGTGATTGCACTGACTAACAACGGCAATAGTGGCAGGTCCAGTGGCCATGGTTAGGTGAATTCCATGCAGTTGCAATGTCCCAAGCTCATATGATCACTATTTGCAACATTTGCCCCATTGACTTTGAAGGGAGAAGTTGAGAAACCGTTAACCTGCCTGTGTTTATCTGCTATTAATATATTTACTATATTGATTCTGCTGGATTTTACATTGGCCATAGAGCCTCCAATCTTCTATCTCTAACCATGGAAGGCTGCAGTAGGAACTTGATATGTGATTAGAATATGTGATTAGAATCATTAAATGCATGTGAATAAAAAAAAATGTTCCAGTAGGCATTTACACATTTAAAAATGCATGAAAGGGGCAATTATTTGTTTCTACATTAAGCAAGGCTATGGGTTTGGGGCCAAGATTTTCATAAGCAATATGATCATTGCAATATTTTCATAAGCAATATGGTCACTATAATAGTTCTTATGAGAGTGCTGTCACATATTGCACAAAGCCAAAATTCTTTGACCATGACTTGTGAAATAGGTCACAATTGCTTGGCATCACACATTGCATTAAGACATAAATAGTGGTTTGCAAGCTATAATGTTTGTGTTCTTATATCCCACAAAGTCACAGAGAAGAAAGCCACATTGTGGATGAACATGTACTGTATGAACTAATATGGTTTATTAAATAAGCCATGGTAAAGGGAATCACAGCTAAGCATTGGGTATGCCTTGATAACCTAGATGCAAAAGGGAAGAACTTTATCAGACCATTAGCTGCTTTTCTCACCACAGAGGGAATTAATTGATATAAGGTTTTGCTTTTCAGAATGTCCAGAATAAATGTCCAGAGTAAGGTGCAAATTAAACACAGATTTTGAATCAGACTAGCCTCAAAGGACAACCTTTATGAAATGGAATGAGCCCTTGGGCCATCATCTGCTGATACTTTTTGAAACTTCATTCATATTAGGTTATTTTCTTGTAAATTATTTATCAGTGGCTGCTGACAAACTTCATATCAACAAAAGGCAATAAATCTCAAGTCTGTAGACATTTAATCCCATATTGAAGGACTTGCTTACAAAGAAGCCTACAAAGGTGATAAAACCGTGCACAACTGCTTTCTTGGATGTGAGATAGAAATTATGTGCACAAAGATCAGTCTCCTGCAGACTCACATAAATCCAACCCTGTTTCTGTATCTGCTCCAGAGTTTAAATCACAGGTTTTTTTTTAGATCATTCCCTTCCTAGCTTCTTAGGGACCTTCTGTTCATGTTTACAGAACAATTCTGCCTAGTCTGAGTACTGTACTGGTTTTCTCTTTGCTAGCCTCAGTCTTAGGCCTGGGGTTTAATTTAGTTAACTTTAATTACATAAAATGTGAAATGACTCCACCACTTAAACTATTCTATTAGATTTTACTACACATAAAGGAAATAGTACCATATGTACTATATATGATGTACTATATATGTATATATGATGAAATATCAAATATGATAATTGCATCAAAAACTGTTCTAGGTAGGTACTATAATATAGCTCAACTCTTCATATTGCCATCTTTAAACCTCTATGTGTGTTTTTTAAAATATTTATTTGGTATACCTTCATGTCTGATCTAATAAAGGTACAATTTATTCTTCTGAACAGAATCAATATGTTAGCCAGACCTTATGAAAAGCAATCAGAAGTTGCATTATTAACTGACAGAGGTTCTGCAAGGTGATGGGAAAATGTTTTCCTATCACTGATCATGTTTAACTGGAGCTTTCAGAAACTGAATATAGTTTCGGAACCTTCTATTTGCAAGATAGATGCTTTACTATTGTATTATAATGTCATTAGTACATCAGTCTTAAGAATTCCACAAGAAAATGTCAGGAAACATTTTTTTACACAGTGACTTTTCCAAAAAATATGCATATATAATGTTTTTCTCTAAGTTTGCCTCATGGAGCAACACAATCAATCATTTTTTAAATTTCAAACCAGTATCTAGGCTCTCTGAATACATTATAGGTAATAATCACAATAGCCTTTGATTTATTCAATGGAAAACTCTTTTATCGTTCTTAAGAAAATGGAGCAACTTGCCTGTGGATATTGTCGACTTGATGTCATAAGTTTCATTCATAAAAAGAATAATTGCTTGAACAATTAAATTAAGATTTGTTATCTGTTAACCAAGTCCTGAAACAAATAGTAACTCTTAAATTATTAAAACCCTCTCCCAATTGTATTTGATGGCATACTGTCATGTTGACTTGCAATAAACATTCACCAAGGCCTTTCTGTCCTTAATAGGCTTGTGAAAACCCTGCAGCAAACTACAGCCTTTGGCTGTCAGGAGTAGAGATTAATAGATGAGAGAAATGTGGGATGCAATATTGTTTTATCTTCAGCATTTAATTAGACATCTGCTTGTTTTACATCCGCTTGTTTTACACAAAGCTTCTTTTTTTATTTACAAAATGCTTGAAAGTATCATAAATGGAGGTTTTCTATGTAGCCTGGGTTCACATTCCCTCCCCCACCCCTTTCTGTCTTCTCTCTAGTTTTCCTTTTATTTTTTAAAAGATTGAAAAGCATTTTTTATATTTATTGTTCTCTTTACCATTATTATTAATTACAGTATATTAACATTAATCATTCTTTAGGTCAGTTTCTCCAATGACACAGGATTTAATTCTTTTAAAAGTGCAAATGAGTACTTAAGGTTTTTTTATTTAAAGGGAACTGATACTTAAAACTGAGTTTGATACACCTAAGAGAAATATTGGGAATTTATTCAATTTCAACATTTAAAATGCTTCAGTTGAAACATTTGCTTCAAAACCCTAATTATTGAAGGGACTTCCTATCTTAAATCGTTTCTGCATCTAATAAAATCAGGCAGAATGAAGAAATGTCAAGGACCTACAGTTAAACAATGTCAACCATCAGGACCTTAAAAATGTACCTTGTCTATCACAGCACCTGTTCTCTGGAATAATGTCCAGACAGAAACCTCATGTTTCAATTTTTTTAAAAAACTTGCTTTTGTTCCCAAATTTGTTGGGCCTGTTGGTTTTTCTCTGGAGTGTTATGTTTATATCTTCCATTTAAATTGACCAAGTTTTTGGATTTGGGCAGCCTCTAAGACAGGGCTATCAAACTCGCGAACTGCAGGCCAGATGCGTCATGCACTGGCCATGGCCGCACCTGGTTTAGCTAAGAGGAAAAAAGTCACTATACATCACGTGATGCTGTAAGTTTGACACCCCTGCTCTAAGGTGATTAAAAGAAATAAATATTTGGACTTTTTTTTTTTTTTTAATCCTGATGCTGTTTCTGCCATAGAAATCCTGAAATTTTTAACAGTCTGGGAAGAGTGAGCTGTGAGTCCCATACAATAGTACAATCTTTAAAAATAGAAAGACATAATTAAGTGTCCAATTTTGTACATTGTTTGGAAGGCTGCTTTAAAAGTTAATACTGTTTGATCGTTTTAATATTTGAATTTTGTGTGTGTACATGTGTGTTTGTCCAATGAACAAGAAAGAAGAGTTTAAAGCAATTGGAGTGATTTTTTCCCCTGATCTGATATACAAACTTTTTTACATTTTGTTGTTAATGTCATTGACCAAAATTATTAAATTATAGAAAAAGGTATAGACAGAAAACTCTGTTCAATAAAGTATTTGTTTAATGTTATATTTATTCCATAGGGATATTGTTGACAGTAGGAAAGTTCAAATCAAAGGTTTTTTTGATATTGTACTCAACCTTCTGTTAGTTTCTAATTCTGCCCTTAGACAGTGGATTCTCTGTTTTTATGCATATTCTTCTTTATGGAGCAAACTGGAGGCACAAAGGGACAAAAGTCTCAGTAAGATTAAAATATCCTGTCAACTTCTTCCCCAAACCCCAAAAACTTTAATCTTAGACTGTCTACTATTGACCTCACCCCTTTCTTAAGAGGTCTGTAGGGGGCGTGCATAAGCGCACCAATGTGCCTACCGTCCCTGTCTTTTATTTTTCTTATATGTACCCATTTCATGTATTCATAACTATGTATATACTTATACCTATTATCTTGTAAGCGATTGACAAATCAAAATAAAAAAATAAAATAAATAAAAATAAAACTTTCCAATGTACTAGAATAATGTTGCATATATCTGGTAGCTCCTAATATAGCATTCTTCTGTCCAATCTCTTTGACAGATAAAGTAGAAATTCACATTTGTAAAAAAAAAAAAAAAAAGAGTACAGCAATCATAGCTAACCAAGTAGTGCTGTATTCACCTGAAAGTGTGGGAGTTATGTTAGGAGTTAGCATTTGGGACAGAAATGTCAGCTGCCTAGATCTAAGGTTTGAAAATGCAGGGCTAAATATCAAACTTTGTGAAAAGCAGGGGCGGAAAAGCCATAATTAACCACTGGAGCTATAAGAAGTCTCTTCATTGTATGTTGACAAAGGGTAATCAACTGTGGAAAGTAGTTTTCTTATCTAGCAAGATTACTTTGAGTGCCCTGACAATTCCACCAAGTTCAAGGCAAGGAGCCTGACAGAAAGGAAGATGACTTTGAATTTAAGATGACCCACTAAAAAGGAATGGAACTAAATTATCAACAGAGTAAAAATATCCTGTGCCCTGGCTGCTGTGGCCACCTTCAGCTGAAATTAATTACGTGAAAATGTGACATATATGTAAATAAAATACATGTATTTGTGTGACTGGATATCTCTATACACATGTAGCTTCTGATAAACATATATGTCTCTCAGAAACTACATTTCAAAAAAGAACAGGTTCATGATAGTACAGTATTGTAATTGGATTACTAGGCATTGATTAAGCAGTCTATTTTTAACTTAATTCACCCCTTATCTGCATATACCAATCATTGTCTCACACATTAACCACTGTCACACAATGAAACACAACTACTAACAAATACCTACAAAGCTTCCAGCAGAAGAAATAAATGGAGGAAAGACAGAGTCAGGGGAAGATCTACAGTAGATAATAGAGCTGCATTAAAAACAACAACACCTAGCCTCAGGGAAGGAAATGAGAAAGGAAGAGGAAATTCAACAGGGGGAGAAAAAAGAAGAGACCTGTTGAGGTGTTACTAAAAGGTTTAAATTCAACTGACAAGCAGCTCATCATAAGCAATGAAGATAGCTTAGTCTTTAGCTTAATCTTCCGAGTTAGTCTATAGCAGGGATGTCAAATTCGATTTCATTGAGGGCCGTATTAGGGTTGTATTTGACCTCTGGGGGCCATGGGGAGTGGCTGTGGGGCATGGCCGTGGAAAATGGCCACTTCGATGTCACTCGTTGAGGCTCCGTTTTTGGTCCTGCTGGCCTTCTGCAGCTCTCTGCCAGCGAAAACAGAACCCAGTCAGGCTGGACATGGCCACCCTGAGCTGCATTTCCACTGGCCCTCTGGCTTCAGGAGGCCATTGTGGCCGAAAATAGAGCCTGGGAGGGCTGCACGTGGCCCTCCCAACCTCCGTTTTTGCTGGCAGAGGCACTGCCGGTCCTTCACTGTTTTTAGGGCAGGCCCGCAGGCCAGATCTAAGCATGGACCTGGCCTGCAGGCTTTGAGTTTGACACCCCTGGTCTATAGCTGTTTGAACATTTTCCCATTTGCTTGTTTTCAAATGAGTAGAAGCAAATGCTAAATAACTCATATAATTTATCAGCAATTCTTTCAGAGGAAAATGTCCATCTTTATGTTGATTAAATGGAAGGAATCTTAAAATGGAATGAGATATCATATGGTGTAGGCCAGGTAACACTCCTTTATTGTGGATGGTGGATCTTTAAAAAGGCAGGAACTATCCACCACTTTAATTAATCCTCACTGTCCTAAAGTTGGTTGCTGTACAATGCCTGTTGTCATTAGTTTGGGCTTCTTTAGCTTTAGCTTAGTGCCATATTTTCATTATGCCCTCGACTTTAATTACTAGAATTGCAAATGAGTTTTATTTGTAGCTACCAGAATAGTGTTATCAGAGTGATGCAGGTTTCCTCCTGCAATTTCATCTTCAGTGGTTTCCCCATAACATTCTAGCCTATAAAAACCAGTTTGTCTTTCAGGAAGAGTAGAAATTGTATCTGAATTTTCATATTGCAGAAGACATGTGACAAAATCATAGATAACCAAAAAGCAACCAATGAGCCCATGAGAAATCGTTACCAGTTTTCCCACCCCAAACTAAAAATTGTAAGATTCTAATCTTTTCTCACAGTGCTTTTTTCCTATGTGTTTATTGCAACCTCTGGCCAGGATTGTTCATTATTATTAAAGTTTAAGAAATTACTATTTGTTGAAGGACTGAATTAAGATGAGTTCCCCATCCTGGGGAAGAGACTGACCTGTATTGCCGTGTCATCCATAGAGGAAAATTTTAAAAATTAGAATTCTACCTCAATGTCTACTAAATGGATGGTGATCGCTATAAATATTTCTCCCACTAATAGACGTAACTGAAAAGAAAGAAGTGCATAACATCTCCTATTATAGAAGCCCACATGTGCTCTTGATATTTGAACATGATCATTTGCTTCCTGTTATTTGAACAAGTTATTTGCTTCCTGAGTCAACAAAGATATGTGTTAGGCTTTTATTACCACAGCAGGGAAGGATTATGTACCCAGAGCAGCTGTTAAGTAGCAATAAGATCACTATGAATGGTTTATAATACGCCCTGTGTGCTGCGCAGTGACACAAAGATGCAGTTGCTGTCACAGATTGGTTTTCTGCACACACACACACACACACACTCATTAACCCTTACAATAGTTTATATACAGAATAAAGGATTGAGATATACTGGTAGTCCTTGATTTATGACTGGTGGCTTAATGAGCGTTCAGTTATGATGGACCAAAAAAAAAAAAAAAAGTAGCTACAACCCAGATTCAATGGCCAGAGAGCTCCACACACACCCAACAGTCACATGACCACATTTGGAATGTTTGTAAACCAGCCCGCATTTATGTCCAATTGCAGTCGTATAACTGTGATATACAAATGTTTTTTTTTGCTGAAAACTTACATTTATTCATATTTCATATTTCTTAAGCATCCATCTCTCACATTTACTTCTGGTTTCCAGTGAAAAAGACCCACTGGAGACAATAGGCTCATTTAATGACCACAGTACTTGCTTAACAGCCACAGATTCATTTAATGACTACATTAGCACGATCATCACAAAAAAACTTGTAAAATTCAGATCGATTATGTGATGACCCACTAAACAACTGGCATAACCGTAATTCCAGGCTCACTTAAAAGGAAAAGTAGAAAGGTTCAATAACAATCACAAGGAGGGATAGCTGGTGAAGATGACTGAACTTGCAGAGATGGTCAGATCAACTTCTTTGCTTAGACGAAAACAATATAGTCCTCAACTTACAACAGTTCATTTTGTGATCATTCAAAGTTACAACAGCACTGAAAATGTTACTTATAGAATTAGAATAGAATTCTTTATTGGCCAAGTATGATTGGACACACAAGGAATTTGTCTTGGTGCAGATGCTCTATAGTGTACATAAAAGAAAAGATACATTCGTCAAGAGTCAAGAATCATAAGATACAACAATGATAGTTATAGGGTACAATAAGCAATCAAATCATACTAGGAAACAGTCAATATAAATCATAAGGATTCAAGCCACAAAGTTACATTCATAGTGCCACAAGTGGGTGGGGATGGGTGATAAGGAGTGATGAGAAGATTAATAGTAGTGCAGACTTTGTAAATAGTTGGACAGTTTTGAGGGAATTATTTGTTTAGTAGAGTGATGGCTTTCAGGAAAAAACTGTCCTTGTGTCTACTTGTTCTGGTGGGCAGTGCTCTATAGTGTTGTTTTAAGTGTAGGAGTTGAAACAGTTTATGTCCTGGATGTGTGGGGTCCGTAAATATTTTCACAGCCCTCTTTTTAACTTGTGCAGTATACAGGTCCTCACTTGAAGGCAGGTTGGTAGTAACTGTTTTTTCTGCAGTCCTAATTACTCTCTGAAGTCTGTGTCTGTCCTGTTGGGTTGCAGAACCAAACCAGACAGTTATACAGGTGCAGATGATAGACTCAATAATTCCTCTGTAGAGCTGTATTAGCAGCTCCTTGGGCAGTTTGAGCTTTCTGAGTTGGCGCAGAAAGAAAATTTTTTGTTGTGCTTTTTTTGATGATGTTTTGATGTTAGGTGTCCATTTTAGGTCGTGATATAATAGAACCTAGAAATTTGAAGGTCTCTACTGATCATTATGACCATTTTTCATAGTTACAACCTTTGCAGTATCTCCATGATCATGTGATCAAAATTCAGGTGCTTGGCAACTGGTTCATATTTATGATCATTGCTGTATCCCAAGGTCATGTGATCACCTTTTCCGCACTTCTGACAAGCAAAGTCAACGGGGAAGACAGATTCACTTAACAACTGTTACTAACTTATCAACTGCAGTGATTCGCTTAACAACTGTGGCAAGAAAAGTCATAAAATGGGGCAAAACTCATTTAACAAATGTCTTAACAACATAAATCGTGGGCTCAATAATGATTGTAAGTTGAGGACTACCTGTATCTATATTTGTGGCTGACTGGAAACCCCTTAGAGAATTTTTGCATAAAATGGAAAGAAATGCACTTATGAATTGCGGTTTTTATTAGAAATACTGGATAATAGAAAATGAACTTTTTGTGTAATCATAGAGTAAGAGATAATTTTGTAATTGTACTTAAATTTGCTGCAAAGGAATGGGAATCTTCTTTCTATTTCTTTGTCTTTATTCTTTCTGTACTTTTGTCTTTTTACTTTCTCTTTTTTGGTACTTTGTCGGGGTGTGTGTGTGTGTAATTTTTATTTATTTATATTTTGCAAAAGAATGTAGTAAGCTCCAGAAATCCATTCACCAATTATCCTTGTCAGTTCTACATTGAGACCTTTCTAAGCTATTCCAAGATGACCCCTGAAGATTCAGATCCAGAAGCCTAAGAAACTCATGAATTAAAATGTACATTCAAAAATCTCCTCCATGATCTGTTTTAAGTGATTAGTTTTATAATTACTGAAAATACTTAACTAGTATTTTATGTATACCTTCAAATTTCTTGAAATGGATCTTCCTGTGGTCTTAAAAAAGTTTTGTTATACAGAAAGAAAAGAAAGATAATACAATAAAAAACGGAAAATATAAAAAAGTAAAAGTACATTTAATGCATAGAGAAAACAGATGGGTTTTTAACTCTGCATTAAACTTTGATCACCCCCGAGGATTATTTGGCCAGTCTTTCTATTATCTACATACCGATCCAGTTGAAAAACAGAGAGCAAATACATAACATCAATCCATGATTTTAACTTGGGAGTAAAGCTGTCTCCTCTCAATCTTTATTGCTATACTTTATGCTTAATAAAGTCAATGTTCTTCATATATTGATAAGTTACCCATTTTTGGTCTATGATCCAACATTACACAGACATCTTGTTATTCTTTCCATATCCCAGATAACACAAACTTCTTTCCCAAATCATAAAGTATTTTTTATGTCAACGTCTATAAAAAGGCATATATTTCTGAAGTAGAATTGTAGATAAATCATATTCCCCACACAGTATTTAGAATAACTCTGCAGTTTTTAAAAACATCAATATCTTCTGTCACTTGCTGGAGATTTGCCTATCTGAAATAAGAATTTTATGACCCTGACATTCCTCATTGTAGGATGCCTCCTTCCTCCAAATTCACTAAATCTTAAAGATTTGGAATAAAGAAGGCAGATTGCGCTCTCTCTCTCTCTCTCTCCCCCTCCCTCCCTCCCCCTCTCTCTCTGTTACCCTTTTGTTTTGTTTTGTTTCATTGGCCAATGTTTCTTCTAGAAGATGTTATGTATATGATTCAAATAATTTGGAAAGATTCCCATTGACATGAAATTGTCCAGACAGTGTTTCTTTCATAACAAGCCTAACTGGGATTGATTCCTTAGTTTTAACAACTCGTTTGATTGGTTATTCTCTTGTAAATGTCTGCTCACATTCCATGAAGACTCTAGACGACGCGGTATTAAAAGTTTTGGGATGAGAGTTGAGCAATGCAGATCTGATTCTTTTGATGCTTTTTTTCCTGACTGATCAAATTCCGATCTTCAACAGACACACACACACTTCTTGGAGAGCAACCAGTAGCAATGACTTTGTGCAAAGATTGCACAGAGCTTTGAAGGAGCATTTTACTTCCATGAAAAAAATATACAGCTAGTCCTCAACTTATGCCCACAATTGAGCCCAAATTTTCTGTTGTTAAGTGAATTTTGCCCCATGTTACGACCTTGCTTGTCTCAGTTGTTAAGTGAATCACTGCAGTTGATAAGTTAGTAACCTGATTGTTAAGTGAATCTGGCTTCCCCATTGACTTTACTTATCAGAAGGTTGCGCAATGTGATCGCATGGCCTTGGGACATAGCAATGGCCATAAATATGAATCAGCTGCCAAGCTTCTGAATTTTGATCACATATGATCATGGGGATGCTGGAAAGGCCGTAAGTATGAAACGTGGTCATAAGTCACTTTTTAAAGGGCCATTGTAACGGCAAATGGTCATTAAGCAAAATGTTGTAGGTCAAGGACTATCTGTACTAGGCTTCCTTTCAAAGCTCCTTCAGAAAATGCTCTCCTTCTGTCTCTTGAGAGTGAAATGGCCATGTTCCTTCATTTGGAGTGTCTCCCAACCATTCCCAAAGCTTGGAGAAATTGTTTCTGTCTGTCCACCCAAGAGCTGACCAATAGAATAACAGAGTTGGAAGGGACCTTGGAGGTCTTCTAGCTCAACCCCTTGCTCAAGCAGGAGACCCCATACCATTCATACAAATGGATGTCCAATCTGTTCTTGAAAAACCCCCAATGATTCCAGATTACCTCTCTCCCTGATCAGCCTCCATCCTTTCCCATCCTGCACTCGGGTATCTCAGGAGATAAGCTGGATCCCCTCTTCTTTGTGGCAGACCCCCAAATATTGGAATACTGTGCTAGAAGACTCTTATGTGTGTGAAAAGCTTGTAAAGAATGGCTGAGCTGAAGTTCTTTGTCATGAAACACTCTGCACACCACCTCTGTGTCATCAAATGCCATGTTGAGGAAACGTGAAGCCACCCTAGCACAGACATACTGTGTTCAGTTGATTAGCCTGTAAGCTATCACTATGTGTTCTAGTTTGAACCCCAAGGTAGGGCAATTGCGCCTACTGTCCCTGTCCTATTGTCCCCATTTATTCGTATCTATTTCCTGTATTCTTACCCATGTTTATACTTATTCTCTTGTAAGCAACTGACAAATCAAATCAAATCAATCAATTAAAAGATCATACTATGAAGCAGAGTATAAAAAACAAGTTTTCAAAATGGAATTTTCTTCCTTCCACATAAGTGTCATTTTGTTCTGGAAGTACCAGCTGCCACCATTGTAAATATACTTTGCCCCCAGGAGGAGGAGCTGACCTGCTTTTTCTCTTCCTACTCCCTCCCCTTGAATTACTAACTACTAGATTCTCCTACTTTGCTGTTCCCTCCCTGGGGCTACCTTAAAGATACAGAGCTTAAGTCTGATTTTGATACATCTCCCATTCGATTAAGGGAGATCAGTGGGAGATGCCAGTCAGTCTCCAGAGTACATTCCTCCCTAACAGATTACTCCTCTCTCTCTCTCTCTCTCTCTCTCCCTCTCCCTCTCCCTCTCTCACACACACAAATGCTAGAAAATAAAAGCGAGGATCGTGTTAAGCATTCGCTATCGACTGTAGGCGTTAGTCCGCAATAATAGCACGACATCAAAGGAAAAGTTCGTGGGTACCAAATCGAAAGTTCTGTGTTGCTGCCAACAACATCACACACACACAGAGAGAGAGAGAGAGAGAGAGTGCACGTAGGTAGCAGCTAAAGTTTGGAGACAAATTCCTTTTTCTGCACCCCAGTTCAGACACCTGCCTAAACGCACAGGTGACAGTGTGGCTCCTTCAGCCAGAGGCGGGGAGGCTCGGTTGTTGCACACCTGGGCTGCTCCCGGCGTCCCCCACCTCACGAGCCGGCTTAGCCTGGGCTGTGGCAAAGGCTTTCCCGCGTTCCGAGGGCGGGAGCGGCACAGGTCAGCCCGCGCTTTCCTTCCCCCAAGCGGAAAGCCCAAAACTTTCGGAACCGTTTCGGTCCCCTGCTCCCTCTCGCCGCTCCTTTGAGTGACGCCTCCCATCGCCCGCCGTCACCGAGGAGGGACCGGCTGGCCCCGCCCCTCGGAAAGAGAGAGACTCCCACCAAGGCCACCTCTGCCTTTCCCACCGAGGAGCAGCCGACCGCCACATCTGGCCGGCTGAGGTGAGAGAGGAGCAAGGGCGGCCGGCGTGGCGGGACTTTCCAAGGAAGTCCGGAAAAAAAACGCTCCGGTTCGTTCGAACCCGACGGGGCCGTTTCGGTCACCTCTCGCGCCACGTGCCCCCCATCCCTTTTTTTTTTTTTTTTGCTTTCTTTCTTTCTTTTCTTCTTCCCCTTCCTTCCCTCCCCGCCTGAGCAATTCCGAGGATGAGGAGGGGGAAGGGAGGAAGCGAGAAAAGCGCTGCGGGTCTGGCTGCTTCCGAGCCGTCGCTTGTTGCGTGAAGCCGAGACAGGCGGAGGAGCCTTCGAAGAGCTACCTCCCCCTTCCCAAAGCGGCAGAAGCAGCGGAGGTCTCCCGCCAGGTAAAAATGCCAGGTGAGACGAGGGAAGGAAGGAGGGAGGGAGAGAGGGAGGGGGAGCGGACGAAGGACGTCCCTCCCTCCGGTCCTCTGTCTTTCTGGTTGCTCCCGTGGCTGAGGAAATGCCTGAGCCTCGGGAGAGAGAGAGAGAGAGAGAGAGAGAGAAGTAGGGCAGGCGCCGCCGCGGCGTCCAAGGGATTCCCGCGGCTTGGAGAAATAAACTCCTTTTGTTCTTCCTGGGATCCGTGTCCGGGGGAGAGCCGGAAGGTTCGCGGAAGAGGGAGGGGCGGGGCAGAGGGATCGAGGGCTGCGTTTCCCCAAAATAAAATAGGGCTCTCCCGCCTTTTCGGGGGAGCCGCTTGGTCTCCTTCGGGTCCGCCCGTCTTCCGCAGCTGCTACACCTTCTTTTGTTTGACTGGCAACGTTCGCGAATTCTTCCCTTCAGGCTCCATTCTTCGCCAAGCCGCTTAAAGGCGTGGAAATGGGAAGAGGCGCTGGGGTGGCTCCTTTGGGTAGTTTCAACGTCTCTCTCTCTCTCTCTCTTTTCTTTCTTTCTCTGGGCGTTTAAAAAGGCTTTTGCTCTTCGCGTTTAGCTTTTACGCTGGGTGATTTGAGCGCATATTGCACACAACCAACAGTTTGTTCGGCTTTTCTTACCAGCCAAAGGCGATCGGAGTAAGAACACTGCTGTACTTTTCTCCCTTAACAGACGTGGTGAGGGGTTTCAGATCGTCCTAAATGGCACTAGGGTTGTGGTGGCCTCAGCGGATTTTTAAACCAGCCCGGTTGCAAAACAGATTGTTCATCCTCAGATGAGAGTTTAAATGGACGGTAAATTTGAACACATTTCTGCCCAGTTGTTCTGTAGGAGTGAAGGTGAGCATAAAACAAGTTTCTTAAGTGTAGTATTTGGGGGAGGTGTATGATTTAACAAGTTATTTTTTCTAAAATATAGTACCTCCTACGTATGTTTATCTAAACTTCTGCCATCCACCAATATAGGTAGTCCTTGACTTATGACCATTCATTTAGCAACCGTTCAGAGTTATGATGGTGCTGACCCAAGTGACTTACACTTACAACCATCTCAGGATCTCTGCAATCACAGGATCCAAATTTGGGTATTTGGCATCCAGTATTTATAATGGTTGCCGTGTTCTCGGGCCCTGTGATTGTCATCCGCAACCTTCCCAGTGAGCTTCAGATAAGGAAAGGCAATGGGAGGAGCTGGATTCATTTAATAACCATGCTATTCACTTAACAACTGTGGCAGAAAGGTCATAAAATAGATCATGGCAGTGTGATGACTCATTTAAAAATTAAATCACTTAGAGAGACAGGAGTTTCATTCCCAATTGTGGTTGTAAGTCAAGGATTACCTCTATTTGGCTAAAGATGATGGAAGTTGTATCCAATGGTTCCAAAGGAGTCGATACTCAGTTGGAGAAGATAACAGATATGTGTCTTTGCAAATTGAAGTCCGTGGAAAACTAAATATCTAATTGGATCAAAATTTTCAGACATATGTAATGGGTATTTGAAAATGGTTTTTTTTTTTCCTGTTAAATCCTATTCAATTCTTTAAGATTGCCTGAACAAGTTCCTGCAGTTTTCTTGGCAAGGTTTTTCAGAAGTGGTTTGCCATTGCTTCCTTGGGGCTATTGAAATCCCAGTTACTACAATTAAGTAATTCATGGCCACAGCCAACGTGTAGGATTCTATTCTGTATAAAACAAAGGAAAAAAACTTCAGGTAGCTTGGAATTTTCTTGAAGCTTCATAAAATTTTATTACTTGATATGTTATTTTGTACGTTGAAACTGGAACATGCTCTCATATTCCAGCTTTGGCAGACAACATGTAAATGTATTGAATAATAGAAGTGTTTCCACTTTGATAATTGAAGAAGCTCTACTTAAAAAGAGAGAAAAGCTACATTGTAATTAAATAGAAGCGTGAATAGTTGAATAATTGAGCAATACTTCTTTATTTTATTCCTAAATAGAAGCACTTTAATGTCTATATTGCCACTCTTTTCTTTTCCAGCAAAATACTTGTAAGAGTATAATTAAGAGGCAATTTGGATAATTTAATGCATAAGTAATAATTGGTTTTTTTGTTCTGAATAAAAAGCAGTGTTCATAAAGAAGAAAATGAAATGTCGATATGCAGTAATTTGGAGAAGAAATACATTTTTGTATCTGACATTGAAATATATATTACTTGTTGCTCATTGTTGGATTATTTGTGCGATCCTGATGGAAAAATATGATATGATTAGTATTACATGTTCAGTTATGGAAAGTGTGGGTCATGTAAACAGTTCATCATTTCCATGAACAGGTTTTTGATTTCTGGAGTGTATCTGAAATAAGAATGCAGTTTTAGATCTTAAAAAGTCAGTTTAAATTACACGGATAAGAACATCCTAGCATATTGCTGATTTACATCAACAGTTCCCCTATGTGAGCCTTTTCTTTGTAAGTGCAGTTCTATTTTTCGCCCTTTATTAGTCTGTTTGTTCTGATGTCCACTAGCTCTACTGGACCATGCAGAAGACAACATTTTATCTATAGATTTTAAAACTGGGATGTCTATATAGTTCTACTCACTGCCTCACTGATGTATTCTATTTTGTCATCTTGTCACTTTTTCTCTTTGTAGGAACTAAGATGAGAGAGCTGACATTAAGAATCGGATACTTCATGAGTTACTCTTTCTGATGTGGATATGAATTTCTTGTTGGAAAAACGTTGGACTCTGTAAGTATGAATAGTGCCATGCATTGATATGCATACTAATCTATGGTTCTTGTTGTGTGTGCATTGAAAGAGGGAAAAAAAGGATATTCTTATGAAAGAACTTTTTTCCATTATAGGTATTGATTGACACATAGAAGAATAAAAGATCAGTTAGTATTATATATGTATTGCATGTTTCGGATAGGGTTTTTTCTAGTTCAATGTGGAACCATCAGGAATTAAAATAAGACTGTTCACGCAACATAAAAGCCAGTGAATTAATACTATTTTTTTCTGCACATGGCTGAGTGCCATGTCAACTTTGGCAAAAGTGATTCATCCTCCTTTCTTATCTTAAATTCTTGATAGAAGTAAATACATATCCAAGAACATAATTCAGTGTGAAGAGTTTTATGAAGGCAACCTTAAAAATTGGTAACCAGGATTGTTAAGCCAATGATGGTTATGATGACAATAATACATGCTTATTATCATCAGCATTTCAATAATAATAATTTATTAAATTTATGATGCCGACTCCCAGCATCTCCATCTGAATTTGGTTTAGCATGTCACCTTGACTTTTGATGATGCTATAATTTTGTATCCTGAAATGTGGAAGCATAGCACTGTTTTAGACTATGTCACCTTGCAATGTTATGTTATAGCCTTTAATCTGGATAATATTGCAGGATTCAATCTGAGTTAGTCACTGGGACCAGAGGTGTAATCTTCTGAGTTATTGGACTTGTACTGGAGCCCATCCTCAGGAAACTTCTCTCTCTCTCTCTCTCCCCCTCTCTCTCCCTCTCCCTCTCCCCCTCCCTCCCTCCCTCTGTCTCTCTCTCCCCCTCTCCCCCCCCCCTCTAGAATGTCAGCCTGGAAAGAGAGAAGTTGCCTGAGAATTTTTCATCAGGAAATGCTCTAATACATAGAATTATAAGTAGCAGTTTTAAGTATATTATAAAATTGCTGGTTTTAATTTAAAATACTTTTAAATGACACACTAAAGGAAATAAAACCAGATCGAAGATTTTTCTGAAGCAAAATGCATTTAATAAACAGTATGGTAGACTTGTACAGTTTCCACAGTATTAGTGTGGAAAACTAGGTTCTTGTCAACCTTAAAAATATGGAAATTTACTGGATGATTCTGGACCAATCACTCTGTCTTGGCCCAGTGTAACTCATGGTGCTCTTATCTCATGAATACATTTATAAAACTGATTTCTTAAATATAAATAATGGGCACTCTTATGATCGGGATGCACTAAGTTGTGGTGTAGTAAGGGCACAGAACAGAAGGATGTTTTATTGTATTAACCAGTACATTTTGGAAATGTGGTTTCTTTTTCAAAGTGTTGTAGTTAAAAGATACAAAAAGAAACTTGAAATATATACTTATGAAGACAAAATGTTCAACTTCTATTAATTCAAAACTATCTCTTATGGAATAAAAATGAGTCATGCTATTTACAGAACAGCTTTTGTATTTCTTTTTGTATTATTTAACTGTAGGGTCTTTAAAAAGGACCCACTAGTCCAAATAAGTTATATAATACAATGTAGCTTTGTCAGGTAATTGTTTTTGTATGTGATTCTAATTCATCACTCTTTTAATATTGCCATGATATGTAGCAAGCATAGTAATTAAGGTTTATATTATTTCTTGGGTAAAAGATGTACTTCAGCATTTACATAAAAAGTGAATCATATAATTGTGATGGAAAGGCGCCTTAATTGTAGAACCATTCTCAAGTACCTCTTCACAATCAATGTCAGAAGTCTTTTTTCTCCATAAAAAACTGGAAATAATTGGCAAAACTACATCATTCTAATTTCCTGAAAAATGGTCAGAAAAATGTCATAAGGAATTGCAAATCATATGTTGCATTATTCAAAAGATAGCTGAGTATTCTGTTAATACTCAAAAGTTTTGAAAGGCCACATTAAATGAATGCTTTTATTTCATAGTTAAAAATGTATGCAGAAGAGATGGGAACTTGAGCACATTTCTTTAACAATGTTCTGTTTTGTACCACAATTAACTTTAACAAGTTAATATCATATGATGAGAAGTATGATAATTTTTCAATATGTTTCCTACAATCAAAACTTTTTAATTAAACTTGTGGCAACTTTGAAGAATTAATTAAGAAATTATCTGAGTAGGGAAATAACAACTGACAGATAAATTAATCTTTGCATTAGTTAATCAATTCCTAAGGAGGAGGGTGGCTCAACCATACTTGGTGAATAAATCCATGTTAAATAATATAACTCCCCTTGAATCACATTACTAATTATATGGTTGGGTTGCTGCATAAGAGGTGCAATCTTTACACGAGTGCAATTCATGAGAGTAACTCCCACAATAATCAGTGGAATAGTTGGAGACAAGTATAATATTAATAGAGAACTCTATCATAATCAACAGCCATGTTCTAATATCATTAGAATAACAATAATATTGCAATGTGAGCATCATATACAGTAGCCAGGTGTTTTCAATGACTTCTGCTCCTTAACCTTTGTCAACATCTTGTCTAAGTGAAGTGTTATGGGCAACTTTATCTTTTCACTGTGTGAAATCACGGATAAGCCAAGGATATAAGATTCTAATATAAACTGCCAAAAATGGGTTTAGCTTATCTGCAGATGGGCTGAATCATGAATAAATCTGTTATACGTTTCTAAAGAATATGCTTGCCAGTAAGCCAACCCTCATATTTTTAACCAAACTACCATTAAAATGTGCCTCCTATAGATAAATCAATTGTGCAAATTTAAATCGGAATCTGTTCTGGAAAACAACATGTATTGATGCAAAATAGGAAAACAGTCCTTCAGAATATATTGAAGAAACATAAGAAAATTTTGAAGGTCTGGCTTATTAGGTGGTATATTTTTCATGGTGTGTTGGTTTAAAATGTGAGGGTTAGCTTATGGATGAGCTTATCCAGTATACAGTAGTTTTTGATGTCATATGGCTGTAAAGACTCAGAATAGGATTAATTGATTAATTATGTACCATCAAGTTGATGTTGGCTCTTCAAGACAAATAGAAGGATCTTCACCAGGATGATCTAGCACTGATCTAGCCCTTCAAGACTTCAAGGTGTTGCATACACCACTGCTGTAATTAAGTCTATCCACCTTGCATTACCAGCTAGTCTTTGATTTATGACTACAATTGGACCAGAATCTCAGTCATTGAGTAAAGCTTTAGTTAAGTGAGAAATCATGTGACCGCTTTGCTCAATGTCCACAATCCTAGCACTCCCAGTTATGGTCATTAAACGGACAGCCCCAGGTAAGGAGCATGGGGTGCATTTGGAGAGATGAGGGAAACCCTAGATCACACACAAGTGTCTCTTAACTCACTGATATCTCAAGAAAGACATTCAGCTCTCCTTTGCATCCTTTTTGGACCCAATATCTCTGCCAAACATTTCCGAGACATGTGGGTAAAGAAGCTGCTTTAGACACATGTAAATTCACCACAGAAATTGTGTCCCAAACAGAAGTGGCAAAGGGAGTGCAAAGGCAGCAAAAAGGAGGCAGATCTGGGACAATTCGGTATGGCCAACTCACTATGGCCAACTTGCTGTGGACAACTTAACTACAGGATAAGAGTTATATTAATATCAAAGAAATGATGGAATAGAATCATTAAAGAAAACACTCAAAAGGAGGGCCATAATGAAATGTGAATGACAACAAAATTAATTTTTTAAAAATTATTTTAAATACTTAAATTGAATTGTTGAATTATTCCATGGTGAAAAGGTCATGGCGAGTTGGCCGCTGAGAGGTGGCTGCACCAAGTTGTCCCATTCCAGTCTGGTGCTGCTCCTACAGCCATTCATCAGACTTCAGATGCATTGCGGATGTGAAAGGGGTATAAGCTAAGTAGGTGCACTTTGTGGGATGGTGAAGAAAGGGAAAGAGGAGAGAAGAAGAAAGAGAGAGAATGCAAAAAAAAAAGAGGGAGATAAGGAGGCAAATCAGTGTGCTGGTGCCTAGGCAAGGATAAAAAGGGGGCGACAGGAAGAGAAGGAGCTAAGGGAAGGTGGCTCAGGCCAGGAGACATGGATGTGAGTGTGTGTGCGTGTGCATGTGGGGTGGGGAGGCAAAAAATGGAGAGGAGAGTGTATATGTTTGTGTGTGAGAGTGTGCATGTAAAACAAAAGTGTGGTGAGTTTGAGAGTAAGAGCAGAAAAAAGCAGGAGAGGGAAGGGGGCCAGCAGAGAGTGAAAAGAAAAAGATGGAAGGGAAAGGAAGGGAGAGGGAGAACACTGCCATCCCTTTTCTCTTGGGCTCCTTGTTGCTTCTCTGGGCCTTTCCTGGAGCCACCATTGCTATCTGAGCTCCATTCCCCACACACAGATCTGGCACCAGAAACCATGTCCCACTGGAGCAGAGCAAAGGCCTGTCTAGGGCAGCATTCTGACTCCCACATCAGATACTCTTGATGTATGGTCCCTGTATTCTTTGCTCATCCCAGGGACATCCCTACTCTTCCTTTATGAAGCACAATAGCAGGACCTGAAGGTGGGCATTGCAGGATAAACAAACAAACACACACACACACACACACCACTATGTGTGTATCTCTCTCTTTATTTATATATCTATGTCTATAATCTATGTCTGTCTGTCTCTGTCTTGTCTATCTGTCTGTCCTATCTATCTATCTATCTATCTATCTATCTATCTATCTATCTATCTATCTATCTATCTATCTATCTATCATCTATCTATCTATCTATCTATCATGTGTCTGTGCAGAAATCTCACAGATATATGGATATCAGTAGGAAAAGAGGTATTTTATTTTCAAATACCCATTACATATGTCTGGGAATTCTGATCCAAATGAGATGGCAGATGCATTTATGGGGTTTTCAGGGCATATATTTGCTATTCATATTTTACACAACGATACTACCAATAAAGAATCTTTGTAGCTCAGGGTTGAAACGGGGGGTCCTTGGTACTTTCTGAGCTTGCTTGTTTTCTTGAAGATGTTTCTTCACCCAAACTAGGTGAACCATCAGTGCTAGTGATGAAATGTCTGCAAGAAAACAAGCAAGCTGAGAAAGGACACGCACTCACAATGGTATTATTTTACTTTACTTGAGGCAAATGTATGCTGCAGCATAAAATATGAAATTACCTTGATGTAAATCCTGTTTCTTGAGTTAAAAGTAACTTGATATGTTTTGTCCAGTCATTACTGTAGATACACAGGTGTTTGAGAACCCTAATATTAAGGCTGTTCATAAATGATTTGGAAGAACTGCTTTGGGCAACATAAGAGCACAGCAGCTCTCTACCATTAAAGCAATTCGTCCTTTTTTCAAGTTTATGAGGAAGCTAGTAAAGAGATGAGTTGCTTTATTGAAATGTCATGCAAAGTCTAAAGTATTTCTTCCTAATCATTTTTAAAATGTGAATCCTATAATCCTATTCAGCATGTATTTAGTGTGTAATCCAATAAGATTTAGTGGCCATATTCAACTGAACATATTTCATCTTATTAAGCTGAGATATTTTATAACCAGTTGTCAAAACATACAGATCAACTTATGACTGCAGTTGGAACTGAATTTTTGGTTATAAATCATTTTGCCATAAGTCGAGGCACCCATTGACCAGACACAATTTTATGTCAATTTTTTGTGGCAATTGTTAATTGAATCACT
Source organism: Notechis scutatus (assembly GCF_049901735.1). Lineage (NCBI taxonomy): Eukaryota > Metazoa > Chordata > Lepidosauria > Squamata > Elapidae > Notechis > Notechis scutatus. Next base: position 95,052,348 of record NC_142009.1, on the reverse strand, counting down.
CTGGTTATTAAGCAAATCTGTGGTCATTAAATGAATGCCACTGTTAAGTATCGATATAAGAATTAGAAATTGGGGCTCCCTAATTACAGAACAAACCAGAGTATTTTAAATCAACTTTGTACTGTTAACTTGTTATGTTGTTTTAAAGCTTGTCTGAACCTTGATTAGTAGAACTATATTACTTCTTACCATATTTTCTGGTTTATTACAGGAAAAGAAACCATGGTTTAAAATAAATTCCAATGAATTGTTTTAGAAGCCAAGTTTGCAGGTTTATTTCAGAAAATACCACTTATTTTAAACAACAGCTCTTGATTCATTTGCAAGCTGGAAATTGAAACTGAATCCTGGTTTATTCCTCCATCTATTTATTTAGGAAAGTGGAATTGAGAGGGGCATAACGAACCGGACTGGCACCGATTCTAAATGTAGTGCTAGGCCATAGTTTAGCATCACATCTGAACATCCTTTATTCATTTGAGACATGATTAAATTACAGGAGAAGACTCTGACCATGTATATCATACTTTAATTACATGAGAGATTCTTAGTTCTCTGAAGACATGAATCCACATTCTGCTTTCCCTTTTGTATGTGAGGAAAAATTAACATACAAAAGTAAAATACAGTGACACATCTTAATTCTATATGAAATTTAATTCAAGTTTATTCAAATTTATTCTTATAACAAAATTCTACTTGCACTAATAATTTCAGTTCTTTTCAGTTTATAAATTTTCTCTTTCTATGAACTAATAATGAGAACTGACATGAGGTATTGTTTAAAAAGAGAAACAAGGTGCTAAGGGTGCTTCTATTTTAAAAATAATCATTGTGTGCCAAATGCTTAGTAATAAGCAGAAGAGAAAGGTAAATATAAAGATTGTATTCCAGTGCCTGGTTCGTATGTTTTCCTCCCCTATCTGCTGCTTTCGGAAAGAGAGTTGTAGTTCAAGTGTCTGTGGAAACAACTTACGCTGTGAGACTACCTGTGTGTCCACCTTGCTAATAACACTGTGCTCTGAGGAAGAAGCTCTCAGAGCGACGTATTTGGATCTGGTGATTATGCTTTAAAGGAGATAAGAAAGTGGGAAGCTCTCCAGAGATGCCAGCTGCTTCCACAATTTTCCAGGATGCCTGCTTGGCTGAGCAATCAACCACCTGCTGCCTCATTTTCCATATGACACTTCAGATTGCACTCTGCAGTAGTCAGGCAAGGAAGGTGCCACTGAGTAGTCTCGAAAGAGCCACTCCATAAAGCAGAAAGTTCATTCTTCCTTTTGGGAGGGATAGTCCCAGATCTAGAATCAGTGTTCACATTGTCATGCTACACTAAGCTGTAGTGTTCATCAACCCCATTTCTCGCTTGTGTGCTGTTTGGACCTGGCTCTTGTAGTCAGTTCCTTGTCATGTTCCCCTACCACACACACCCCACTATTAAATTAGTTTAATTCAGAAAATCATGGGCCAGTTAAATTTAGGTGAAGCTACCAATCAAATTCAGTCCCAGCAGAGCTTGTCTATTTTTCAACAAGATTGCATTACAGTTATGGTTTATTAGATTTTCATTTTCACCTCTATTACATTTTTAGTAACTCAGGGTAGCAAACCTATATAATACTACTTCCTTCTCCTATTTTCCCCACAATAATAACCCTGGGAGGTAAGTTGTGTGTGAGAAAGTGACTGGCCCAAAATCACACAGCTGGCTTTTGTGCCTAAGATGGGACTTGAACTCACAGCTTCCTGGCTTTTAGGCCAGCACCTTAACCACTATACCAAACTGGCTTTTTTCAGACTGGTGGAGGCTGGGACACTTGATGTATGTACCAAGTCACTCCTGCCATTGGACTAAATAGTGTATACTACAGAGTGTAGAACAAACGACAATGCAGTGTATGCACTACATTCCTGAAACTAGTTGGTTGCTGTTGCCACTGGTTTTGATTTAAGATTCTATGAGTTTGAGAAGAGAAGGAGATATACTTTGCAGTTTAATTAGGCAACAAAACATCACAGATGCAGCTGCTGCATAGAATCCATTTTCAGCCTGATCTTAATGTAAGATCTCATGATTTAAGCATCCCGAGCCTGGTAAATTGATGTAAGGCACTCAGTGGTGATGAGACAAACTAGGGTTTGTCTATATATGTTGTGAAAACTCAAGTTATTTTTCTGTTAAAGTAGAACTTTCCTGTTTTGAAAAGAGATTTGCACTTTCCTGTTTATTGGCAGCCTGTCCTTTTATCTTCCAACTCTGCTTTTTAAAGTCTTGTGCTGAAGAAGAATGTCTTTTTCTTGTTTGTCAGTTTATAAAAGCAATTACTTGACTGCTATGCAAGTGCAAAGGAATGTCACTCTAGACAGTTTGACCTCATTGGAAGGAAATGTAGGAAGCACACAGAATTTGTTCAAGATGGAAAGTAGGGAATTTTGCACAGAACTGAGGGAATAAATTATTTTTCTGAAGCTAGGGAACTGCAAATGATTTCTCAAGGATTTCTTTAGAAAAATAAATCTTTTAGAGCAGATGGTATAGCCAGAACAACTTTTACAATAAGCTGAACTGTTGGACAACCACTACACTTAGAGGTAAAAGAAAGACACATCTGGTGAGATAGAAGTTTCCTGAGGATGGACTCCAGCACAAGTCCAAAAGCTTGGAAGACTAAACCTCTGTTTCTGATGACCGTCCCAGATTGGATCCTGCAACATTAACCTGGGGCATGTATATTTGCCTTCATTTGTGAAAGCCACAAAAGAACATTGATACATATTCTCAGACCCGAATATTGATCTTTCATTTTCTCATTTAGGCTTTGATCTTGTAATTAATACTACCATATTTGGGGTGCAAGAATCTAGGCACAAAAAGATACAAGAAAAGTAATTCTTTGCTGCAAGTTACTGTTCAGAATTTTGCTTATACTAGCCCTATAAGTAATAGAAGTGAATTAGCAAGCAGAATTCATCTAAATTTGCCTAGAGCACATGTAACAGTTAGCCTTTAAGAAGTTGTGCACAATGTATAAAAGGGCTTATCTAGTTTATCTTTGGAGCATATAATTTTGGCTGAAGTTTAGTTTAGTTTAGCTTACTTTATTTCATTGCACCTCGTACAACGAAATTAAATACCACCTTCAGTGTATGTTATAACTATGAAAATAAACACAAACACACATCCTTCACATTCTATACATTGAGTTGAAAACCCTTGATATTGCATTAATATTGCACCATATAGTAGAATTCAATAGAGTTACTGCTCTGGGATAGAAGCTGTTTTTCAGCCTATATCTGAAGAATATCTACTTCCAGGACTCCGAATGATTAGAAGCAGAATCTCCATTTTCCAGACTAATTATTTACAATATTGACTCATGCTTCTATTTTTCATCTATTAAATGCATATGATGTTAGCATATTCATTTCAGCACTTTCTGTTACTTTATGTATTATTAATTCTTCACTAGGAACATTGGGAGTTTTCTATACCTGTGCAAAGGCTATTCTGGCAGCTGCTGTAATATGCAGCAATAAGTATTTTACTTCTTTTGGTATTTAATCTTTGATAATTCCTAGGAAAAAAGTTTCTGGTTTGAGCTCAATCTGGTAACCAGTAATCTCTTGTAGCCAATTTTTGATTTGGGTCTAGAACGTCCTGGTCTCGGAGCATAACCACCACATGTGGTAAAATGTACCATCAACTTTTTTACATTTCCAACATTTTGGGCTTGTGTTGGAGTAAATTTTTGCTAATCTCATTGGGGCTAAATACCATCTGTAAAACATTTTGTATATATTTTCTTCATATGCTGAGAATATAGTTGGCTTTTAATTTACGTTCCATATTTTCTCCCATTCCCCTAATTCTATATTATATCCAAAGTTCTGCGTGCATGCAATCATTGTACCTTTCACTGTTTCCTCTTCCATTTTGAACTCTAGTAAATATTTATATATTTTGGTTATAAATTTTTGTTCCAGTCCCATTAAAATTTTATCTAATTGGTTTTGCCCTTTGTCAAAGCCAAAATCTTTCAAATCTTTTTTGTATTTATTTTGGATTTGCAAATATGGCCACCAATCAATTATAATTCCATTTTCCTTTAATTCTTGATTTGATTTTAATTTTCCTTGACTATCTAATAATTCCTCATAGTTTATTATTTTCCTTAAATCTAATCTATTTGGGTGGATCATGTCCTCCATGGTTGACAGCCATCTTGGTATTTCCATATAATGTTTACTTTTGATTTTTTTCTATGTTGTAATCAATGAATCCCTTATTAAATGGTGGTTAAAATAGGTATGTATATTACTTTTGTTTTCCCACAAAAATGCGTGCTAAAATGAATATGCTAATATTGAAACTGAAAGAAAGAGACGACTCTGAATTTTTCTCAATTTGGAATAAATAGTATGAATGGTTAACAAGCAGAACTAAGAAATAAGACAAGAAATCTAACTGTAAGAATCCTTAAGAGAGTAAAATGTAAATTTGTAAATTATACAAGAATATAAGAATAATAATTATAGTTAAAAGTTATTATCCAATATTAGATAAATGGAATATAATGTGTTAAGATATTTAAGATAAGAACCTGTATAGATGTTAAGAATGCTGTTGAAACTGTTTTATGATGTAACAAGGGAAACTCAATAAAAACATACTAAAAAAATTAAATGCATATGATGTTGCTGTTGAAAATTACTAAATGATATATCAATGCATCTGTAGTTTCTAGGCATGTTGAGCAAAATCTTGATTCCACTGAATTACTGAAGCTAAGCAGGTTTTGGCTTTGGTCTATGTCTGAGACTCTGAGAATTCTTTGTGTGCTGAGTCAATTGGGACATGCTACTACATTGCTGAATTCTCTCTGCTGATTAGGTTCTAGGAATGAGCAGAGAAAATGATTATGAGAATTTGTGTCTTTAACTGATGATGTTACTCTTGGCCACAGTAATGTCTTATTAATAGCTGAGAAGAAGACTGAATCTGTTTTAAGTTTATGGTCTTATCATGTGCAATTTCCAACTCTGAGCAAAACAGGAAATTATCAGTAGCCCTTTCAAGGAGAGGCGTGTTTTCTGATGTATAGAGAACAGTGACCTCTAATTTTCTGCCTGACTAGAACTGCAAAAATCTCATCTATCAAGAATCACCCAACTACAATATATGATGAGTAGGGGGTATTTGAGTTGATAAATCACAAATTCTATATGCAGGATGCTATAGAAATTCTATATGCAGGATGCTATAGAGTCAGAAATGGTGTTCGTTCTCAATGCAACCAGAATTTTCAAACCATGGTTTGATGAATAATGTACAATAGTTTAGTTCTTGAATAACTCATATTGTCTTTTTACCAATTGGGATATCATGTCATATTTTGTGGCATAACCAAGGTTGCAATGGGTAGTACTATAAAATGATTGCATTTTTTCCCCATCAGTTTTGAGATTTCGAAGAGGTACGTTTAAATACATGAAACCTACTTCAGGTCTTTGTTACAGTTTGTGTGTTTTGTTATGTCAAAATGGCAACAGTGTTTTATAGAGGACTCCAGACTACTGCAAAAAAGGTGGTGTAGATTGTCAGGTTTCCAAGGCAAACGCCACAGTATTTCATGCTCTGCAAGAACAAAGTTAAAGGCCAGTCTGAGAAAGGATTTCAGATATCTTTCTTCCATAATATAATTTCAGAGTGCTGATATTGGAATGATTTAATTTAGAATGATTTATTAATGGATTTCAGGACAGATTTTAATGTTCTAATTCACATGTCTCTAGAATAAATGTATATTACCATTGGTTGCTATGTTAATTAAAATAGAAGGTGATAACTAGACCATGAATAAAACCAGGAAGCATAATCCAAAGCCTCTAATCATAATTTTATAATAAGTAAAAGTAGGTTAAGGGTTTTATAAAAAATGTATCCATAATTTACGGGTTTCTGGAGTCCTCAGAAGCTTGCATTTCCGGTGTGACTTAAGTGAAGAAAGGCCCATTTACCGTATATACTCGAGTATAAGTCGACCGAATATAAGCGAGGCACCTAATTTTACCACAAAAACTGGGAAAACTTATTGACTCGAGTATAAGCCGAGGGTGGGAAATGCAGCAACTACTGGTAAATTTCAAAAATAAAAATAGATACCAATAAAAACTTTCACTAGGACAGTTGAGAATAAGTTTGATGTTCACAATTTCCTCTTTGAAAGAGACCAGTACATAAGGGAACAAGAAGATGAAGAAAAAGAAGTGACACTGCAGTGAACAAAAATGGCATCATAGGAACAGGCTTATTCTCAGTCCAAAGGTTTTTGTGATTTCTTCCCTGATTTAAGGGAAATTTGGGAAAGCGATATCACTATCATGAAAGGTTTAATTGATTCACTAACCCAAAAGAAGATGATGATGATGGAAGTCAGGAGTCACACTCTCCCTTGCAAGAAAAAAGCAAGAGCCGTTCTTATGATCTCTCTCTCTCTCTCCCCGTAATACAGTCAAGCCCTTTCCAGCACGCGCGATCTGCCGCTGCAGCTTTGTACCTTGCAAATGCAAAATCCGGGGTTTTGCATTTGCAAGGTCTGCTGGCGAGCGAGATCGCGCATGCTGAAGGGCTTGACTGTATTCGAGAGAAGAGATCATAAAATGGCTCTTGCTTTTCGTGCAAGGAAGTGACCCTGCCTCCCACTGTCATCAACTTCTTCTTCTTTGGGTTAGTGAATCAATTAATTTGGAAATGATCTCACTATCATGAAAGTCAGTGTTCTCTGCCCGTGGGGCGGAAGAAAACGCCCGCGGCATATCCACGCGCGTGTAAGGGGAATCAACGCCTAGCACGCAGCTGTAAGCAAATACTGGGAAAACCTGATTGATCAGAAGGAAGGAGGCAAAAGGGGAGGGGTGGTGGTGGACGGAGGTCCCACTGGTATTTGTGAAACACTTGGTCGGCAGCGCTTAAAGTCAATGTCCTGGCTCCCACCCACCCACCCACCCAAAGCCACGAAGTCCCCCAATCGCGCAGCCCAGAATCGCCCTCCCCTCGGGCAGCAACGATGCCCGGTGTTTCCCGAGACAAGAAGTTTCGCCGTGCAATGAAAGCGCCCTGGCTCTAGGCTCAGAAAACAACACGAGCCGAGGTCGCCGGCTCCGCTCAGCTTCGTTCCTCAGCCCCAGCTGCTTTCAGTCCGCTCGGGAGGAGGGGAGGAGGTGGTGGCGGCTGCTCGCGTTGTTTTCTGAGCTCTAGGCTCATAAAACAACGCGAGCCAAACGCTTTCCGGCTCCGTTCAGCTTCATTTCCTCAGCCCCAGCTGCTTTCAGTCCGCTCAGGAGGAGGAGGAAGCGAAGCTGAGCGGAGCCAAGCGACCTCGGCTCGCGTTGTTTTATGAGCCTGGGCTCAGAAACAGCGACAGCCGCCACCACCTCCTCCCTCCTCCCGGCGGACTAACAGCAGCTGGGGCTGAAAACAGCTGGCTGAGCGAGCAGCGACCTCGGCTCGTGTTGTTTTCTGAGCCTAGAGCCAGAAGCGCTCATTGCACGCGGCTCTTGCTCTCGAGACCGAACGTGCTGCCCGAGGCATTCCGCGATTGAGGATTCGTGGCTGGGTGGCAAAGTGGGTGGGTGGGTGGGAGCAGACGGACGAGTCTGTGAAGTGGGGCTTGCCTGCCCTTGCTGGCTGCCTCTGCTTCCTTAGGGCGGGGAAGGGGGCTCATCTGGACCAAGGGTGAGTCTCCCCTCAGTTTCCCCAGAAGGATCTTCCGTTGCTTTTGCCTTCTCCCTACATCTTCCTCTGTTAAAAATCCCCCCACACACACACACACTTATTTTGGGCGGGTAGATTTCGTGTCTGAGCATTCTCACATGGCGGTGGGTCTTTCCCCCTAAAAACAATTAAAAAAAGAAAAAACAATATATCCTCATGCAAGAACTTTTCTGCTTCCGATTACCCCCATGCTTAAAAGTTGCAAAGGAAACACGGAAGCAGGGAAGCGCCTGCCCAGCTCCGGAGCTCCACACCATTTTTTTCAGAGGGAATCTGACTCGAGTATAAGCCGAGGGGTTTTTCAGCACAAAAAATGGGCTGAAAAACTCGGCTTATACTCGAGTATATACGGTAGGTGGAAGCAGCTCCATTTATCTTCTTTTGCCTTGTGGCAACAGATGCATGTAAACCTGCCAAAGAAAGAAAGCCAAGCAGTTGTAGTAAGGATCTCTTAGATCTTTATGGTTCCTCAGGAAACTCAAATGGCTAGTATCTTCAATAGTATCTGCCAGCCATTTGATCAGATGCTCTGCCTTTGCCAGCATGCCCATGATATAACTTGTTGGACAGAGCCAAGGAAGACCTGGTTTCTAGAGGCTTACAGTCAGTCACATGGTGGTAAATGTTCAAGAACCATTTCTGCCAGCTCCATTGTTGGTATTACACTGTGGCCAGTAGCCAGAGAATTAGCTGTTCAGTGCTCTAGATGTCATAGCTCAGTTCTACTCTCAATTGTGTCACACAATTTCCCCAAATGAGAACAGTTCTCACGAGCTGGCTCCAGCACACAATGGTACTTGGTTACAGTCAAGTACTATTAAAAGTACAATTTCTCTACCCAATAATAATAATAATAATACAAAGAATCAGTTACTTGAAAACAAAATATTTTATAATGGAAGTTAAATTTGTTAAAATAATGGGGTTTAAGTAGTGTCTTTTCTACTATCAACAAAACACACTTAGTCAGAAATTGCTTTTGTTTTGCTTTCTTTGAGAAGAACTAATTTCAGTGAGCCCACAACAATTAAAGATTTAAAGGCAGCTTTGATAAATCTGCAGCAAACTGAATCACAGTCATGCTTAATAATAGGAATAATTTAAGAAATTACAGAATTTGTATAAATTTGGCTTATTTTTATATCATTTCTACACATGCACTGACTAGTAATTTTTAATATCCTCACTCTGAGGAGAATCATCTGAAAAGAGTTCTGTTCATGTTTATCTGTACATGAGTAGATCTTTCTCTTTGAGTTCTTGGACCTGGAGAAATCCTTGCACAAGAACCAGGAATTTCCTGAAACTGTGGTAGATAGAGCTCATTAATTTTTCATGCACCAAATATTTGTCCTACTTCATTGGCAGTTCTGCATCACAATTCTGTTGCAAAAAGACTTCCCAATGAATTTGATAGGTTGTACTGAAATATTTGCCTGAATTACAATTATTAATAATTTAGGGAATATTTTGCAGCTTTATATCAGATTGGGGCTATATAGACCAGAGTTCTGTACTTCAAGAAGTAACTTACAAATTATTGAGTATGTAAAAGAAAATTTGATCATTTAAAAGAAAAGCATACTATAAAGTGAATACAGTTGTATTATGGAACGTTTTCATAATTGTAGAGTTGGATCTTGATTATCAAATGCAATAAAAGTGGGATATCATGGGAACAAAATGTTTTTGAGAAAATATGGTGTGTTTAATGAATGGTTTAACATTGTCCAGGAAGTGAGATATAGATGTATGATACCTCACTGATTTTTCAAAATGTATTTACAGAAATTGTGATATTAGAGATATATTGGTTGGGGATCAGAATGTATGAATGATTGTTTGCATATGATGCTCTGTTACCTGAGAATATGAATCAGTTGCAGATGTTATATAAGCAGAATGGTGCCTTGACTATGGATCTGAAGAATAAGTTATCAAAGACCACGTCCATTGTATTTAACATGGAAAATAGAATTGAATTGCAAGTTATATATGTGGGGGGGGGGGAAGCAGGCAAGGAGATCAAGTACTTAAGTATTTTGGTAGAGTATTTATTAAAGATGGAGAAATGGCTGGAGAAATTCCAAGATAAGCAAATGTTAGTAGAAAAGTAATTGGTGGTATGAAGTCTGTTGTAAGCAAACAATACTTGCCTTCTTTTTATATGGAAAAGATAACTTAGCATGTCCAAGGAAATGTAAAAATAAGTTGAATGCACAGTGAATAAGTTACTTAAAATTATGTATACTGTACTAACTAACTTACTTAAAATTATGTATACTGTACTAACTAACTTACTTAAAATTATGTATACTACTACTACTGTACTAACCCACAAAGCAATAACATCAAGCATAATTTGATACTGAGTGAATGTGTATTGAATAACAAGTGAACGATCCAGTTCAAAATATAAAATATATTTATATTTAATAAACAAGTAGACTATTCTATTTTCTTCTTGGATATATTCTAATATCATTTATATTATTTTAAGGCATTTGGTATAACTAAAATATTGAGGGGAAAATATAGAGAATGAAATCATTGGCTGTATTCATGGTTAATCCAGTAGTATTAGGAGTCATGTCTATTATTCATTTGCACTGAAATATTGGTGGCTAGATCTAGTGAAATTCAGTGAGTATAGCTCCAAGTAATTGAGAAACACCAGGTAGAAATGTTATTATTTTTAAAAGTTTCATCATTTAAATTGCCAAGAGCCATGGACTTCTAACCAGAAACTAATGATTTGGAGCCAATTTGAATAATGCAAGGAAAAGAAAGTTTGTCAATGAGCCAGAATATTCTGCAAGAATATTTCATAGTGTGTGACAGAAAATTTTTTGAGTTAATATTGAGTTAGCTAAAAAAAAAAAAGAGATTATCATAATTTAGTGATTCCTAGAGAAATCACATTCCATCCGAAGTTGGTTAAGATTACCAGAAGAATGAAATCTTTAATTTTTTTCCTTTCAGACTTTCCACTATTCCTGGCCTTGACAGATATATATTTGCTTTCAAATTGAACCATTTCCCTTCAAACTGTAAAGTGTTGCAGTTTTACCAGTTCCTCGACAACTCTGATGAGGTTTAGATTAATTAAAGAACCAATTTTCCTTGCTTGTTTTATATCATAGGTCTTTAAACGTTTCAATATAAGCAAATGTAATGTAAGTTTTATATTCATGTGTGTCAACTCAAATGAATTAGAGAAAGTGATGAGTTCTCTTATCATGTCAAACCACACTATAAGTAATTGCGAGAGTTGATCCATTATTCAAAGAAGGAAATTCATTAGTTATTCATATTGTAGAATCCAAATTTTAACTTCCATTTAATCATAGCTATTATTCTCATGGAAAGGTATTTTTTCTATTAATAATTGTATTATTTGACTTTTATTTCAGGCAGCAATGTAATCAGTTCAGTGTAATATACAGAAGCATTTGTAGTAATAAGGTTGCTTTTGTCCCAGAAACATAGTTTGTTAATTGTTATAAGTGCTTGAGCCTCCTTTATATGACACTTTTTTGTAGTGGTAACTTGAACAACTTGTTTAAAAGTAGAGAAGACTGACCTTAAAGTAAAAATAGTCAGCATGATGGCATACAAGCAATAGCACTTAGACTTATATACCGCTTTGTAGTGCTTTACAGCCCTCTCTAAGAGATTTACAGAGTCAGCATATTGTCCCCAAGAATCTGGGTTCTAATTTTACCGCCTTTAGAATGATGGACGGCTGAGTCAACCTTGAGCAGCTCAGCGTTGAACTCCTGGAGTAAGCAGTGAGTTAGCCCTGCAGTACTATGTTTTAACCATTGTGCCACCATGGCTCTGAGCTTTTAAAACAGAAATAGTTCACATAATCTTGACTTTATATGAGAACCAAATGGTTTTATTTCTTTGCTGCACCTTTCGTATATTGCTGTTGGTATATTTTACAAGCGTATGAGCTTCATTGTGGTCTCATTTACAGAATATAGAATAACAGAGTTGGAAGGGACCTTGGAGGTCTTCTAGTCCAACTCCCCACTCAAGCAGGAGACCCTATACCATTCCAGACAAATGGCTGTCCAATATCTTCTTAAAAACCTCCAGTGATGGAACATCCACAACTTCTGAAGGCAATCCATTCTCCTCCATGTTGCATCGAGAGCCCAGGATGGGTTGACTCCTTCCTATGACGTCATAGCCGAGTCTGTACTAAGATATAAAAGCCAGCCCCTGGGAGAGACCCCAGCTTTTGACTCAGCTCCTTTCAGTCAGTAGCTGTGTCTCTGAAAGCGTTCTGTTAGACAGCAATCACCAGTGATCTTCAGTACTTTTTTCCTCTCTTCAAGCAACTCCCAGGAAAGCAGGGCTCTCTCTCTCTCTCTCTCTCTCTCTCTCCTGCAACGTTGGGAGCAGCTTTACAGAGCTCTGTGCAGGCAAGCTGGGCAGCGTCTTCAGACCTCCCCCGCGCCTGCAGTTTGGAGCGATCGTAAACACCATCGGCAAACTGATAAGAGCTCTAGCCAGCTGATCGTGTAGCTAGTTGCTGTGTTTTTCCCTTGCTGACTTCGCTCGGGGCTCTGTATAGCCTAAGGAGCGATTCTTCAATCTTGGAGCCTGTTTTCCTGTAGTCAGCAGCTTGGATTCAAGCCTTCCACCATGAGGTGAGTGGCCATTTTGTAAGCCATTTATACCCTAAGGCAGAGGTCCTCAACCACCGGGCCGCGGACCGGGACCGGTCCGTGGAGCACTCTGTACCGGTCCGCAAAGAAAAAAAATGAAAAAAATGGCGGCTTTCTTCGCCTTCGGTGAATGCTGCTGGGATCGGGGATCAAAGACACAAATGAGAGAAGGGGAGGGAGGAAGCAACCAAAGCCTGTCCTGCTCTCTGGCTCAGCGGCTTCGGTTTCCTCCCGCCTCGTTCCTCTCTCAGTCGCTCTCTCACTGCTCCACCAGCCCAGGAAGAAACTGCTTCAAATAAGCCGGGGGGGGTGTGGCTTTTCCTGTCGCCGCAGCGCCTCCGAAGCGCCCGTTTACCCCCACCCCGCCCGCCCGCACGTGGTTCAATCCACAGTGCTCCGTTCTGCCTGCCTGCCTGCCTTCTTCGTTTCTGGTGAGAATAATAACTATTCGCCTCTTTTTATCAGCCAACCTGCTCCGAAACGAAGAAGGCAGGCAGGCAGGCAGAACGGAGACTGTGGATTGAACACGCGGGGCGGCGGGTGGGGGGGGGTAAACGGGCGCTTCGGAGGAGCTGCGGCGACAGGAAAAGCCACCCCCAGGCTTCTTTGAAGCAGTTTCTTCCTGGGCTGGTGGAGCAGCGAGAGAGCGACTGAGAGAGGAACGAGGCAGACACCTGAGGAAGGGAGGGAGACACCTGAGGGATGGGGCTGAGGGAGGCAGGGCCGAGGTGCTCCCTGAACTTGGTGGTTTGCTGGCAGACGTTTTATTACCCAACTAGGTAACAACATCAGATGTTACCTAGTCAGGTAATGAAACGTCTGCAAGCAAACCACCAAACTCGGATTCTTCTCTCCCCCCCCCGGTCCTTGAAAAAGTTTTTGTGCTTGAAACTGGTCCCTGGTACAAAAAAGGTTGGGGACCACTGCCCTAAGGGGCTTAATAGAAAAATTTCTAAATTTCTAAACAGCTTCTTTCCAACACAAGAGCCTTTATTTTACAAATGGAGCAAGATAAGGCTCTGGCAGAGCTTTCCTCCCAAGTGGAACAGTCTCTTAAGCCCAATAGGAGAAAAAGACGTAGGCAACGCACCCAATCAGTCCAGAGGGAGGTGGCTGCAAAAATCAAAGCTAAGGCTCTAGCCCCTAAGAAGGCAACTCAGGCTGAATTGAGGGCAGAGAAGCGCAGACATGCAGCTCTAGAGAGGCAGTTCAACAGAACTATTCAACAGAAGGGAGTGCAACTACAGCATGTTTCAGGTGATACTCGTGGGCCCCAACCAAGCCCTCCCAGGGGAGGAGAAGTTATCTATGAGCCTTTCCATCCTCCATCCTGGTCTCCTGAGGCTCTTGCTGTACAGTCAGATCCTCAGGATTTAAGCAGACCTGGGCCTTATTTCCAACAGGCTTCTGTGCCCTATGCTCCTCCCCCTCCCTCCAGGCCTCAAACCTCTCCTCAATCTAGGCCTGAAGCCACCTTCACTCCCACAGCAGCGGGCCTTCAGCCTTCTGCCTCTACCTTTGAGCATAGACCAAGGGATATCCAAGATGTAGTCTCATCAGCCATTAGGCAGGGATTGGCTGAAGGCTTCAAGCAAATTCTTCAACCTCTGGAAAGGGTTCAGGCCCTTCTCAATCTATAAGTTCCTTGCCTCATCATCCTGATTTACACAGGCCTCAGGACCTCAGGGTCCATTCTTCTCTACCAGAATGGGAGGAGGTTGATGAGGAAGGAAGGCCTTCACCATCTGAACACAGTTATTCAGAGTGTGAAGAGGGTGAGATGTTTGACCAAAATCTTTCAGAGGAAGAGGATTCTCGCCCAGAGCAGACATCCTCTGCATTGGTCTTCAAACCTACTCTGTTCAGACCATTACTCAGCAAGGCCTTGGTCACTGCCAAGCTGTCGCCAGAGGAAGTGGCTCCCGAGCCACAAGGAAATCCCTCTAGCCAAGGGGATTCGCTCTTCTCCAAGCCTGTAGTGCATGCAGAGGTTTTGCCTTCTCCCATTTTGTTCCTGGACATGGTCAAGGAACAGTGCGCTTCTCCTTCGGCAGGTCCTCGCCCATCTTCTCTAGATAAGCGTTTCTACAATGTCAGCGCAGCTCTGGACAATGCCCTGGCAGTGCCTTCTGTTGACATTCCGGTTCTGGCCTCGTTCTCATCTTCTGGCACTCCCATGGAACCAGAAGATATCCTGAAACCAGATGATAAATGTTCCAAACAGACCCTCAAGCGCAATCACCAGGCTGCTGCTTGGCTGTTCGGGCTTCAACAGCAGCATCCTTCTTCACCAGGGCATCCATACGGTGGCTGCGCCAACTCCAGAATAGATTGCCTGCTTCTGACCTTCGGTCTCACCAAGACCTTAATAAGATTATTGCAGCGGCAGAATTCACTGCGGATGCCACTCTCAATTCCGCCAAATTTGAATCCAAGGCCATGGCATCTTCTGTAGCAGCAAGAAGACTTTTATGGCTCCGAAATTGGCAGGTGGAGTCACGCCAAAAATGGAAGCTGGCTTCAGTTCCTTTCGCAGGCGATAAGCTTTTTGGCGATGCTCTGGAACCTTATCTCATCGAAACCAGAGATAAACGTAAAATTCTCTCTTCCTCTGGGAAGAAAGCCAACTATCGCCCTGCTCCTTATCGCCCTCCTGCCTTTCGAGTGGAGACCTCATCTCGCTTCCCCCGCTCTCACAGGCCATACTCCCAACGCCAAGACCAACGGGTGGAAACATCTGGCAGGCAACAACCTTCTGCTGGTAAACGGCCCTTTCGGGGGGGAGGGGGTCATTCCTTCCGTCGCTCTAAGTAATCCCTCGTTCTCCCCACCCATCGGAGGTCGCCTAGCCTTCTTTGCCTCCAAATGGGAGGAGTCAATGACAGACGCCTGGGTGCTCAGCACTATTAGGTCAGGGTTACAATTGGACTTCCTAACCCCACCGCCCAAAAATTTTTTGATCTGTCCTGTGTCTCGGGACATTTCCAGGCAAGCCCTCATGAATCAGGCCATTCAGCACCTTCTTGAAATCAGGGCTATTCAACCTGTTCCCCCATCTCAACGGGGACGTGGGCTTTACTCTCACCTTTTCATCATTCCCAAAGCCTCGGCGGGGGGGTGGCGAGCCATCCTTGATCTAAAATTTCTCAACCAATATGTAAAATACAGGCGATTTAAAATGCAGACTCTGCATTCTATTTTAGAGAGCATTCGGGAGGGCGACCTCCTCTCTTCCATTGATCTCACTGAGGCTTACCTCCACCTCCCAATTTGGCCTCATCATCGCCAGTTTCTCCATTTCTGTTATCAGAATACCCATAACCAGTATCGAGCACTTCCATTTGGCATCTCATCGGCTCCAAGGGTCTTCACAAAGGTTCTGGCAGCATTGGTGGCATCTCTGCATTCTATTCCAGTGAGGATCCAATGCTACTTGGATGACATTTTGATTCTTTCCTCTTCCATCCTTGCGACCCATCAGGATCTGCAAATTACCCTGTCATGTCTCCAGAGCCACGGATTTTCCATCAACACCAAAAAGAGCCAGCTCTCTCCTACAACCAAATTGCAACATTTGGGAGCATCATCGATACCATGTTGTGCCAGGTTTTCCTGTCCCCAGCTCGTGCAAAGAGCCTTGCAGAGATCATCAGCCAGATCCAGCAACATCAAATTGTCCCCCTGTCACTGCTGTCCAAACTTCTGGGGAAGATGGTTTCCTGTATTGGCATCGTCCTGTGGGCTTGGCTCCACTCCCGAGCCCTCCAATGGTTCCTGCTTCCCTACCAACGAGCAGGAACCAGCCACTCATCCATCCAGGTCCCACTCCCGCCACAAATCCGGAGATCTCTCAATTGGTGGCATTCCCCATCTATCTGGAGGGGACTCCTGTTCAGGGACCCAGACAGGCTAGTGATAACCACCGATGCCAGCCTCCTGGGTTGGGGTTCCCATATGCAGGGCCAGATAGCTCAGGGCGTTTGGTCCAGATCGGAACAGACCCTTCCCATAAATTGGCTAGAGCTCAGAGCCATTTTTCTGGCTCTCAAGCATTTCAGGCAATCAGTGACCGGCTCTCATGTTCTAGTCCTTATGGACAACATGTCCTCCATGGCTCATGTCAACCAGCAAGGGGGAACGAGGTCCAAAGCCCTCGTAAGAGAGGCTGTACGGCTGGGGTTATGGGCAGAGAAACACCTGTTATCAATCTTGGTGGACCACATCTCCGGGGTCGACAACTCCCAGACCGACTGGCTCAGCAGGAGCCTAGTTGACCAGGCAGAATGGTCCATTCTTCCATCTCTGCTCAGGGATCTTTCCCTCAGATTCGGAACACCGGAGGTGGATCTTTTCTCCACTCCTCAAAATGCCCAAGTCACCAGATTCTTCACCAGGTTTCCTTGCCAGGGAGCGGAGGGGACCAATGCTCTTCGGTGCAGATAGCCCAAGGGTCTCCTCTATGCCTTTCCCCGCTTCCCATCATTCCGGCAGTAATTCTGAAGATGTTGGAGGAACGTGCGGAGCTTCTCCTCCTGGCACCCTATTGGCCAAGGAGGCCCTGGTTTGCGGACCTGGTCAACCTATCGGTGGCTTCTCCTTGGAGGATCCCTGCCCATCTAATCTCCCTTCACCAGGGGCCCTGCTCCATCCAGAGCCTCAGTGGTTCAAGCTGACCGTGTGGCACTTGAGCGACAGAGGCTAGAGGAGGCTGATCTTCCAGAAAGGGTCATCCTCACTATCCTGGCTTCGCAAACCTTCTACAAGGCGCATCTATGATGCCACCTGGAAGCTTTTTCCCGATGGTGCCTCAGGGAGGGTCTTTCTCCTGCTTCAGCCCAGTTGGCAGAAGTTCTTAGCTTCCTTCAGCATGGGCTGGAGAAAGGTTTGGTCCCCAACACCTTACGCAGGCAGGTTGCGGCCCTCTCCTCAGTCCTTTCATGAGGTTCACTTCCTTTTTATCCCATCACACTTCAGTCAGGAGGTTTTTGAAAGGGGCTTCCAACCTGCACCCTCCGGTGGTTCACAGGTATCCTTCCTGGGACCTTCATTTGGTCCTTAATGCCCTTACAAAGCCCCCTTTGAACCCCTTAGAACAGTGTCTCTCCGTTTCCTGACTCTGAAGGTAGTGTTCCTTGTTGCCATCACTTCTGTCAGGAGGGTTTCCGAGCTTGCTGCTCTTTCCATCAGACAGGACCTTTGTTCCTTTCACGATGATAGGGTTGTTCTTCGTCTGGACCCCTCATTTATTCCGAAGGTTAACACCTGGTTTCACAGGTCCCAGGACATTGTTTTACCTGACTTCTGTCCTCTCCTGCACCATGACTTAGAGTGGCAGTGGCACACACTAGACGTAAGAAGGGCTCTTAGAATATACATTAAGCGCACTTCCTCCTTCAGGAAGTCGGAAGCCATGATTGTTTCCTTTTTCCCTTCTCACTTGGGGCACAAGGCCTCTTCTACTACTATTAGCAGGTGGGTCAGGTCTTGCATTGAGCAGGCCTTGCGGTTCCCGAGGTCTGATGGCGCACTCTACCAGAAGTGCAGCCACTTCTGCTGCTTGGGCGACCCAAGCATCCTTGGAGATTTGTCGTGCGCTGCCACGTGGACGTCCCGTCTCCTTTCATCAGACACTACTGTCTGGATGCTTTTGCCTCGGCGACTGCAGCCTTCAGCAGACGGGTGCTTCAATGAGTGGTTCCACAGTCAGTGTGATGAGCCAGACGAGGACCCGCCCGTGGACATGCAAGCTTTGGTATGTCCCATCCTGGGCTCTCGATGCAGCATGGAGGAGAATGGGCATTGGTGGAAGTTACCGTGAACGCCCTTTCTATCTAAGCTGCGAGAGAGCTCAGCCCCTCCCTTGATTCGTCCGGAGAGGGTAAGACATATATCTGTATTTATTTTGGGCTTTCAGAGACACCTTTCAGTCTGTCAAGTATCTGGATGAGCGTGGATAAAAAAACCTTTAAAAATTATCATAATTCATGAGAGACCATGCTGGATAATACCATATATTTGACTGAATAATGCATTTCTTTATAATTATTTAATTCTTTGAATTCACCACCCAACAAAAGAGATTTGATCTCCCCCCTCCATATTAAATAATGCTGGAGGAAGTACAGAAGTTGAGGAAAAAAGCTAAATCAATTCAAGCTAAGCATATCTTAGAAAGATCATTAATTTTGAACTCAATAAAACAATATAGAAGGTAATTAAAATATTAAATTTATTTTGATTTAATTATTTATTTCTAAGACATCGCATATCTCCTATTTTAGAACAAAACTTTATGATGATACAAATTCAGTTCTCACTAAACATCACTACATTATCTCCCTTTTTGTTGATATGGAAAGATTGTGTAGCATTTATTTTTTTGCTCACCAATTTTCAGATAGCAGTACAATTTTCAACAATTTTCAGGTAGCAGTAGAATAACTATTTGATTGTTTCTTTTGCTGAATAAATGTGATTTTCTTTTCACATTTGAGTTATTGATAATGTGCAGTGATTCATCCCTATATGTGTTTGTATGCTTGTATATGGTGTAGGTAAAACAAATGACTCAATTTCACATTATATTGACAAAGACCTTCAAAACCATTCATGTATTCAGGAAAAAAAATGAAATGTTAAGCAATTGTAACTGAATGGGGGGAAAGTAGCATTATTCCACTTATTGGATACAGGATGTAGCTGTTGAGTCAAATTCTGTAGCCCACTTGATCTTCAAAGAATAGGACAGAACAGGAAAGAATTTTGTTCCCAGTTAAACTAGTGGGAGCATTTGGAATTAACTGCTATACTAATTCTGGGCTGGATTTGTTTGTTTGTTTATCCTGACTTTATTATTATTTATTATTTTTATAAACAACATACTTAATTCTCCTTCTCCTATTTTCCGCATAACAGCAACCATGTGGGCGGATTAGGCACACATACACAACGGGTGGGATTCAATTTTTTTAACAACTGGTTCTGTGGGTGTGGCTTAGTTTGGTGGTCATGTGATTGGCTGGGCGTGGCCAACTCAACATCACTCACATCGAGGCATGAATCTCCTCGCCTGGCCTCTCATGACTGTGGGGATTCTGCAACAGTCATAAGTGTGAAAAATGGTCATGTCACTTTTTTCAGTGCCATTGTAACTTTAAATGGTCACTCCACACAAGCGAAGTACCAGCAAAAGAGGGGAAAAAACTCCAGAGAAGTTCCAGAGACAGGAAGTCTAGTCCTGCCAAGAATGTAACAAGGGTTAATGGAGAGGCAGTTTCTGTAAGCAACACCAGAATGTTTTCTTCCTGCCTTTCTTACAGGATTAGGCCAGTAATTTTTTCTAACAACAGGTTCTCCAAACTGCTTAGAATGTTAACAACCGGTTCTAGTGAATAGGTGCGAACCTGTAGAATGCCACTCCTGATACACAATCATGAGAAAACATAGTAGGAAATATTCACGCTTTCATAAGAGTTTCAGGTAGAAAAGATCAATAAAACAAAATTTTGATTCCTATTCCATTCCATAATGTTGCCTGGTACTATGGTGGGACAAATAACTGCCTATGGAAGGAAGGAAAGAAATAACTTGTGCTAGGCTTCACAGTATCAGCCCATTTCTCAGTAAGTCTGTATATTTATTTTATTATTTTATTTGATTTGTCAATTGCTTACAAGATAATAGGTATAAGTAAAAACATAGTTATGAATACATGGATACATATAAGAAAAATAAAAGAAACAATGGGACAGGGATGGTAGGCATGTTGGTGCACTTATGCACGCCCCCTACAGACCTCTTAGGAAAGGGGTGAGGTCAATAGTAGACAGTCTACGGTTAAAGTTTTTGTAGTTTGGGAAGAAACCACAGAGTCAGAGTATTCCAGACATTGACCACTCTGTTGCTGAAGTCGTATTTCCTGCAATCAAGTTTGGTGCAATTAACCTTGAGTTTGTATCTATTGTTTGCTTTTGTATTGTTATGGTTGAAGCTTAAGTATACATATGCAGATGCAAACTGCTGGTAAAACTGGAGGAGAAAAAAATGACAATTCATTATATGAGGAAAAAGAACAATTCAAAAGCATATTACATTTTTCCCCTGTGTAGAATTTTAAGGCATTATCTCATTGAAATAAAAGAAAAGAAAAAAAAATAGGACACTTCAATAAACTGTGTTTCCCCCTTGTCCTTCATTTAAGCGATGTTCATCAAGCAAAAGTTTTAATTTACTCTTTCCATGCTGGCTTTGGAACTTAAACTGCTATGATTCCTGCATAGGTTTTTAATCATTTTGACTGGGAATTATTGGAGCCGATGTTCAACACATCTGGAGGTAACATGCTTGAGAATGCCTTCATGCAACCCATCTGGCCTTACCATGCAGAAACTTGGCAAAAGAAAAATAAATGGAAAAAAATGAGGGTAAGGCGATGAATTAAAATGGAAGTGATCTCAGCAAAAAAAATAATTAAAAAAAAATCTCAGCAGGAAGTATTTAAAGATGGGAAGAAAGTGATACATTACAGTATTGTGATGATAACCGTTGGCTTCATTATTCCAGGGTATGAAAGCGTGAGGTGCCTACATCCAGACTTACTTCAGGGAAATAATTGGAGTCTCATCTCTTTTCACTCTGTCTTGTTCAAATTGTGCAGATTTCTAAATGGAGCACATCTCTCTTTCCTGGCAGAGTGTTCATAATGGTTATATGATCTTAAAATGCTTAAGGAAGAATTGGTGCAGTTTTTGTGAAGCAGTGTTTTTTTTTGAAAATTTTAACATATTCCAGAAGCATTTAGAACATGGTTTTCAAGTTGTGCTCTCACAATGTTATTTGGTTTCGTTTGGTATGTATATAAATGTGTATTGTTCATAAATACATACAAATAGGGCCCAAGAATATCTGGGGAATACAGAGATAATCAAACAGGCATTTATAGCTGGAATTAAAAACTGCCATTTTCCCAGAGTGCTATCCTAGTCATAACGCTTAAAATTTATTTCTTCAAGCACAGAAAGGGGATCATATACTTCTTGCTTGCAAGAGGGGAATACGGGACCAAAGTGCATATATATCTATATATGGTTCCAACAGAAGAGACAATTGAGCTCAGGGTTGAACTGTGAAGTTCTTGCCGCTCTCTGAGGTTGGATGTTTGTTTCCAGACATTTCATTACTCAACTAGGCAACATCATCAGTGTGAATGAGGATGTATTGTAGTCTTTTTGTTTCCTTCCTGGGTTTTTATTGTCTCTTTTGAATGGTGTCCAATTATGCTTTATCTCATTCCCTCCAGCAGCCCACATACAAATTAACAGGGACAAACACCAGACAAACCATCAGGCAGAAGGCATTATTAAAGGAACCACCAAGGAGCAAATCACACCCCCTCAAAACTGGCAGGGCATGCTGCTGCATAGACACAGGGAGCAAACCCCATGCTCACACTGATGGTTTCTGTATATAGAAATAATTTATATTCAGTATCAAATATCAGCATACCGTTACAATCTTGAAACTGTCTTATGAAGTCCAGGGCTCAAGAATCCAATGAAAGATTAAAGAAGACAAGGGTCATCCTTGTCACAGTACAGCTTGATGAATTGACAAGCAAATGCATTTGTAAAGATTGTAGCCACAGGGTGAAGATAACATATAGGTAGTCCTCAATTTATGACCATTCAGCAACTTTTGAAATTACAAAAATGCTGAACTTTCCCAAAGTTATCATCCCTGCAGTAATGTGAACAAAATCTGAGCCTTTGGCGATCCACCTGTATTTATGATCACTCCCAGGGATGCTACAGTGCCTCTCCATCTATCTATACTCCAATCCTTCCCCACTGTGTCCCCACAGACCTTGAGTTTGCTTCCCACATCACTGGTCCCACACTATCCTCCCCACATCCCATCACAGATCGGTCACTTACCTTTCTGGTAGATCTATAAGGCCTAATCATTGGTCTTACATTGCTTTTGGAGATACAGAAGAATTAGCAATACAGTTATCATTTAGTGACCACAATTGGGACCAGCAATTTAGTCATTTAGTGAAGTGGTTGCTAAGTGAAACTGAGATTGTGCTTATGATCTTACTTCAGCTTTCCTTTGCTTTATAGACCTGGGAGGGTTATAAATGGAAGGATTGATTGTAAAGTTTCTTTTTCATCACCATCATAACTGCACTGGTTACAAAATGAGACAGCTGCTAAGCAAGGGCAATCTGTAATACGTTTGTTTGTGTAAATGACCCCTATACCATTCTTGTCATGTAGAATATTCAGGAAGAAAAAGCATGGAAAAAACAGACATTAAAAAATTGATATATTTGGGACAGGATGAAAATAATTAAATTACAAAGTGCCACAGAAGCATATGGAGTTATAGCAACAGGAAGAATTAAAATGGACATTGGTGGACTTAGTTGAAAAGAGTTGTAGATGAAAAGAAATATGTATAAAGGAACAATTTCTCCAAAAAATGAGGATAATTGAAAGACATAATATAACGTATTTATAAAGAAAAAGACACTTGCGAAGAATGTAGCTGTCAGGCTATTCTTGCCCTCTCATCAAAGACAAGATTCCCACAGTGTTGGGAAGAAGGCAGAGCCTCCTCGCTGACGGACCGTAGATCGCGACTCTCTGTGGCTATGGTCCGTGCTCTTTCGTTGGAGAGCCCTGATCATTACAATTAGGGGCTGAAGCTGCCTTGGAGGGGCGGTGGAGTAAGGGGAAGCCGCAAGCCAGGTTGAAGGGAGCCGCATCTCCCCCCCCCCGGGCTTGGTCTTTTTCCCACCGAAGACGACTGCAGCGGTGGTTTAAAATGGCCACCCCGAAGAGGAGGACTCAGCTGGATTAAGATTTGTGCAGGAGGGAAGAAAGAGGTGGATAACATCTGAACCGGGACAACTGGGCAATACAACTAAACAAAAGTACCCCGGGATAAAGGTAACATGGAATTTTTAAGAAAAGAAAAGTGAGCGGCGAAATTACAAAGGGACAGGGGGGGAAAAAGAAAATATTTTTGACAGCTAAGCGGGGCTTCGAACCGGGAAAGGAAGAAGCTGGAACTAAAGTTTTAATTAAATTGGACTAAAATATTTTGGGAATAACCAGGCATAAAATAAAGCTGGACTTAAGATTGTCAAAAAATAATAAAGTTTACAAATTGGAGACTGGACTGTGCTGGAATATTGAGGTTCGAAAAACCCTAAATAAAAAAAATAGGGGGAAAAGGTGAAGACATAATGGAGAGTGCCACCTTTTGACAAAAACTTGAGCTCAAACAAAAGGGAAAGCATCCTGTTTCTGAATGAACTTGTGTGGATATAATATTAAAGAAATATTGAAACAAAGTAAGAATCTTAGAAAGTGAAAGCAGAACCAGAATAAAGAAAAAAGCAAGGAAAGACTGACTGGGATTGATTGATGTTTTTGGTATAGACCCTCGGCTGGAATAACTGAGAACTTTAGAAAATTGAAAGAAGAAAGAAGGAAAGTAAAAGTGTTGTTTTTTTGTGTGGACTTTAACAATCATAAAATATAAGAGTATGTAATGATGATATCTCTTCGGGAATTAAAAATGGAACTTAAAACTATGAGAGAATTACTACAGGAAAGAGGGAATCACTTTGCTCTGTGTTAGAAAAAATGGAAATGGCGATTGAAGAACAAGAAGAAAGAGCTTCAGAGGAGGAGTCGATTCAAGGAGCAGACATTTTAAATAGACAATTAACACAAAGAACACTACAAAGAAGTGGAGAAAGAAGGAAGGTTAAAAAGTTGAAATTTAAGAAGGCAATCAAAAGTGTGAAGTCAGGAAAGGCAGAAAGACCCAGCAGAAAAGGGGAAATGAAGATATTAAGAAAGAGAGGGATATAAACTGGAATGAGAAAAGATATGGTGAAAAGAGGGGGAGGAAAAGCAGTAAGAAACAGGTGCATGAAATAAAGAAATACGGAAATAGTGAAATGTTGAAAAATTGTTTTTTCAGAGATAATGTTTGATGAATTAAAAAGAGGATTCTGCAGGGTGACAAGGGGTAATAAGAATATTTCTGCAATTAAAAACATTTAGAAAATAGGGTAATATAGATACTGATAACTCTTATTAAAAATCAAGCGGGGAAAATATGCTGCGGAATCCAAATGAAAAGATGTAATGATTATTATTGTAACTTCTTAAAAATAATGGTTTATTGGGAATCAAGATGAGGGAATAAAGGTATATTTTAATCATTGAGGTGTCACACTCAAAACAGTAAAAGGGGGGAAACCTATACTTGTTGTTTTTTTAGTGTTAAAATTTGTATTAACATAGAATTTATAAAAATAATGTGTAATGGAAGGGGAATATGACAGACTAAAGAACCAACTAAATTGATAAGTTAATATAGACTATTAAAAGCAAGGAGAGACATTGGTAATTTTTTTATTATTATCATTATTATTATTAGGCAAACACATATTGTTTATCTTTATTTTTAAAATAAATATTAAAGGATTATATTTGAAATAATTGAAATGAAACAAAAAGATGTTTCGATTGAGATTAATGAAAGAGGCTAGAATTAATGTGTTTGTTTCTCTCACTGAAAATTTGGAATGGAAAAGGTAATAATATAATTAAGTATGCATATACAAACGTATAATTTCTGTCATATTTGTATGTAAAGGTGATGACCCAGAAATATGTTGTCCACTAAAAAGATATTTTTGTTTTTAATGTGAAAAACTGAATAAAATTTGTTTAAAAAAAAAAAAAAGATTCCCACAGTGTTGACTTTTACAAGATTTGTTGAAAGAGATAAACTTACAGACATTTTAGTAATCATATTACTTTTATCCCTACAGTCCAGATTGTTAGATTGAAAACTTTTGAGTCTCTTCATGACTGTATCACCAACAGGAGAACCGCTTCTATTTTTTTAAGTTGTAATTTTTATTAAACTTTTAAACAAGGTAAAAGCTAACATAAATTAATAGACAGTAAGGAAGGAAAAGAAAAAGTACTCAAAAGGAAAAAGTGCATGAAAATGAAAAAAAGATAAAGGAAAATAGAAAAGGAAAATGCAAAGAAGTGGCTTTGGATATTCGTAGCAGTTATAAATACAAATATACAGTATTTTGACATCTCTCTCTAAAGTTACATTATAGTACTCTTCTTTCTATAATCTATTCTGTCTAATCATCAAAACTCTAAATCACAGGTTTCTTTTTTGTTGATGTTGCTTTTATGGAAAAAAGTACATAAGAGTTGGGTATTTTTCCCCCAGATAACTAAAAAATTAGCATCTGGTGATGTTTTCCAAATCATTTCCTTAGGCTTTCAACAGACCAGACAGTGCCCAAGCAGAGCAAGAAATGACTACATTAAAAGGAGAGAAAACATAGAGTGACCTTAAAGACTCTTTAATAAATGAAACAGGAAAATAATCCTTGAGATGAACTATTTACATTTTCAGATAATAGCCATTCACTTCACATTTCTGCCAATGATGGACAAGTGTTGATTGGAGCAGGTGGTTGGGTGCACTGGGGCTGTTTCAAACCTTAGTCTTTTGTAAATCATTCGAGTCCTTCTGGAATTTGGCATTTGAAACCCAACCCCCCCCCAATCGTCATCAGCCAACTGTGCTATATCTTTCATTCCAATTCTGTTCCAGTTATCTTCTCTTTCTTCTTCTGATAATGTAGTTATGGTCTTCTACAATCTTTGGTCTGGAGCAACCTGTTGTAGTAATTTTCAAAAAACATAAGAAAAATGTATCAACAAAAGCATATATTGCATGTTATATTTTATATATTGAGAGGAGGCTTTATTTATTTACTAGCTGCATACCTGTGCTTCGCTGCAAAACTATGTGATCGGGCTTAGTTTTTGTGGAGGAAAATAAGGGGAAAAAATTCTGCCTCTGCCTACCAGAATCCATCGGTATTCATCTGGCTAGCATCCTGTCAGTGTGTGAGCGAGTTGAGGGCTGCTTGAAAACTGAAACAGTAGTTGATGTGTGAGCAGGAAGGAGACAGCAAGGAGCCTGGGCGTGGCTTAGCTCAACTGTTCTGTACTAAAGCTGCTTGGTGCTCTGAAACTGAAACTGAAACTCCTCTACTTGTGTTTTGAATTTGGAGGAGATTTCTTTTTAGGTGGGGAGGGAAGTAGAACTCCTTAGCATCAGAGCGTGTTAATATATGAAATACTAATGCTCTGATGCAGTGGTGGGATTCAAATATTTTTTGGTCTTCTACAATTAGAAGTCTTCTACTCTTAGTGAGCACTTGGAAGCCAAGAGGAACATACATGGCAAATTTCAAGTTTGTAGGCTTACTGTTCTGGAGATTTTATGATGATGCATCTCTCTCTCTCTCTCTCTCTCTCTCTCACACACACACACACACACACACACACACGTTAATTAAATTAAACTACACCACCATCTCACCTGAGTGATGGTGGGGAGTTTATAACAGCAAACACCTTCTTTAGGATAAAGTAGAAGAATCAAGGAGTCCATGTATGGTTTATCTTTTAGTGAGTGGATTTCTTGTAGTAAACCAGGAGTTTTATGTTTCCTTTTAATTTTGTGAAAGAGAAAAATTCTAGGAGCCATTCTTTTTGTGCTCTCTCAAAGCTTTTGCCTGCTTAAATGTGGTCTGGCCATTTGCTTAGATTTGGCAAGGATTCTGGAAAAAATACAAGGACTGTAATTTATTTTTCCAAAATGACTAAAAGTTCCATTTGTGTTTCTGTTTACTGTAGACCAGAATGTGCCACAGGGAGAGTGAGAATTTATTTCAGAAAGAACCTGCAAAACATATAAGCACAGATATCAGTCCTTTAGACTTGCGGTTCTTTGTTTTGTGATTCAGTTAAGGGTGGTGTTGCTTTTCAGCATGTAGTTATGAGATTTCATTTAAATTAGACTTTGACAGATTTCATAATCTGCTCACCAGATGAAAAAACTTATTCTCTGCCCATCAGTTAATTCAACAAAGAACAATATTCAGGCTTCGGTAAACCTAAGAAAACATTACCAAGCTGTTTCCAGGTTATTTTCTCTTAAGACAAGTGCAGCAAAGGGAACAGCTATTAGTGTTCACTCTAATTACTTTCTTTGTGACAGCCTTAGGACAAGGAAAAGGTAACTAGAAGGGTACAATCACTCCTCCCAAAGGGAAAAAAAACTTGCATTCTTTGGTTATTATTGCCTTAATTTATTGATCCGGAAGTGAAAGAAGAGGTATCAGATTAATAGTCAGCAATAATCAGAGAGGGCTGGTACTAGCATCATAGTTCATAGTTGAATAACTGCTGAAAGTCAAACAACACTGTACTGACAATTTTAAAATTATGATATTGTTAATGTGGTTAATGTGATGTTGTTAAAAAGGGTTAACTTTACAGCTGGGCAATTAGCTTTAAATCAGGATACCCTAGGGGCATTTTCTACTCAGCTATGGTAACCAGGCAACCCCTTAATGACAAGCATCCGGCTGGTAGCTTTAGGAATGAAATGATGGTAGTAATGTAAGGATGGGTAGCTGCTATGAATTAGCAACCTTCGAAGCCATGTTAGATTGGTCTGCCTCTATAACATACCTTCTGTACCATCTCTGCTACCACAGCTGCCCAGTTGTTGGTGATTTGTTGAAACCACAGTTCATAAATGCAAGCAGCCAAATGTAAAAGGCTCTACATGCTCAATGTGAAAGGGCAACTGTATTTTGATCTTGTATTTTGAACTGTATTTTGATCTTGTGCACACACTGTTTATTTTATTATTTTAGCTATCCAATAATCTCTGCTTAAGAGCACGTTAAACATAAATGTAAGAAAATCCCGTTTGCTGAAATATAAAGGACCAGAATTACTGCTTCTTTACAGTTTGTTTACTTGGCATTTATTTTTAGGGATTTATTCAGTGCAGAACACAAAGGCCAGTGAAAAGATTAATGATTAGATTTTGTTGCTGTGCATCTTCCTCTGAGCAAAAATTGTCTGCCTATGTCCAGAGCCCTGCCTACAGCAAAGTAGACACTGTCTTGTTTAATGAAAGATTGTGCAAGACTTGACATTCTAGAGAAGCAGAGACAAAAGGCAAAAAATCATGAATATGGAGAAAATGATTCCTCAGGGATCACAATGGAGAGAGCTCAATGGGTGCTAAAAAATAGCAATGCTGCGAGTGTTAAGTAAAAACAATATTATATTTTCGTTAACCGTGTAACACACAGTTTAGAACACTTAACTCCAAGCAGCCAAACCAACTAAACTCTTATGTAGGACTATAAGAACTTCAGAAGTTACCAAACTTGCATAAAAGCCTTGTTTACAGAATAAGGATAACAGAGTGAGAAGGAACCTTGAAAGTTTTGAAGTCTTCTAGTTCAACCCTCCTGCCCAAGCAAGAGATCTTATACCATTCTGCACAAATATTTATCCAATTTCTTTAAAACCTGCAATGATGGAGTTCCCATAATTTCTGGAGTCAAGCCATCCCACTGATTAATTGTTCTTGCTGTCAGGAAATTTCTTCTTAATTCTAGGCCTAGATCTCTCTTTGATGAGTTTCCATTCATTACTTTATAATAATTTACAACAGGTAGATTTCTACTATTTATTTCAGTAGAATTCCATCTATTCTGCAAGAATTTATATGTTCAAAAACTGCTTGGAGCACCATTATTCATGATAGTAAAACCATTCAATTTAATCCATCTTGCTTTATTTTGTCAGTTTTTATCAATTTATTCAGTTTGTTACAAAGTACAATGGACCAATGTTATAAAATGCAAATCATCCAGGGATATTGTTTATTCCATATATGTACCTGGCTGCTTTGATTACATTGAATCATCAAAGCTTTTTAGAGGTGTGTCATCAAGCAATTTAGTTGATTGGTTTTGGTGAATGATGGGTATCATGTATACTTTTGCCTTGTTCTGAATAGCTTTCAAGTGCTACCAGTATTAAAATGTATAATACTAAATAGTATAAATAAGTTATGGTTCTTAAAAATATTTATCTCATTTATCTTTAAGACATTCTTATGTGGTGGTCAGTTGTGAGGAATTAATGTTTGTCCAAAAAAAAATGTCTGTACCTTATTAGATGGAAGTGAGTGGTGGGTATATCAGGAGAAATATACAAGTAAATTGAATGGAGTGAGCAGGGGATACTTAAAGAAGTGTACCAAAGGTGCTTTTTCAAGATGCAGCTGGACTTTCCAATTTTTCTTTGAAGATGCTTCGCTTGTCATCCAAGAAGCTTCTTCAGCTCTGAGCTGAGAAAGTTTCTTGGATTAGAAGCGAAACATCTTCAAAAAAAAGAAAGAAAGAAAGTCCAGTTACCTCTTGGAAAAGCATCTTTGGGACAACCATGACCTGGATGAGTGAGAATCTCCATAGACATTAAAGAAGTGTAAGACAAAAATAAAAGTTTTTTTTAAAAAAAGGCTGTGAAATGCATGTGAATTAAATAGAAAAGTAATAACCAGTGTAAAAGAAGTATGTTCAGCTTGGTCATCTAGAGAGGGAATGAATGAATGAGATCTGAGTTGCAAAACTATGACATCCTCTTCTCATTTAGTAACCAACAGTCCATTCCAAAATGGTTGTTAAATGAAATGATTATTAAGCAAACATGTGAGAGAGACAGACAGACCATGGAGACTGTGGTTGTTGCCATTGTTAAGTGCAGAAATTTGGATGTTAAGTGCTTGTAAATGATTTTTTTTAAATTGCAATTGCCTTTGTGAACAGTTGCTAAACAAGTTAGCTGCTAAATGGAAAGTGGCATTATGTAAAGACAGAATCAATCAGCCAAGAATAAGAAGAGCAAAAAAGGTTGAAGTTCAATGAGTTGATGAGATTTTCAAAAGAGATAAGTGAGAAGTTTAAAAGGACAAATGACAATTTGGGAAGTAGTCTGGATATGGTGGATGCTTTGCAAAGACAAAGAAGTATGGAGAGACATAAATTGTTTTGATGTAAAGCAGATTTCTTTTTTCTTTTTCTTTTCTTATCTCATGTATTAAATTTCCCTGGCCTATTCTCTTTGCTTTGCATATCATTGCTTACTCCAAAAGGGAATAAATATGAGGCGTCCTTGGCACAAACTGGTATTGGCATCTCTGTAAACAAGATGAAAATTGTTATTTGACAACTGTTGCAGAAAAGCAGTGCAGCTGTACATATTAATTTTTTTATCTGTTATTAAAATCTTTATTATGGCAAGTGTTTCATAAGAAAATATTAGGCTCCTTATTTGGTGTGCTATTCTCCCCACCAGAGCAGAAGTTCAGACAGAAGATATGGACCTTAACAAGGCAGTGGATTTCACGCCAAACTATTTGCAGATGTGCTCAATTTAAATTTATCCTTGCATGCTCTTACTTTGATAAAGAGCTGAATAATATTCAGAAGGTTGATTGGGGAACATGCTATGCTGCCATGTTACAGTAGAGTTTCATCGTCCCTCCTGCCCTGCTGACAACTTTTCTTGAAAATGTAGAAACCATCAAAATTAATAACACAAATAGATCAGATTTATACATGGCAAACATTAACCTTTGCCTAGTGGAAAATGCATCAGTCGGCTGACAGTTTTAAAGCATTAGATGTTCCATAATAGTCCAACAAGGGCCTGTGGTTACAAGGCTTATTAAAAGATCTGCCATATTGTTTCAGCTGTTGTTTTTATAAAGGGTGCAGAGTAAAGCTAGGCTCTATCCTGTTTATATAGTTATGGTTACTAATTTTAAGCTCCCAAAATCCAGACAACTACTAGATTGCAGCAAAGGGACAGGAAAAATCTACCTTACTATTACCTTCTGGCCATGCTCTAGGTCCATAATGGCGAACCTATGGCATGTGTGCCACAAGTGGCATGCAGAGCCATTTGTGTTGGCATGTGAGCCGTAGGCAAACTTACCTCACTGTGCATACGTGCGCCTCACAGCTGATTTTTCGGCTGGTTTGAGGCCTTTTTCGGCCTCCCAGAGGCTTGGAAAAAACCTTTGCAAGGCTTTTCAGGTCAAATAGGCCCGTTTCATCACTTCCTGTAATACTGGAAGTGATGAAACGGGCCTATTATTCGGCCTGAAAAGGCTTGTAGAGGCTTTTTCCAAGCCTCTGAGAGTCCGAAAAAGGCCTCAAACCAGCCGAAAAATCAGCTGTGAGGCACAGTGCAGGTAAGGGGGTGGGGTGGGGATTGCGTGTGCATGTGCAGGGGGCGTGGAGAAGACGAACATTGCATTTTGGGTGCTGGCACACGAGTACACACGCAATAATGCGCGTGCAATTTTTGGCACAAGAGCCCAAAAAGGTTAGCCGCCACTGCTCTAGATTCTTTTCATTGAATAGTAAAATAAGGCTTCATTTGACTGACTGACTTATTTATTTATTTATTTATTTGTTTGTTTGTTTGTTTGTTTATTTAACATGCAGCCTTCTTACAGTTTGAGGCAACTCTTCTTTGTACATTAGATATACTTGTTACAGGCAAATAGCTGCCCAGTGATAATCCAACCACGTGTTTCAAGACTTAACAGTGGCATCATGAAAGCAGTTAGTCACAGAGCAAATCTTTTTCAAAATATTTACTTTTCCTCAGGC
The DNA here is from genome assembly GCF_049901735.1 of Notechis scutatus. NCBI lineage: Eukaryota > Metazoa > Chordata > Lepidosauria > Squamata > Elapidae > Notechis > Notechis scutatus. The sequence continues at coordinate 95,020,274 of NC_142009.1, read as the reverse complement.
TATCTTGTCCTTACATAAAATATCATGTTTACATTTTCAGATTGTTTTTACTACAAGCTAAGATAAGACTTCTGAAGCTTGTAATTTCACAATGGGCAACATTTTTAAAGTCTCCCATATTCATGCAGAACCATGCAGTGTATGCAGATGTAGAAATGGTGGGGAAATATATCGGGGGAATGAGTTCCTTATAATGTAATACAGTCGTAGGATTCAAATTTTTTTACTACCGGTTCTGTGGGCGTGGCTTGGTGGGCATGGTGTGGCGTGGTGTGGCTTGGTGGGTGGGGAAAGATACTGTAAAATCTCCATTCACACCCCACTCCAGGCGAAGGATACTGCAAAATCCCATTCCCTCCCCACCACTAACCTGCTTTCCAGCTCTGTTCTCCTGTGCAGGGCAACAAAAGAAGACCCAGTTGATCAGCTGGGACTCGGGAGGCAGAGAATAGATGGGGGCGGGGCCAATCAGAGGTGGTATTTGCTGGTTCTCCGAACTACTCAAAATTTCCGCTACTGGTTCTCCAGAACTGGTCAAAACCTGCTGAATACCACCTCTGATGCAATGGTTTTCAAATCTTAAGAAGTATGGACTTCATTTTCCAGAATTCCACAGTCAGCATTCTCCCAAAATTCTGGGAGTTGAAGTCCACGCATTTTAAAAGTTGCCAAGGTCAAGAAAAACTGTTCTAATGTCTCAATTGTCTTTGATTAAACCAATCCTGCAACTTTAAATTAGTAATACAACAGAAGGTTGCATTCTATCTCTGCACTTCTTGATACAGTTTTCCTCTCTTTTACTTCCAGTATATTGATTCAGTAAAATACTGAATAATACTAAAGTACTGAAGCTACTAGGACAGTAGGTTCTATGAGGATACTTTAAGTAAAAAAGCGGATATAATTTAAAGCATAGATGGGGAGTGCAGGGTTTATGTATAATTCTTTCAATATCCAGTTCAATATGCTTTACTTTGGACCTCTTGATGGAGAAAGAAGGTTTAAGAGCTGAAAGGATCTATTTTTCTGCCTTTTGAGAAAAGTTTCACTTATTTGCAGGGAGGGAAGATTAAAGAAATGTGAAAGTGCATGCCTGCTTCAGTGCTTCTCACATAGAACTCTTCAAGAGCAAAAAGCAGTAGAGGAATGTATTCAAAGCAGCCAGCAGGGAAGCTTTTCTCCTGCCTGGTTACATTTCCAGAAACAGGATTTGCCTATTCAGACAGCACAGGCGATATAGGTTAACATCTATGGTATCAGGAAAAGCATGTCTAATTTGGCCACAGCATTTTTCTTATGAGCACTGCTTGCCCATATCAATTCGCAGCTTTGAAGTCAGTCAAACTCACAACTGTAAACATAACTTATGTTATTGAAAATATCGCCTCAGAAAATTGCTTTGAAAATGAAAAAGAAATAGAACACCATATTGCGCTTTGCAGAAATATGTGTGTGTGTGTGTGTGTGTGTGTGTGTTTGTGTGTGTATGGTATTCAGCTTTGTTCAGGTATTTTCCCACGTCATTGTAGTTGTGCTTTTAAAGTTGTAGCAACGTTTTGGCAGAATGTCATCTGCCATCATCAGGCTTCTGTATTGTGTCCGTCAGAAGCCTGATGATGACAGATGAGATTCTGCCAAAATGTTGCTACAACTTTAAAAGCACAACTACAATGACGTGGGAAAATACCCGAACAAAGCTGAATACCATAAATGTAAGTACCCGCGAAAACTGAAAATGAATCTGTGACCTGATGGTGTGTAGGGTAAGAGACCATTGGTATTTCACAATATTGTTTCAATGTTTCTTCCCTGAACATAAATAAATTTGGCTTGAAGCTTTTCCTAGTGGTTTGTGAAAACCAACGGAAATAAGTGTACAACAGGATTTACTTACAAATAAAATTAGTTGTACAGTTCTGTCCTATGTACGTTTTACTTGAAGAAAATCCAACTCACTTCAACTTGTATGCAGCCTTAATTTTTAACTTTATACTTAGATCCATTTTAAACCATGATTTCAAATCTGCTGATTTATTTCTGGCTTCATGCCTTGAAGCTTGTAGGGGGAAAAAGGGTTGATCCTGTAAGCCTCCTGCCCTTCTGTGAGGGGAAGATTAAGTGGAGAATTTAAAGGATGGATTAGATATATACAACATGAAGTCTCAGGATTTTATAAAATAGTCAAAAAAGTTAGAGTACTCTCCTAGATACCTTGGGGGGGCTGTTGCTTTTTGAATATTAGTTTTTAATTTTTTGTATTTAATAAGAAAGAGGATAAATTGTTTAGTGTGCAGTGATGGCTAACCTTTGTGTTGTCGCGTGCCAAAAGTGAGCACATATGCATGTGACAATGTGTACGCGTGCCTGCACCCATAATGCAATGCATGCGCGACCCCTTCCCGCGCTCCACCTGCGCATGCGCACACATGTCCCCATGCCCCCCCCATGTATGCACGGCAGATACCCGAAAATCACTTGGCTGGCGGGAAGCATGCGCACATGTGCAAAGGAACTGAGCTGGGGCAACAGCTTGCAAGCCTGCAGAGATGGCTCTGCATGCCACTTTTGGCACGCATGCCATAGGTTCACCATCATGGGTCTAGTGGTTAAGACAGGCTAGAAAGTGGGAGGCTGTGAGTTCTGGTCCCACCACGGCCATGAAAACCAGCTGGGTGACCTTGAGTCAGTCAGACTTCTCTCTCAACTCAAGTTACCTCACAAGGTGTTTGTTGTAGGAAAAATAGAAGAAGGAAGGTGTGTTGGATATGTTTGCTGCCTTGAGTTATTTGTAAAACTAGTAAGGCAGGATATAACTAAATAAATTATACATCCTCACGCACACAAACCTGGCTTGAAAGTAATTAGGTTAATTTTATTTTATTTTATGACATTTAATAAGTGAAATTAAATTAATTTTAGTTCATTGTCCAGTCCCCATCATCTACCAAAAGAGGTCCCCAGCGAGACTCAAAATAATTTAGATGAGAAATAGATCATTTGTATCGCAAAAGTCATCTGTTGCTTTTCAAGGGCTTCTACTAGCCTGGGAGTAAGCATTCTGTTCCCTTGTCACATCTGCGCTCTTGATAATCTCCAGATAGTTTATTGTGAGTATGCATTTCCTGATATCTGGTTTGGTAGATTCATTTGCAGCCCTCAAAGTTGAAATAATTTCTGCTTATGGAACAAAGCAGAATCCTTATGGAGGGATTTATTAAAGCAAGAATTTCTCCTGGATTTTCCTTGATGAGGTCATCATTTGAGCCTTTTTGATCTGTTGAAAATAAAACTGTCAAACTGAAGTTTTCAAACTCAAGAGTAAAACCTTTCAATGGGCTACATGTAATACATCTGGGAGGATTTAAGGGCCACATGAGTAGCGGGGGCAGGGAGCAGGACTGCTGTTTTTTTTTCTCCTTAGCCTTTTCTGGAGATGTTTTTTAAACCTTAATCCTATCATCAAAGCTTTACACTACAAGTTTTGCATGCTTCACATCTCAGATTCCAAAAAATACTTAGAAAAGTATTGCAAGAGTTCATTTAGTGACCGTTGAAAGTTACAACGGCACTGAAAAAAAGTGACTTATCACCATTTTTCACACTTAACGACCCTTGCAGTATCCATATGGTCACGTGATCAGAATTGGGTTGCTTGGCAACTGGCATGTATTTATTACAGTTACGTTGTCCCGGGGTCATGTGATCCCCTTTTGCAACCTTCCAACAAGCAAAGTCACCGCAGAAGCCAGATTCACTTAAAAACCGTGTTACTAATTTAAGAATTGCAGTGATTCTGTGTCATGAAAAGTCATAAAATGGGGCAAAATTCACTTAACAACTGTCTCGCTTAGTGACATAATTTTTAGTCTCAATTGTGTTTGTAAAGTTGAAGACTACCTGTGATTCGGGAATCACAATGGAGGCCCTGATTCTCATAGCCATCTTCTAATTAAGTTGATTGGAAAAAAGAGACCAAAGAATCATATCAGCATATCTATCATTCAGAGTGTAGATTTTGCTGTAATAAACTTAACACCGAGGAAAAAACTACCAGTTAGTAGTCTTGATGCCAATAGATTATGTCTTTTAGCAGTGCTTGCTTAGAAATACTAGTACAGTAGAAGTGTGTATTTCTAGTCACCTATATGGAAACAGAATACTGGATTAAATAAACTTGATTTCATGACAGATAATGAACAATCCAATGTAATAATGCACAATTTGACTAATATATTTTTACTGTTTAAATTCATGGATTATTTAATTTATTCATAAAGGAAAAATACTGGTATATTTGCAGTCTTGAGTGTTCACTCGTATCTCAATTTACCCATATTCTGTAACCTTAAAAAACCATCAACTTTCAACATAAGCCACCTGGTAAAATTAAACTGAGAATAATAAAAACCAGAATAAGAATATGTCTGACATGTTCAATCTTTAGAAAAAAGAATATAAATATGTAATTTTTATGTAATTATGGCCCTCTTATAGGTTTCAGTTTATATTTCTACATTTTTCCATTCTACCCTTTTGCTTCCCTGAACATCTGTATTTCTTAGTTGGAACCATACACGTTTTCTTCCTCAACTTACAAGTGTGTCATATTATAAATCCATAATTTGGCAGTCCTCAGATTCAGAATGAAAGTAGCTATTGTCCAAAACAGCTGGAAGATATTACATTGGGAAGGCTGATATCTCTGTCTCTATCTAGTATACAGGATTCATGCATAAGGTATTAACATTAGATATGTCTCCTCCATTCAAATGTTGAGCTGGTGATGACAAGTTTATTATACAGAAGATGATATGTGTATGGGATTAACAATTGAGGTTGAAGGAAGATACTAAGAGAGGTAAAGCACTAAACAGTGAAAATGATGAGTTTTAATTATGCAGACTAATCATTCAATGGGATTTAGTGAATAATAGTAGAATTAGAAGAGAAATAGTTATGCTGAGCATCATTTGATTTTGATAACCATGCATAACACATAATTTCCTTGAGCTAGATCTGACTTTAACCTACCACCTAAAAGTATTTTTATTGCTCTACAGGTATGCCTATCTATCAAAGGTAAAGAATTTATTTGCCTTTGCAAATGTGTTATTTATTTTTATAAATTTTATTAAAAGTTTTTAAAAGAAGATTAAAAAATAACCAAAACGAATGCAAGGTAAATAAATAAAAGGGAAAGGGAGAAAAAGTGCAAAAAAGACAAGAAAAAAGAAATAGAAAAGGTTTCTTATTTCCTCTGTAGCAAATGTACTATAAGTATGATTACCAAATTATTTCTTACTCTGTGGTTACAAAAAAGCTCTCCTTTTTCCTATTATTCATGTCTTCTAATCATCAACACACACACCAAAAGCTCATTTTTTTCCTTTTCATGCAAAAGTCCTTAAGGCGTTTTCAGTCATCAACAAATGAAGAAGTTGTCTTTTCTTTAATCAAAGAAGTCAGTTTAGCCGTCTTTGCAAGTCCCATCATCTTCATCATCCATTCCTCCATTTTGGGCAGTACTGGACCTTTCCGCTTTTGAGAATTTAATAATATCACTGCAGTTATCCTATATATAAAACAAAGTTCCATGACTTTTTTTCCCAGCTGTTTATTCATCCGTCCCAAAAGAAAAGCCTCTGGTTTCAATTATACATCAGTCTTAGAAAATATGTTGTGCAGAACAAAAAAGAAAAGGGAAAAAATCTTGAGATGGGAAGGGTTAAAGAGCAGCATTTAATTAACATTTAATTTCATTTACATTGCTGTAATAGTATTCACATCCATATTCCTAAAAAGCTTGGTATTATACACCGTGCATATCTTTTGGCACTGGCATTCCTGCTTGGGAAGAGAGCAATTATAATTGCCTTTAAGCTACTGTATTGTGTTATTCTCTTTGCTTCTCCTCAGCTGATTTGATTGTGAATGCTGTACCTCTTGAAACTTGAAATGCTTTTTAGAACAAGAAAAAAGTAATTATGCTCTAAGCAAATTAAAAGGCAGGTGGGTCTTAAGGAATATTCTTCTGCTAATCTTATCTAAGGAAAATAAATGTGGTGTTCTGATTAACTAGTTTATAAAGTCATGATGGATGAAAAAGTATTCTCAGCCTTTGTGTACTGATCCCAACCCCCACTTCCCTTTTTATTTTATTGTGATTTGTATTGCTGGTAAAAGCATACTAGATTGGGATGTGGAAATCAGGATTGAGGGGGAAAGATTTATCTCAAAATAGAAGTGTCATGATTCAAGGAGCTTAGGGCAATCCACAGGAGAGCTTTTGCTTCATACAAATGGTTGTCCTTTTGTTTTTTATTTGTGTTTCACTTACAGATAACTGCTGGACGGTGATGAGTGAGTGTCTACAGGCAACAAGATGCGATTGCCATCACAGATGGTTCTGAAGAGAAATGATGTTTGAAAGGACGGTCTTTTAATAGTTCCTGTGTGGGGGGTAAGTACATCAAAAATGAGGGTGGCAGGAGTTAGGAAAAAGAAAAAGAACAGTGGCTTGTATGATTTATATTGTACATGCCTCAGTTGAAAAAGAGAAGGTGTCATGGGTCAAGCTTATAGTTTGGTCTCCTTGAATATATTTTCTATTAGCCCTAGTAATATGGTGTCACTAGCAGCAGCCAAGGAAGGGCTTCTTAGCAGAATGTTCAGCTCAAATTTGCTCATCTGATGTATCTATCATCTGTCAGCCACTTACAGGTGCCCAAGCCTTTTAGTTATCCAGTACTTTAGCTAGCAAGGAAGGGTTATCCTTTCAGGGCAGGCATTCTTCCTTATTATGACAATATTTATACAGAGCATACACATAGTCACACACATTTCTTGCTTTCCTAACCTCCTCTTAAAGTATTTTTGATGGAATATTATAGTTTATTTGCAGTTTGTGCTCTTTGTGAGTACCTTCAAGTCAGTGTTGACTCTAGGCCATCTGGATTAGTCTCTTCAATTTCCTTGTCAAGGTGTTCAAAAGTGGTTTGGCACTATTTTCTTCCTAGGACTGAAAGAGTGGTATTTTCCCACACACACACACACACACACACACACACACACACACACTACACAGTTTTCAATGCAAATGTGTTTCCCCAGAGAAAATAGTTATCCTGAGATTTGTTTATCCCGAGATTTATCTTTTTCAGTTGGATGCAGGAAAGAGGGAGGAGGAAGAGAAAGTTGTTTCTTTTCAGGAACATCTTTCTGCTAATGAATTTTGGCAACCAAGCAATCACTTCCTTTTCATCTTATTCAGCTACAGAAATAAGAAATTCTATACTGGGCATAGATAAATTGGAGTTGAAATAATGTGATCTCACTGGACTCCATCTCTTTCCTTTCTTCCTTCTTTCCTTCTTTGGTATCACTATGTAATACAAAGAAGGGTAGGTCATGGCATTCTTTCTTCTTTTTCCTGTTTATTTCATTGACTACATTGACCAATGCAGGATCCTCATACCATCCTAGACAAATGGTTATCCAGTCTTTCCTTGAAAACATTAACTGATTGAGCATATATGACTTTAGGAGGCAAATTGTTCCATTGCTTATCAGCTTTCATACACAGGAAATTCCTTCTTATTTCAAGCTTGAATCTCTCACGGTAGAGCTTCCATCGATCGGTTGCTTTGTAAAACAAATCTATACTATTTCCTCTGTGACATCTCGTCATGTATTAAAAAACTAATATTACATCTCCCTTTAGCCTTGTCTTCTTTAGACTAAACATACCTATAGGATTTAGCCTCTATATCCCTTGCAGCCCTTGGTCTGGATACATTGGGATCAAGGCTTACTTATACCTTGCATTTGCAGAATTATAGTCTCAGTCTTTAGATTTTCCCTGTATTGTAATCACTGAATTGATACCATACAAATTTAGCCTGTGTCAAGGCTTCCTGTGTTTTGGTATATACACGTGGTCTTATTCCTTGCGGACTGGTTGAAGACAGAGCAAATTCAGAATCTACTTTGAATGACTCAATTAGATGTCTTTCCTCCAATAATTCAATACTGGATTAGCATGAGATTTTGTCATAGGAGAATTCAGTCAGAGGTGTACATTAATGTTTTTGGGGTCTATGTTTTGGCATGATAGGACCATATCTTGGATGAAGTAATCCAGATGACCATGAAATGGCAGCAAATTCATATAGAAAATTCTTAACTCTTTGCTCCCGTCTATTGGCCATCAAGGGTTCTGAAGATTAGATGTAGGAATGACTTGTCCAAAGAAAGGATACAGCAAGAAGGATGGACTTATCAAAATCACATGTCTTCAGATTAGGAAAAGTGCTTCAGATCTATCTAACCCAGTGCTGTACACACTAGCTGGTGGCCTGTCAGGAAAGTCTTTGCCTTTTCAAAGGTGCATGATCATTTATCACCATCCTTGCTCATCTCTTTCTTTCTTTCTTTCTTTCTTTCTTTCTTTCTTTCTTTCTTTCTTTCTTTCTTTCTTTCTTTCTTTCTTTCTTTCTTTCTTTCTTTCTTTCTTTCTTTCTTTCTCTCTCTCTCTCTCTCTCTATCTATCTATCTCTCTATCTATCTATCTATCTATCTCTATCTCTATCTCTATCTCTATCTTCTATCTCTATCTATCTCTATCTCTATCTCTATCTCTATCTGTGTGTCTGTATTGTAATCAGTCCTGACATATAGTGGCACACCTAAAGTGTGAATTAGCCTGAGTCCATGCAGTGCTAGGATTATTTGTGTCACCCTTAGCTCTGTTTTTAGTCTCAATAAATCTGAGGCAGATATGCCAAGTTCTGATTCTGTGCCCCTGCTGTGAGGCAGGCCAACAGTAGTGTATTACCTCTTCTTCTTGTGCTACTGCGGTCATGGCAACCTGCTGTACCACCAGGCCTACCAAGAGCCCTGTAGGCTCCGTGTTAGTGTTCTCTTGTTGCTAAGCATCTGCAGTGTTTGCTCCAGACAGCATTAGCTTTTTCTTAAAAGTCCTTTGAGTTATTCACTTCATAGAATCCAACCCATCTTATTAATTCTCAGGTCTGCTGCTTTTTGTACTTCATATAATAAATGTCTGTGCAAAGAGATAAGAGTTTCAAGTTTTGAAAAGTTGTTTCAGCATAGAAATCCTTTCCCAAACATGCCAATTGCTCACTGTCTTTTTCTATTTCTCACATTCCCTTGCAAATTGGGTTGTTCTTGTTTTCATTTTTCACTCTCTTTGGTATAAATCAATGAAGCATGCTTTCATTTCACTAAATCTTCTTTGCTTTTTAAAACAAAAAAGTTTGGGCTTGGACTGCTGTGTAATTTAAAATGGTAGTTTCTCACTACTCATTTCATCACAGTGAACATTTTTTTTTTTACAAAGAACCCAGATAACTTCATATTCTGGAGTGTTGCTTTTTGCTTCCTTCAGGCTTGATTTGTGCCAGTATTGCTCTTAAATGTCATGCAATGTCAAGTCTTCCAACATGAATTTCCGCAATGCTATTATGCTTTTTCTTCCAAGTAGCCCTTTTAATTAGAGATATCTTGTTGCTTTTTTTAAAAAAGCAGCTTCTGGTTCTTAATTAGATTAATTAGCTAATGTTTACTGGAATTGCTTGGCAGTCCTAAGTCAAGTTTCTGTTCCTTGCTGGGTGAGAAGGATTGGCTTTAATTACTTGTGCAAATAATCCCTGAAGAGAAAAGAACATCCACTGATTTTGTACCACTATTATACCTATGCAGTCTCATCTCATATGAAATAGAGATTCCCTAGTGGTTTTCCAATGCTCATAAAAACTTATTTCCTAATTTTAAATAGCACAATGCCTAGATTCATGGAATCCACCATTCAAATGCTATTGTAAAATACAAATTGAAAGGTAAAATAAAATAAAATAAATTTATTCTGATGCCTCAAAGGCAATCTTGTATCTAGATGTCATTTTTTCCATCTCAGGCGTTGGTGAAGTCACAGTTTCAACCATCTTCAGGGGTCTTCAAACTTGACAGCTTTGAGACTTGTGGACTTCAACTCCCAGAATTCCACATCCAGTCATGTTAGCTCAGGAATTCTGGGAGTTGAAGTCCACAAATCTTAAACTTGCCAAGTTTGAAGACCCTTGTGTTAGGTAAATCAGGAACTTATATGAAGCAATGCCTGCACTATATGATTCTGCAAATAAGGATCAGTATTTTAATGACTTGAGTCTTATGAAATAACCAAGTAGTATTACAACTCTTTTCACAACCGGTATCTAAAAACCATATTCTTCTTTGTTACTGATTTTGCTAGATAAGCTATTTTACTATTGACCTGACATTTCATTTATTATGGACGTTCTAGTTGCTTCTTTGCTCTGCTGGAAGTCCATGTACGGGCAATCCTTGACTTACAACAATTTGTTTAGCGACCATTCAAAGTTACAATGAGTCTGAAAAAAGTGACCTATGACTATTTTTCAGTTATGCCCAGCGTAGCATCCCCATGGTTACATGGTTTACATTCGGGTGCTTGACAACTGACTCGCATTTATGACGGTTGCCGTGTCCCAGAGTCACGTGATCCCCTTTTGTGACCTTCTGACCTGCAAAGTCAATGGGGAAGCCAGATTCACTTAACAATCGTGTTACTAATTCAACAATTGCAGTGAGTCACTTAACAAATATGGGAAGAAAAGCCATAAAATGGGGCAAAACTCACTTAACAACATACATTTTGGACTCAGTTGTGGTGGTATGCTGAGGATTATCTGTATTGATTTACAGCTAAAATCAGAGGTGGTATTCAGCAGGTTCTGACCAATTCTGGAGAGCCAGTAGCGGAAATTTTGAGTAGTTCGGAGAACCAGCAAATACCACCTCTGACTGGCCCCACTCCCCATCTATTCTCTGCCTCCCGAGTCCCAACTGATCGACTGAGTCTTCTTTTGTTGCCCTGCACAGGATAACGGAGCTGGAAAGCAGGTTAGTTGGGTGGGGAGGGAATGGGATTTTGCAGTAACCTTCCCCTGCCACACCCACCAAGCCACGCCCACCAAGCCATGCCATGCCCACCAAGCCACACCCACAGAACCGGTAGTAAAAAAAAATGAATCTCACCACTGGCTAAAATATTTTTTTTATAATTACATAAGGCAGTTTTGTAATATATTTGGCATATATTATGTGAAACACTCAGTCTTTGTATTATGAAGAGTTCTGAGTGTACTAAATTACGGGTTAGAGTTACACAGTTTTGAAGGGTTGGAAGTACAATGTTTCATATTTAGTGCCTGTTGTAACTTTTTTGAAGTCTTTTGTTTTTGCTTTCAATTTCAGATCAAAATAGAAAATTATGATAGCTACCGGGGGAGTCATAACAGGACTGGCTGCCTTAAAAAGGCAAGATTCTGCCAGGTCCCAACACCATCTGAATCGCACAACATCACCAGCTCCTGAGCAACAGAAGCCAGCCAAGCGTCGGCCAAGGACAGATGTGGTTGTAGTCCGAGGCAAAATCCGGCTATATTCCCCATCCGGATTCTTCCTTGTCTTGGGAGTGCTGATTTCTTTCCTGGGAATTGCTATGGCTATTCTTGGTTACTGGCCCCCAAAAGACTCATTCCTAGAGCCCGAAGACAGCTTGTCACTAAACGAGACTCAGTTAATGGGAAAAGGAGACAGATTCATTATGCGCTTCCTTGAGCAGCATTTACATTCCGATAAAATGAAAATGCTGGGGCCTTTCACTATGGGAATTGGAATATTTATTTTTATTTGTGCAAATGCCATGCTCCATGAAAACCGGGACAAGGAGACAAAAATCATACACATGAGGGACATCTATTCCACTGTAATTGACATCCATGCTCTGAGAATCACTGAGCAAAGGCAGCTGCATGGAGCCTACACCGGCTTAGCAGGAGAGAATGAAGTCAAGCATGGTGGAAGCTCTTGTGCATCACGGCTGGCTGCAAATACAATTGCTCCTTTCTCGGGCTTTGCAAGCAATTTCCACATGGTTAGCAATGATGAAGAGGATGAATTTGCTGGAAATGAGACCAAGAAATCAATCCCAAATCTTATGTCACCTTTGCTGATGGAACACACTGCTTCAGTCTTTGGCCTTTACCCTCACTCTGGGAAAGGCAGGGATGAAAGAAGCAGCGGCTCTCTGAAGTGCGAAACGAAATCAATTGTGTCATCCTCCATTAATGCTTTCACATTACCTGTAATCAAACTGAATAACTGTGTGATTGATGAGCCAAGTATTGACAACATCACTGAGGATTCATCAAGGAGTAGAGACAGACCTAAAAATTTGTCCATGGATTCTTTAGCTCTCCCATTAATGAATACCAGCGATAGCTACAGATCTGCCAATGCTTTGTTACCACGCAACAATTTATTTGGAGACTCTTCCTTCAGTCAGTTCAAATCTTCAATGACTCTCGGAGCCAGCACCGGACAGCTCTTATCACCTGGTGCAGCCAGAAAACAGTTTGGGTCCAACACCTCTTTGCATTTCTTGTCTGCACATTCAAAGTCCCTAGACTTGGATAGGGGTCCTTCTACTCTCACTGTCCAAGTGGAACAAAGAAAACATCCAAGTTGGCCACGACTGGACCGGAGTAACAGCAAAGGTTATATGAAACTAGAAAACAAGGAAGACCCTATGGACAGACTTCTCGTACCACCAACTACAGCGAAGGACTTCAGTAATAAAGAAAAACTCTTGATGATTTCCAGATCTCACAATAATTTGAGTTTTGAGCATGATGAATTTTTGAGTAACAATTTAAAGCGTGGAACTTCAGAAACAAGATTTTGATGGTCAGATGATGACGGTTAATATATTTGACAGTATTTATTTTATAAAATAAACATTTTAAACCTTCCCTTTCATTCCTTTTCAGTGCAACCTTGTTTTTATTGAATATTTCTTTCCGATTAAAATTGACTTGTGTTTGCAAATACCTATGTTTCTCAGAAAATAAGACCAAGTCTTATTTTTTTCAGACTTGAAAATAAGCACTTGGGCTTATTTTCGAGGTGGTCTTACTTTTTTTGAGGTGCAGCAGGCCATACTCAGTGAGCTGGATGCACTGTGAATGCACTGTCGCCTCAATTCCAAACCTTTTTGGAGGCTTTTTGGCGAATGGAAGAGGGGAATTTTGCTACCTGTCATTCTTCCCTCAGTCTGTGCTGAGCTTGAGGAATGGATGACAGTCAGCACAATCTGCCTCCCCATTTTCCTCCCATTCACCAAAAAGCCTCCTGCGAGCCTCCCCAAAAGAGGGAAAAAGCAAAGCAGCTGGCTGCGGATCTGCCAGCTTCGGGGAAGTGGCTCAACAAGAAGCGCTGCACCCAGAAAGTGAAGGGCAAAAGCTATATTTGTGCTGCCCCAAGGGGCCAGCAGGCTGCAGCTGCAGCCAGACAGTTGCCCCCCTGCACCCATGCCACCACTCCTGCTGGCCACGCCCATCCCCCCCCCCGGCTTTTTTTTTGGGGGGGGGTGAAATATTAGGCCCACTCCCTGAAAATTAGGGTTGGGCTTATTATTGGGGTGGGTCATGTTTTCGGAGAAACACGGTACTACTTTTTTTCATCACTGCAATGCCAAACCTTTAATGTTAAGTCGCTTCATGAAAACATGGCCCTGACATAATATTATTTGGTTAGTGATTGCATTAGGTGGTAATTGTGTGGTAGATTAAGAAATGATAATGTCTTAATTTACAGCTACTGTGCCACTTATCATTGTTCAGCATACCTGAGTGATCGAAATCTAGATTGCTTTTTAGTCATTTCTTTGTTCCTACATAAGGATGTTTCGTTTTGCTTTGTTTTTCATAATTAAAGGTACAGTTGTAGCTGAATAAATACGTTTCAGTGTTCAGAACCATCAGCGACTGCAAGTTTAAGAATGATGTTTTTGGCTCATGATGAAAATGGATATAAAGTCTGTAGTACCAAGGTCATATTTGGTATCATTTATAGAATCAACAAAGGTACTTAAGGTGAAGTCAGAACAAATTTCTGGATGTTTTTTGTTTTGCCCCCTCTTCTATATATAAAAGCTTTCATCTGCTACCAGAGAGAATTGTGATTTGCCTCAGTTGCTGCTATTCAAAAAACAAAAGTATACATCTAGTCTGAGCATGGAGAATTGCATAGCAGATTGGATTTAAGCCAAATAGGTTACAAGCAAAGGACCCAAAATTATTGTCCTGCGAAACTCACTTGAAATAATAGCATTTCTCAATTAGATACATTGGAATGTGAAACCAACATTGAAAGTAGCTGTTCTAACACATCTGGAAGGCATATGAGTGGAGAATGTTAAAATATCACCTACTCAGTTACTTTCCATTTATTTTGGTAGGTTGCACCCATTTTTCTTTTATATATATAGGAAAAATGTTGATACGAATGAAATAACATTAGATATTTGTGATTTTCTGGAAAATATGAGGGGAAATATGAAAATTAAAATAATAGTATGTACATTTTCTGAAAATACCGTATTCTTATTTTGTGAATGAAGAAGATCCATTATTCTGGATCTATTATATCGAATGACATAAAACTAGAACTTCTGTTATTCATCACCCAGGGTTGGATGGAAGGAGATTGGAACAATTTTATTCCCAAAATTATTTCTGATGCAGTTTAACACAAAGGTATTCTTTATTTGGCAGTTTATCAAGAAGCATTATCTGTTCTGGTAAAAATAACCAAAAGTGAGGTGTTTATTACTTCCTGCTTTATCACTACTTCTTGCTGCTTCCTCTCTTTCCATCCCATCCCACCTATCCACCATATTAGTCTGTTTACTGAAGACATGGAGCTCTAACTCAGATCAGCAAGTTGGTTGGATATTATAGGAGTTTATTATCATGAGGGCCATATATTGCTTAAACTCCAGAGAAGGGAATTTTACATTTTAAAAGTGTTTACATAGCTTCTCCTTTTGGAATACAGAAACAATGTTTAAAGTAATATAGGACTCACTCATACCCACATATATATCTTTACACTTATTTTGTGCTCTCTGAGTTTGGTTGCACTGATGATGTTACCTAATTTGGCTAATGAAACGTCTGCAAGAAATCAACCAAGCTCAAGAGCCCTCATTTCAACCCTGAGCTACAGATATTCTCCTTTATTGTTACAATTTTTGTAGGCTTCATGTGTTGAGAATTGTATACTCTGACTTTTCATGATTTCCAATGGAAAACTATGGATGTCATTGCCGTTCAGATTTTTTTAAAAAAATGCTTTCAATTTTTCCAAGTTGAATACAGTTGCCTCACTCCAAAATTAATTTATTGTTATTGTAATTTCAAAATAGCTAAATAAGAACCTCAACTGATTTGTGTGACTGGTTCTACCTACGTATTATTTCTATAATGCAGACACCCTACACAAGTGTTCCTAGAAACAACATAAAGACAGTCAATCCAGATGAAATTTTTAAATAACAGAATTGGTGTCCTGCTGCCCAGTGTAATTTTTCTGAATATGAAAAATAAACCCATCATGCCTACCTACCACCATTCATTATGAAGCTCCTGTAAACCATGTTTCTTTCCTGTAACACAACTAATTGCAGTGATAAATCAGATTGTGAAATGCCAGAAAGAGCAATACTGAGTGACACTGAAAATTATTGTTAAATTAGTAAGGTGAATGTTCATTAGAAATAAATGTATATGCCTCTCTGAGAAGCCTTTCACAATTTGGTGTTCTGCTTTTTTTTTTTTTCCAGCCAGCCAATTAAAGTGCGTGCTGTCTGAGATTAGAAACCCAAGATTATATAGCATCAAGTTAAGGCTACCCTGAAGTCTATTCTTGCTTAATAGGCAGTAGTCCATCCTTGTTTGTGATTTTGCCTACAAGATCACAGTATTAATTGGTTAAACGATGTCGGACGTAATATAAATAACTCAGGAACTGATTTACTAGCTTCTCCCAAAATACTTATAATGTCAAAATGTTGTACTTTAATTGACTATGAAAGATATTTTTTCTATGATTGTCCAGCTCTGTATTCTAATAATAAACTCTTTTTGTGACTAAAGCATTATTTGCTTTTGAATTGAGGCATAGTGTTAACTTATTAGAATTTCAAGCCTAAATATTGTAACAGAATTGACTCCATATTTTGCTATGAAGCTTTTAATAACTTTCTGGTCAGTGTTCTTATTACATTTACTATTTTTTTAAATAAAAGCAAAACATATAACACTGCATGAATGATAAATGTGTGTTTCCTTAGTATTCAGTAGTTCTACTGTTATATTAATAGAGGGAAAAGACTGACACATTTTTCCCTCTTAGATATATGCTGCTGTTGCTTATTCTTTCCCTATGTAGTTTGTAGTAATAATGCAAAATTTATTCCTAAAAATAATTCTATCAAGGCAGGGTATCCTGTTTCCTTATAGCATATTCTTCAGCTTGACCCATTCTTTTGATGTGCTCATTTCTAATTCAAGGAACTAGACGTTCTTTTCCAGTCTGATACTCTTTGACTATGTTGGATTATATCTCTGAGAATTCCCAAGAAGAAAAACATGTGGATCAGAAGGAGATGCTCTTTATAATGTATATTTCAATCCTTTATTTTAGTACTCTTGTAATCCCTTTTTTATTGGGGTGGAGTCAGGGCGACTGAATGGAGCAGTTTATCAGCAGGATGCCTTTTGTGACTCCCACATAGAGTTCACGGCAGATATTTTCTCTTTGTGCCCTGATAGAGAAACATCTGTTACTGCCCAGGATTGAACTCTCAACCTTCTGAGTAGGAGGTGAGCATCTTCACCTCTAGGTCACCATACAACTCAGATGCATATTTCTATCCTAAGGTACCTTAAAAGGTAGGAACAGTTAAAACTGGTTTGAATGGAATTGAATTTGAATGGAAAACCAAAGCCAGGACTATAGGCTAGTCTCAGAAGTTGATAAATCTGCTGAAAGTATATTCCAAGTGTAAAATTATACATCCAACAAAGTAAAGCCCAATAAGTAGTTCATAAAAAGTTCAGAGAAGAGCAACTAAGATGATCAAAGGCCTGGAAACTAAAACATGAAGAACGGCTGCAGGATTTGGCTAGTCTTAAAGAAAAAAAGAGAATTAGGGGTGACATGATAGCAGTATTCCAGTATTTGATGGGCTGCCATGAAGAAGACGGGGGTCAAGTTATTCTACAATGCACCAGTGGGCAGGACAAGGAACAATGGTTGGAAACTAATCAAGAGAGAAGCAACCTGGAACTGAGAAACTTCCTAACAATGAGGACAATTAACCAGTGGAACGACTTGACTCCAGAAATTGTGGCTGTGCCATCACTGGAGATTTTAAAGAAGAAACTACACAGCTACTTATCTGAAATAGTATAGGTTCTCCTGCTTGACCAAGGGGCTGGAGTAGAAGACCTCCAAGGTCCCTTCCAGTTCTGTTCTGTTCTATTCCCATTCCATTCCAAGTATATTGTATTTTTATTGAATTGTCCTGGCACCAGTTTTTATTTTTGAATAGAATAGAATAGAAAATAGAATAGAATAGAATAGAATAGAATAGAATAGAATAGTATAGAATAGAATAGAATAGAATAGAATAGAATAGAATAGAATAGAATAGAATAGAACAGAACAGAACAGAACAGAATAGAATTCTTTATTGGCCAAGTGTGATTGAACACACAAGGAATTTGTCTTGGTGTAAATACTCTCAGTATACATAAAGAAAAGATACATTATGCAGTATACAGGTCCTCAGTGGAAGGCAGGTGGGTAGTAACTGCTTTTTCTGCAGTCCTAATTACACTCTGAAGTCTATGTCTGTCCTGTTGGGTTGAAGAACCCAACTAGACAGTTATAGAGGTGCAGATGATAGACTCAATAATTCCTCTGTGGAACTGTATCAGCAGCTCCTTGGGCAGTTTGAGCTTTCTGAGTTGGCGCAGCTTCTGTTTTTGGTTGTGTAAAGAATCATCAATATTTATCCATTTATCCATTATAATGATCCATAGTATCATTATAATAATGATACATAGCAGATACTAATGATACTATGATTGAGAGTCCTTTTAATTTTTAAAGACATACTTCTATCCCACCTTACTTCAAATAGTTCAAGATGGCACACTACTTACCTTGGGAAAAATCTGAGTCTAGACAGTGATTTATCATACAGTGAGCCACACAGTTCAATAACAGCAGGAAACTAAATCGCAGTACAACAACTTGATTATGATACCACAGAATAATAGTTCACAGGCAATAGAATAGAACCATAGCCTGCTACTGAAATAACTACTAATTAAGATTTTGCTCAATCTTGATATGTGACAAGTCACTATATTATGAATACTATATCATATATAGTATGTACCTACCTTATTTTTTTCAACAAAAATCATTTAAATTCATTTTAAAAGTGCAATTGAGTTGTTTTCCTGCTGCTTTGAAGAGGGGAAAAAAATCTAACACGAAGTTTAACAGTTTTCACTGTTTCTTTCAAATACCTGTGCTTGAAGATTAGGACTGGGCAAACAATCTTTGGAATTTAGCATGTTTCTGGTAATTACCACTACAATTCCTTTAATTCATAGCCAATGTATTGGACGTGGCTTACAGGGGTTGTAGTCCAGCACTTATACAGGACACAAAGTTGCTGAAGTTACCAAAAAGCTTGAAAATATGTACTAGTATTATTCAGCCTTGTTGGTTTCAGGTGTGCAATTCAGTTTTTCTTGTCCTCTATAAAGTCAATACATCTGCAAAGACAGCTTTTAGGGGAGTATACCAGAGTTGGTATTCAGCAGGTTCTGATCAGTTCTGGAGAACCAGTAACGGAAATTTTGAGTAGTTCAGAGAACCGGCAAATACTGCCAGTGACTGGAGATTTTACAGTATCCTCCTGCCACGCCCACCAAGCGGTAGTAAAAAAATTTGAATCCCACCACTGGAGTACAAGAATTTAAGTGAAAACATGTATACTATTCAAAGTTGCCTATGATTTCATCTTGAGTTCTTTCTATAAATGGAAAGGCTTTTAGTCAAGCAAGAACTCCCACTGGCAGATATTTTAAAAAGGAAGATTTTTGCTGATTCCCTCCATAACACTTTGTGTTCTGTTCTGAAAAGATCCTCCCAATCTTTCAGACCTAATTTTTTGGTAAATTAGAAGGAAATTGCCTAAAATTGCCTCTCTGCCCTTCTGCCAGTGGCACCCTGTTGTGAACCAAGATTTATTCTTAGAGCCTCTAGATTCAAGCCATTTTGATTCAAGTGATTTTGAAAACATTATTACATTCAGATAGTGTGATGTTCTGCAAACCTACTTACAGTAATATTTCACATATGGACTTTCTACTCTTGATGTTCAATTTCAAACAATTTAAGATCAGAATTCTGGCATGGCCAACAATATTTTTACAATTACCATTGGACTTTAATTGTGTTTTGTTAGTAGTATGAAAGCATGAAAAGCTTTGAGCAAAGTACTAACTGAAGCTAGCTTGCAAAGCACTCTCCTCTTTTCATTGCAAAAAGAACAAACAAAATTGCATTATTTTACACCACTCCAGTTACTTCCTGGAGCACTCCGTTAGTCGTTTTTACTGGGCACACTAGTAGAAGCCTCAAAAATGACATGAAACGCCTCATGGGGTGAATACTGTGTTCTGTACTACTTAGTGAGCTAAGCCAGATTGCTCCTGTTGTAGTACTTATCTTATATGGGACAAAGGGCCACCACCTAGGGGTATCTGTGTAATCAAAGGGGTGGGAATTTTGATCACATAGGCATAGCTGCCATCTTGATTTTTGGTTCCCTTCCTGGGGAGGCCAGTGCTTAATGATTTCCCTTTCAATAGCTTACCTGTTAAATGTGCACTTGTTAATCAATTGTAAGTGGTCTGCCTTTGAATTTCCTTGTACTCCTATTAATTCTTCTAACAAAAGAACCGGTGATAAAAGAAACTGCTTTGCATAACTTTCATTACAGTGTTTATTAATGGCTTTGCCAAAAATTAGAATGTTTCAATAGCAATAGATGCTTTTTATTTCTTTCCTTTTTTCATGTTTAGAACTTTGCTGAGATCTTTCAGAGGGAAGCGGGTAGAAAAAAGAATGAGCAAGGAAAGATATCAGCCCATGAATTGCAAGAATGAAATCACTGTTTCAAAATAACATCCAGTTATCTTGACTGTCTTACGCGTGTGACCAGGCTTTCCATCTCTGTTCTGACCGCAGTATGAAGCATCTGTCTCAAGCAGAGATAGCAATGATAAGAAAATATTGAAACATGAGTCACAACACAAAAAATGGACAATTCATAGTTGCCCACCAGGGTCATAGTAAAGTACATAAATTGTGTGGTTTTTGTTGGGATAGAATGGAATGGAATGGAACAGAACAGAACAGAACAGAACAGAACAGAACAGAATAGAATAGAATTTTTTTTTGGCCAAGTGTCATTGGACACACAAGGAATTTGTCTTGGTGCAAATGCTTTCAATGTACATAAAAGAAAAGATACATTCGTCAAGAGTCAAGAATCATAAGGTACAACACTTCATAATAGTCATAGGGTACAATAAGCAATCAAATCATACTAGGAATCAGTCAAAAGAAATCATTAGGATACAAGCGACAAAGTTACAGTCATACAGTCACAAGTGGGAGAGGATGGGTGATAAGGAGTGATGAGGACATTAACAGTAATAGTAGTGCAGACTTTGTAATAGCTGGACAGTGTTGAGGGAATTATTTGTTTAGCAGGGTGATGGCTTTTGGGGAAAAACCTGTCCTTGTGTCTAATTGTTTTGGTGTGCAGTGCTCTATAGCAGGGGTCCCCAACCACGAGTCCCTGGACCGGTACCGGTCCGTGGATCATTTTTTACCGGGCTGCAAAGCTTGGGCGCCGCCATCTTGTTTCAACGGCGCTTCCGGGTTTTCTGTTTCTTCCGGGTTTTCGGTTGGAAAGTGCTTCTGGGTTTTCAGTTAGAAAGCGGCATTTGGGTGCTCGCGCCTTAGTTTCGTCGAAGGGGGGGCCGGCTTCAAACGAAGAGCTGTCCCGATGGCAGTGGAGTCTCGTGTTACTCAGGTACCGGTCCATGGAAGAATAAATAATTGTGAAACCGGTCCCTGGCTCAAAAAAGGTTGGGGGCCATTGCTCTATAGCTTTGTTTTGAGGACAGGAGTTGAAACAGTTTATGTCTGGGATGTGAGGGGTCTGTTAAATATTTTCATAGCCCTCTTTTTGACTCGTGCAGTATACAGGTCCTCGATTGAAGGCAGGTTGGTAGTAATTGTTTTTTCTGCAACACACACACACACACATATATGCATGCATACATACACACACATACATACATACACATATATACATACATATACACACACATACATACATACACACACACATGCACACACACACACACACACATATACATACATACACACACATACACACACACACACACACACATACATACATACAATTGTGGATCTATTCTACATTGTCCCTTCCTTGCAACAGTTTCCACTGAAAGTGAAGAAGTGGGAAGAAATGACGATTACAGGCAGTCTCGACATATAACAGCTGACTTAATGACCGTTCAAAGTTATAATGGCACTGAAAAAAATGACTTATGATTTTTTTCACACGACCATTGCAGCATCTGAATGGTCACATGATCAAAGTTCGGATGCTTGGCAACCGGCATCTATTTATGAGGGTGGCAGTGTCCCAAGATCACGTGATCATCGTTTGTGACCTTCTGACAAGCAAAATCAATGGAGAAGCCAGGTTCACTTAACAGCCATGTTATTAACTTAACAACTATGGTGATTCATTAAACAACAGTGGCAAGAAAGGTTGTAAAATGGGGCAAAAATTTACTTAACCGTTGTCTTGCTTAGCAACAGAAATTTTGGGCTCAATTGTGGCCAAATTGTGGTTGTAAGTCGAGGACTACCTGTAAGCAGAACAGTGGGATGATTGTGATTTTGTTTTTACCCTTATCCTTGACTTGCCCATTTGAGAGGGAGAGCCACTGCCTTAAAAAGGAATCTCCCCACTCTCAAAACACAAACCCCAGGAACACATGACTGTTTGCTCGCTTGAAACTCATCATGCACCAAGAACAGACATCTGTGCCACTTCAGCTAGGTATTTGCTTTTACCTTTTCATCCATTGCATCTCTGAAGAGCTATCACTAGGTTGACAGGGGCATTTCTTGTGCATTTGATCTGATTTTGTTATTAGTTTAGAGTGCTCCCTGCTGCATCTTTTTCAAGGGCTTCGGTCACTGAGTCAACACACATCGGAAAAGAATGTTGACTGCCTTTTAAGTACAGGCTGACCTTGAGAGCTAGGTTGGAATGACACTGTCCCTGTTCCTGCTGATATTTTATTATCATTTCAATTTTTAAAAAATCATTCTGATATACTGCACTAAGTTACACTTTTGCTAGTCACGCAGCCTCTTGAGTCCCAAGCAGTCTGTGAGAAGGAACACTGGTGATAAATGTGTAGAAAGAGCTATAAACCAAGAAGGATTACAGAATGACATTGCTCCAAGGGTGACTTGTAAGAATTCAAGGGTACAAATGGAAATGATCCCATGTGGCCTCTATTTAAAGGAAAAACTCTTACCTGGAGCAAAAAATACTGATCATAAAGTATTCATTCCTTTCAATAAGAAGCTGAGTGCATATTTGAAAGAATCTCCAATCACACAAGTCTACATTATTTGGTAAAAGTCTGGGTTATGAATGTGAAACACTAACATTTAATATTATTAAGGAACATGTACATTTAAATGACAAGGATCATAAATCCAGGTCAGAAAGTTCAGCAAAGCCCTAAAGTTATGCACTACATATCATTAAGTCAAAGAAAGATACAACTGGAAGCAGTGGTGGTATTCAGCCAGTTCGCACCGGATTGGGTGAACCGGTAGCAAGAATTTGGCGTGGGTCGCCAAACCGGTAGTAAGTTCTGGCTGGCCACGCCCCCCCACCCGGTCACCCTCCTGCCCAATGCTCGCTTCACCCCGCCCACCTGCCTGACATTCGCCTAAGGTATTTCTTTTTTTTTTTCCCCTCCCAATAATCAGCTGTAGATAAGATCAGCTGTGCTGGAATTCCCCTTGCTGAGGCCCAGGAAGGCAAAAAATGGAGGGAGGAGCTCAGCCCCCCCCATTTTTGCCTTCCAGAGGAGCCTTTTCTGAGGCTGGAAGCTCCCAAAACGGAGCTTGGAGGGGTGCTGTGTGACCCTCCCATGCTCTGTTCCTTTTCTTCCAGAACCCCAGAGGAGCCTTAGGGGAGCAAAACCGCCCTCCCCAGAGGCTCCTCTGTGACTAAGAAGCTCCCTAAAATGGGTGGGGGCTGCAAAAAAGCCACACCCACCCAGTCACATGGCCACGCCCACCAAGCCACGCTCACAGAACCGGTAGTAAAAGTTTCTGAATCCCACCACTGATTGGAAGGTATCTTAAAGGTCAATCTATTCCAACATCCTGGATCTGCATAATTCAGATACAAAATTCAAAGCATTCCAAACTAAAGAGAATATCTGGAAAAAGGTACTGTTTCATTTTTGTTGCTGTTGTTCAATAGTCAAAAAACCCTACATTATACAACAGACAGTGTTTATTTAATATTTCATTTACAAAGTTTGATAAAACAAATATGGATCTAGTGGTAACTGTCAACATTGTTTTACAGGAAAAAAAACCAACCTCATAAAATATTATTGTTTTGATTTATACATATGGATATATTCAAATTACATATGTTTTTCTGGTACTATCACAGCCTATCCTGTCATTTATTTTGTGATTAAAATACATTGCAAATTTGTGTTTGTTTGATTTGCACATTTATTTTGGGTGGCTCTTTAAAAGTGAGTTTTCCCCCCAAACTATTCAGATACTGTAAACATAGAGAAATAAAGGCATTTAGGTTAAGTGTGTAGTTGTTGGGGGGGGGATAACGTACAGTACAATAATCTAGTTTCTCTTTTCCCATATTATTTAAAATAATTTATATCATGCCCTGACATCAAATGTTTTGCATCATTTCTTAACTTCAGCAGCCAAGTAAGCAAATGCAGACAATTATTCTCTTAGAGAAATGTTTCTCAACCTTGGCAAATTTGGGATATGTGCACTTCAACTCCCAGAATTCTCCAGCTAGCATGTATTCTTTCTGAGATGCCCTTGTATTTAATACAGCATATATATTTAGGTTCCTCAATAAAAAAAAAAAATCTTAATAAGTTGTCAGTGGATTCTACTTGATATAATACAATATTTTATATTTGGAAGAGATTGTCTCAATTTAGCTAGAAGAATGGGTCATTTTCAACTACTTCATATTATGAGTTATTTGGGTAAAATTAAGATGGTTTGGGTGTTTGCTATTTTCCATTAATTAATCCTTTTTTTAAAAAAAAATTCCTGCAGTATTGATTTTTTTTCAAAGTTATTCCACACATTGTTTGTGAAATCTTTTGCACTTTTCCATTTTATTTCGTCATCACTGCAAGGCCTCAAACAACCAGAGTTGGATGTGTAAAATCTCAGGTCATGTGACTTAAAGGAAAATATATGGCTTTTCTTTATCATCTTCACATGTGAAACTTTTTATTCTTCAGCTGTTATTTTGCCATGTTATGGCCAGAAGCAAATAAAAAACACATTTTTGTGTAACATTAGAGATTATTACCCTGGAAGAGCTAAGCACAGTGTCTTGCCTGATGAATGCAGAAAACTACCACACAGGGCTATGAAAATATTAAGGGACCTATTTAACTTGCAATTGGAATTGATTGTATTTTCCAGCAGAACTTTGCTACCCAGAGGAATTTCTTTGCTCACAACATGCTGTGTTCTCAAATAGACACCCAGAATACACCAGGCATCCTCCCACTTTGCACATGGGGGATGTATAGGCAAATAAAGGTTATCAATCATTGCAAAGAGTCCTTGTATTGGGAACATCGTATTTTCCTTTACTAAATATTCAATGGGATTCGCTTGTCCTTGTCTTATATATGATGGATGGAAAGAGACTTTCCAATTCTTCCATCCAAGATTTTTGCTTCCTGGGTCTGGATTACAGAGAGGAGTACTCAGAAAGAGATAAACCTGGCATACTAACAATTAACCTGGTAGGGATTCAGTTTCATTCACTGGAATAGTTTTATTGTTTTTAACCACATGGCTCAGGGTTCAAAGGTAGGAGGGGTCAGGAAAGAACTCTGTGGGTGATCAATGTTAAATGACTTTTTTTTTTGTCTCAAGGAGTGGCTTATGTCAGTGCCCTGACTGTTACCTAATATTACTAAGCCTGCCTCTCTGTTGTGGTTAGCTGGCAGCAGGTGCGGACGGTTGAGGAGAGCGAGGACTCAAATGAGGAGCCAGGACCATTAGGGAGAGGACTGCTGCCTTCAGAGATTGTGGGGGCTGGCAGCAGCGATAAGGAGGTTCCCGAGGAGCCTGTGCCAAGTGTGCGTGCGTGCAGGATTGCTCGCAGGAAAGAGCAGCTGCAACAGCACAGGCGACTCAGGAGTAAGGCTGCAAGGTAATGGCCCCTCCTTCAAGAAGGTAAAAGCCAGCTGTGAAGCGAACGTTCTTTGCAGGAAGTAAAGACGTTTTGAAACTCGGCCTCGTGGACATTACAGTATCTTAATTTGGTATTTGAAGACTCTTGTGTTATGAAATATTTCTTATCTGTGATTCTTGGCAGTCTCGTACAGTTTTGGCAAGGTTTGTGCTTATCAAAGTTAATTAGTTTGCAGCAGCCTTTTAACCAGGAATTTATAAGACTCATTAAAAGGTTTCTGTTCCCTTTGGTTATTGTTTGCCTTCTTGGAAAAGGGTTTGGGTCAGAACACTCTCCCAGTTTTAATACTTGCTGTGGTGTTTTTTTTGCCACAAGTTGGATTGCAACTGCAAGATTATGGGAACAGATGTTTCATACCTCTGGGAGTGATTAGGTTGGGGAAGACTGAGTTATGCTTCCTCCACCATGCAGTATATGCAATCAGGAAGGATTTCAGCTATTCAGAGCAGAGCCTCTTTCTAAGAATACATGATAGAAAACACGCATGGTTGCAATTCTTAAAGTACTTCTACCAGCCTGACACAAAGCTGAAGAGAATTAACAGTTCCATAGATAGCAGAATCTGATGTCATGATTACCGTTTTCATCCAGTAATCATTCACAATACTAGTAAAAAGAACCAAATGTTATAGTTTTTTAAAAAAATAATAATGATATTATATTGGCATAGTACAGATTTTAAGAGCATGCATCAGTTGGGGAAAGTGGATAATGAATGCCCCCATCCCGATTTTTACATAATACGAAAATAAGGCCATCCAATCAAATATTATGTTAGGATTCAAGACACACAAAAGAAGCTGTAAAAAAATAATTAAATGTATATCCCACCCATATCATCTTATCGCAGGGGTGTCAAACTTGATTTCATTGAGGGTCACACCATTTGACCTGGGGGGACGGATGGGCGTGACTATGGTGGGTGTAGCCAGGGTGGGCATGGTCGACTAGACATCACTCATGTCAGGGGGCACCTGTGGGTGGGACTGGGGGAATCCTCCTGCACACAGCCCTCCCAAGCTCTGTTTGCACTGGCAGAGGCACCACAGGCCAGTCCTTCGCTATTTCCAAGGCAACCCCACAGGCCAGATCTAAGTGGGCCTTGAGTTTGACACCCCTGTCTTATAGCAGTTGCTTTTTTTCTGGATCTTCATCATTCACATAGGCACCAAAACAGAATTATATCTATTTGTCTTGGGAGAGATCTGAGAATAGGGATTAGTTTAAAATTACATAGGACATAATTATCATAGGAATCAAAGGAGAGTAAATCAGTTGGTAGCAGTATCAGATGTTATACTAGCATTAAGGATGAAGCTTTAAACATCTTCTGAGATGAAAAATGGGAAATGTAGACAATGACTGGCAGCTGCAATGAGTTAAAATAGATTTAGACAGTTGTCTGTGATGGTTTAAAGATAATTTATTTTTATTTTATTTATTTATTTATTTTGATTTGTCAATCACTTACAAGATAATAGGTATAAGTATATACATAGTTGTGAATACATGAAATGGGTACATATAAGAACAATAAAAGAAACAATAGGACAGGGACGGTAGGCACGTTGGTGCGTTTATGCACGCCCTCTACAGACCTCTTAGGAAAGGGGTGAGGTCAATAGTAGACAGTCTAAGGTTAAAGTTTTTGGGGTTTGGGGAAGAAACCACAGAGTCAGGTAGAGTATTCCAGACATTGACCACTTTGTTGCTGAAGTCGTATTTCCTGCAATCAAATTTGGTGCGGTTAACCTTGAGTTTGCATCTATTGTGTGCTCTTGTGTTGTTATGGTTGAAGCTGAAGTATTCATTGACAGGTAAGTCATTGCAATGTATGATTTTATATACCATACTCAGATCAGACCGAAGACGGCATAATTCAAGGTTTTCTAGGTCTAGAATTTCAAGTCTGGTGACATAAGGTATTCTACAATGAGTAGAGGAGTGGAGAACTCTTCTTGTGAAATATTTCTGGGCTTTCTCAACTGTGTTAATATCAGATACGTAATGTGGGTTCCAGACTGATGAGCTGTATTCGAGTATTGGTCTAGCAAATGTTTTGTATGCTCTAGTTAGTAGTGTGATATTACCAGAGAAAAAGCTACATAGGATTAGGTTAACAACTCTTAATGCCTTTTTGACTATGGAGTTACAGTGGGCTCTAGCACTTAGATCATTAGAGATGAGTACTCCAAGGTCCTTGACAGAGTTTGGATCATCAACAAGGTCTTGACTATTCAGCTTGTATTTTATTTTCTGATTTATTTTTTTTGCCAATATGTAAGACAGAGCGTTTGTTTGTTGAGATTTGAAGTTGCCATTTGTTTGACCATTCTGATACATAGTCAAGATCTTTTTGAAGGGTAGCAGTATTGTCTCTGGTATTGAACAGCTTTACATCATCAGCGAAGAGAACGCAGTTGCTCTTAATTTGATCACAGAGGTCACTTATGTAGAGTATGAAGAGAGTTGGTCCTAGAACACTGCCTTGGGGGACATAACTATTGACAGGTACAGAATTTGATAGGACACTCCCAATTTTGACCATTTGTTGTCTATTTGACAGGAATGCTATCCAGTTATGCAGTTGTCCAGAGATACCATAAGATTTTAGTTTTAGGAGTAGTTTGTCGTGTACCACTGAATCAAAGGCTTTACAGAAGTCTATGTAGATTGCGTCTATTGTTTTGCCCTGATCGAGTTGTGTAGTCCATATGTTCTTGCAGTGTAAGAGTTGCAGGTTACAGGATAGTTGTTTTTTTCTGAAACCAAATTGTTTATTAGAGAGTAGGTTGTTTGTCTCTAAGTGGAGGATAATGGATTGGTAAATAATTGATTCCATGACTTTACAGATGGCGCAGCATAAGGAGACTGGTCCGTAATTTTTAACTAGGCTGGGCTCTCCCTTTTTGAAGATGGGGATGACCGTGGCTTGTGACCATAGGTTAGGCAAGGAGCTGGTCCTGAAAGATTTTTCAAAGATTATGCTTAGAGGTTCTGCTATGGCAGTGGATAGCTTTTTAAAGAAGTAGGCACATATTCCGTCCAGTCCAATAGATAGAGATGGTTTTAGATTGCGTTGTGCTTTTTCAACATTGTTTTCTGTAAAATCAATATGTATTAGATCATTGTAGTTGTCTGTGTTTCGACTAGGAAATACTGGGCATGATCCATTGCTGTTTACAAATACTGAGCCAAAGAATGTGTTAAAGATGTTGGCTTTAATGGTGCCGTCGTTTGCAGTCTTTAGCATTAGGTCCTATCAGGGGTGGGATGGACTTTGAGTCTTTTAGTTTGTTGTTTACAAAATTGTAAAAAGTGTGGGTGGAATTGATGCGTAGAAGGTTTTCCTCTTGTTTAATGTGATAATTGGTGCATTCAGTCTTTATCTGGTGGCATAAATTTTTGTATCAGCTTTTGAAGTTGGCAACGTGACCAATTGTTGAACAAGTTGGATTAGGCAGTGTTTACACTACTGAAGACTTATTGGTACATGAGAGGGCCAAAGTTCATAAAACATTCAAAAGCACAAGGTAGAAGAACAATGCTGAAGAGAAGATGAAGGCTTAAACTACTAACTGAACCTCCTAATGGTTCAATTAAAAGTTTAGACAAATATGGAAGAAAAAAGATGAAGGTTTTATTTGCCAAAAGATCATTAGCTAGATCAAGACTGTCTGTCCATTTAATCCAGAAAGAGAACAAACAATTCCATGAATGCCTCTGTAAGTTCAACTCAAAGTTGGCGTTCGGAAAGAAAAAATTTTTTTGTACATTTGGAAAAAAAAACTTCTTATCTGAATTTGAGATGCTCACAATGGAATGTCTGGTAAACTATATTTTCACAGCTTCAGGGTGAAGCAAGAAAACTGTTTTGCTGAGCTTTATCAGTGGTTTGAATAAATTGGGGAAAAAATCCTTGGAATGTTTTGCACTATTTCAATCAAATTCTTCACACCTCTATATGCATCTTCTAATTAGAAACCTTAAGGCAGTCCATATGAATATCACCTCTCATTCTCATAATAAGCTGTGCAATAGGTTGGGATACATGAGAGCAATCACTTACAAACAAAGACAGTCCCATTGAACTCCTCTCTCCTAATCACAACCTCACACTGTGGGTCTTCTGTGCAATGTTAAACTATGGAAATTGCTATCTCAAAATATAATGGTCACCAACATCAGTCCATATAGATGTCAATTTTATGGTTAGATATTCTATCAGTGGTTATAATTATTCACTACAATGGTATCTCAGTACTCATCATTAATTGGTTCCAGGAAGTGAGATGAATATCAAAAACAATGATTACCAAACAATTTCCCCCCCATAAGGAAAAATGCATTCGTCATGAGGCAACTGACATGGACAGGTTCTAGCTTGTGCGTTGAGTATCAAACAAATGATGAGTACAGGGACAAAAGTACCAAATTCAATGAGTTTCAAAGCAGTTGAGTACCAAAGTATCACTGTATCTTGTAGAAGCAGTCCTGTCAGTACTGACTGCTGAGGAACACAGCTTATCTATATTGGTGTAATAACCTAAAAACTCCAAAAAGGCAAGAAAGCAAAACATTTTTGTTCTGGTTTAGGCTCCCTTTTTTTCCTGGAATATTTTAACCTCCAAGGACTATAGGAGATTCTATACAATGACATCATTGTGGGGGGAGTTTGTATGTGATATTTTTAAAGAGAAGAAATTGGTCATCTGCTAAAACTTAATAATCGTTTAAATTTAATAAAACTTATTAAATTTTAATTTAGCATCCTATGATAATTCAGAAATGGGTCCTATCACAATTGTAAAACAATTGTTGCCATTTTGGAAAAATCTTGAAACACATTTCACAATTCTTTGTATCATCATCATCGTCGTCATTATTATCAATAATTTTTGTTATTAATTATTGTTAATAATTTTGTGGTGTCAACTAATTTGGCAGTCCCACAGTTTCCTCCATCTTCAAAACTTTTATGAATAAAATATAACTCTTACATCTCTCCACTGTGAAAATGATCAATTTAATTCTGTCCTTTGCTTTTCTTTTTTTTAATCCAGTTGGCAATTCATGTTTCCTACTTAACCGCTTTTGATAAACAATTTTGTCAAAGGTTCACAACGTCCACCAGATCACCCTCAGCCAGTGTTTGAGAGTGGGCTAATATGCTGCTATTAACCTTTACAGAAATGAATGAGTGAATCATCAGACTACTGATTGGAAGTGAGAGCTGCTTCCATTACGCAGCATGGATTGTTTTTTGAAGTTTTAGGCTGAAAAGATTGTATATAATTAGAGCTTTAATTAAACATGTGACAAGTCTAATTATCTGCTCACTTCTTTTGTGGACATTTGAGAAAAAAAATTATTGCTGCATGTATTATTTAATTACAAATGAAGAGCCTCACATGGGAATATTGATTTAGATCTTTTTTTAGCAAACAGAAAGCAGATTTTAAGACAATAACAGTTTACATAGAAAGGTGGGTTTTTTTTCCAGTACAGGTAGCAACCAGTTCATTCAGCAATCTTTCACACTTACAGTGGTGGTGAAAAAATAACTTTACAATCCATCCTTGCATTACAATCCTCTCAAGTCTGTAAAGCAAAAGAAAACTACAGTAACATCATAAGTACTGTCACAGTGTCACATAGCAACAACTACACCCACTGAGTTGTGGGTCTCAATTGTGGTCAATAAATGAGGACTAACTATATTTTGTGAGATATTTCGGTTGTGGAGGTGAGGGTATCGTTAACGAGCATCAAATTTCTAGCACTGTTTTGAGAGCACTGTTAATCTGCATTGTACCAATAACTCTGTATAATAGAAATACAAGTACCATTACATTCAGGGAAAAGACTGGTGATGAATGAACATGTTTCAATTGGCCCTTTACTTTTAAATAAACTAGACACACTGGACTCTGCTGAAAGTTCCGTTTCTGATCTTCATTTGTTTACAGTATCTTTCCCCTGACTCTGGCGCTTCCCTGAAACCATGTATTTAGGGGAGGTGAAAGCCCAGGAGCCAAGATTGTAGCTGCAGGTTAACACAAAAGTTTTGCCTTCCAAATTGCCTGCATGTCACAAAAGTGTAAATAATATCATGTGCCCTTTGGTTTAAGACAAAAATACATGATTTTTTTTTTATCAGGCAAACAGGGCTAGGATAGAGAAATGTGGGCTTACATTTCCTCGTTTCCCTTTTCTATCACCTTACAAAGGACCTTGGATGGCAACTTTTGGAGTA
This sequence comes from Notechis scutatus, assembly GCF_049901735.1. Lineage (NCBI taxonomy): Eukaryota > Metazoa > Chordata > Lepidosauria > Squamata > Elapidae > Notechis > Notechis scutatus. The sequence goes on along the minus strand of NC_142009.1, from coordinate 94,988,415 downwards.
GCCTTTGTGATTCTGTTTCCAAGCCTTGGGAGAATCTGGATGCATTTGTACCCTTCTCCCAAACTAGACTGCCCCTGAAGGAACTTCAACCCTGCCAGTCAGCGTCAGACCAAATCATCAAATGGCAAGCCTTTTTGGAAAAGTAGTGACAGCTTATTTGGAGTGATTTTCTCTAACAGCATTTCTATTCGCATTGAACAAAGATAAGCAAATGCAGGTGTCTGGTTTAAATGAGAATTCCCTGCCTTTATCTACTAGAAACACCCAGAATGATAGGTCATTACATGGCTAGGAAGCACCCATCCTGGGAAAGCCAAGATGACCTAAGGGTCAGGTTTGGGCCAGCTTAATTGCAGCATGAAATGAATGTAGGGCTCAAAGATCCTATTGATATACATATCATTTCTTACCTTCAATTCCTTTCCTTTCTCCTGTATTTTGGGTCACTGGTTCTAAACCTTCAGCACGGCAGGCCACCGTTCATCTGCAAGCCACAAACTTACCTAAAGTGCACTTAGGTGACCTAAGGTTTCTTCAGAGGCTTTCTCTTTCTTCAACTCCTCAGATGAGGTAAGCTGCAACGTGCTTCCCTGTCAGCCAGTCTGATGAAAAACAGGCATCTCGAGATGATTTAATTCACTAATAGAAGCTTCAGTCAAATTCGTTTATTTTGTATCTTGCAACAGAGAGAAGAAAGCAACAACAAAAAAACGAGTTACTGACAATAAAAAGTAGTTTAATTCATAAATTAAAACACATTTTAGGCATAGACTTTTCTGTATGAAGCAGCTTTAAAAGAATCGGTCCAATTTTTTCCAAAATTAGAGTGCCAAATTCCTGAAACTTTCGTATATTAAAAACATATCTGTGTATTTATGTGTGTATGCATACTGAAAGTTCAATTTGACTTTTTAAAATTTTATTTTTGAAAGGTAAAAATGCCATGTAGTCAGCATATTACACACACACACACACACTTATATATAAACACTGCTTAAATTTTAATATTAATCTAAGCCAGAATATTTGCTTTTTTGTTTTAAAGGTGCATCAAAATGTTTGTAAAATAATCTGTGTAGTTGTGACAATAAACATATTGCAGGATCCAATCAAAACCAGCATAAGTTTTGTAGCCCATCTCTTTCATAGATATGGGTTCTGAATTCTTGATGAAGTAGAATTGCCTCTTTACCTGTATATAAACTCCTTGGGGAAAAATAATAGCTCCGTATTGGTGTGATTATGCAGTCTGAAGGATATCCAAAACATTTTAAGAGATAGCAATTACAATTGACAATTTCACCTTGTGTGCTAGTGCATATGCATATCTGCTTACTTATGGATAAATTCAATATGGAGACTTTTTGTCCCATCTACTTACTTAATTTTCCTTATGTTTTAGTCATTATTCTAATAAATGACTGACTCAGTTTTACAGATGCGTTGAAAAATTCGTGATGGGGATTTAACATTTTTAATCAGTTGGCTTACTTCCTGAAAGATTCCAAACTTTGAACACCAGCCAACATACAGAATACAAACATCACAGTTTCCACGGAAATACAGATCACCTTGGAGATGATTAGTACTATGATGAGTCTACCGTTTGCATGATGTTAAAAGTTGAATCATGCTTCAATACCTTATAACTTAATAGCTTGGTGGAAGGATTACTACAGGAGACACCATAGAAACAAAACAAACCTACGTTTCCTAATTTTTATTTTATTTTTACTTTTAGAGAAAGTATCCTGGCTGGGATGTACAATCTTTACTGGAGAAGAGGTGTTGATGAAGCTTGTTGGCCAGGAGGTGCATCTATCATACTTAGCCATTTGGCTAACAGCAGCATCCACTATGGAGTAAAGTGTGACAAATAACAACAAGTATTTTATAAGGTCATTGCACAAATGCCATGAATTACATACTTGTGTCAGACATCATGATACAAACATGTAACTGTTGCATTGTCATCATGTCATCATATGCAGGTCATTTTCATGTCACTGCAGTGTTTTTACAGACAATTCAGAATAACAGAGTTTGAAGGGTCTTTGGAGATCTAGTCAAGCCCCCTGCCCAAACAGGAGGCCCTATACCATTCCAGATACATGGCTCTCCAGTCTCTTCTTAAAAACCTCCAGAAATGGGGCACCCACAACTTCTGAAGGCAAGCCATCCCATTGATTAATTGTTCTCACTATCAGGACATTTCTCCTTAGTTCTAGCCTGGTTCTTTCTTTTTTAAATTCTCTTTACTAAATTTAAGTTTATTAATTTCACTAAATTTACCATTCCTAAATTCTATTTAGCAACACACTGGTACAAAGTAGGCAGATTCAATTAAGGTTTTTTAAAAAATTGTTTTATTAGAGTTAGATGGCACCCAACTCCAGAGTGTCTCCGGGTGGCTTGGTTTGTATGTTCTTTCTATTCCAGAAAGAATATTCTGACCATTTTCTTTCTTGTGCCTTTTTAGAAATCAGAATAGCAAACGAGACTCCTTCTAGAAAAACACATTCTGTGATTCCTAACAGTTTTGTTAAGAGGTTTTGTTTGCCACTTACAGATACTTTCCCTTGGAATCTAGTGTTTTTGTACATGTTTTTGAATGGAATAAAAAAAGTGGCCGCCTAGAGGTCATCCAGATATTTGTAGTCCAGCTGTAAACTTAATCCTAAACCAGTAGCCCTAATATTGCAGAGCCACAGAACGAATGAATTTCAAACATCATTATTTCTAAATTTATCCTACTTGTCCTAGTTTGCTCCTATTACCCTAATGAACTAAACATTTGTAAAGGGATTTTTCAAAGAAAACACCACTGAGAGAAAAAACTTTGCTCTGAAGCTAAATCGAGTCCCTTGGAAGAATTTCAGTTTTAGCAGTTGCAACAACTATTGGTATATAAGGCTCACGGGAATTTAAAGTATTTCCTGAGCTCTTAGGATGGCACATACCAGTAAGATCACAACTCTCTTTTCCTTGAATCAAATTCTCTTTAATACGTAACCTGTGGATATTGGTTTAATGAAGACTATATAACCTGCGACAACTTCCTATTGAACAATCTTTAGAAGTTTCTAGACAACCTGTGACCCACTAGCTCATTGTTTCAGAGATATTTTCTTCAAAGCTTTCAACAATAGCAGAGCTTCTAATATATTGCCTTCACTAGATAACTTCTTAAAAATTCAGCTTATTCAGAGACATGTCTGCTTTGAAAATAGCCCACACTGAACTGTAAGGCATAGTCAAATGTTAGGTGTTGATTACAGAGAAAGTTCTATGACATTTGGTATTATGTCATGAAATATTTTATCCTAAATTTTATGTCATTTAATGTTTTATCCTCCATTTTATGTCATTAAAATGTTTTGTAAAATTTATCAAATTTTAATGTCATGGGAGTCCTGGGTTCCAGATTTTGGGTACAACTCTGTAAGCTAGCCAATTTAAGGTATCTCAGTTCAAAAATCTTATTGCCATTCAATACACTGTTTTGCCCAATTAAAGTTTACACAAATAAATAATAAAAAGAATAGAATTTTAGAAGTATATCTAAATTAATTATATAAATAATTAACTGATTGCATGAATCAAAGCAGTTCTCTTTCATCAATTATTGTAGGAGAGTTACTGTAGTCTACAGAAGCAAAAAAAAAAGAGCCTGATAGATACTTTTCTAATTAATTAAATTCTATTAAAAGGCATAAGGTTTCTTGATTTGTGACAGACTTCATCAGATGCTATTTTTGTTGGTCTGAAAAGGGGATACCAGATTCCCCCTGATCTAAGGATCTAAGGAGCCTAAAACTAAGATGACCAGAATTGGATTGCAAAATCCAGATGGCCATTGGATGGCAGCAACAAGCACACATGAACTCTAGCTCTTTGCTGCTATCTAGTGGTCTTCTGGATTTGTACAACCCAAATGCACTAGCTCTACAAAAAAATTCAGAAACAAATGTCTGGCAGAGAATTATTCCTTACAGTCCCTGAAATGCCTGAGTTGAACCACTATAAGATCTGCAGACAAATTGCTTTCATTGGAACACATTAGTGGGAAATAAGTTTATAAAACCAGCACTTGGATTAATATATCCACATGAATTAACCTGGAAAATAAATTGGATGACAGATGCATACACAAAACTGCCTTGTCTAAGAATGCACTGCTCTGCCAACAATATTTAATCACCAAAAGCAATTGGAATAGCATTTTATTTACCAATCAATACTACTAAATAATAGTTATGTGTACTGGAAAATATGTGCTGGCTCCCCTTGACTGGGTTTTCCACAGCTCATACTTCCATCCTTAGTGCTTTTCCCCACTATCTCTAAGTATGTTTCCACTGAAAATTCTATTTCAGGTTGCCTAATACAAGCCCAATTCTTTCAAGACAACTCCTGCTGTTCTTTTAATCTTCTTAAATCCCAGCAAACCTAATTTATAAGTATGAAATCCTACAGACATCCTGCTTATTAATATTAAGAGGTGCTACTTGCCTTTGATGTTCTAAGAAATAAAATATACAAGAAAGCAATGACAGGGAGAGCCTGCAAGTGACATCTGAAATGTAATGTGGTGTACAACAAACAACCCATTTACAAAAGCAGAGACTTTGCTTCACAATTCAAGGATGTTATTCCTGATAGGTGTAGCTAGCTTTCTTTTCCTGGATAAAATAGCAGCAAAGCATCCCCATGCTGAGCGTCTTCTGCACTCTTTTCCAGCAAAGTACCCTTCAGCTCTTTTCTAGCAGTTCTTCCATAATCAGGTAACTTTCACTTTTCCAGCCAAAAGGAGACAACAATGGTTCTCAGATATTTTCAGCCATCAAATTGAAGCCAGCTCTTTCAATCAATCAATAATACTCCGAGAATTATAAAACTTGCATTGGTCATAATGACTTATTTAGGCTATTACCATCTGACTTCTGTACTACTGGTGTATAACTGGTGGGACATTTATTATACATGCTGTTTAAAAGCTAATATCATTATCATGTTAACATCCAGCTTGAGAATCCAAATCCAAGATCATTTCATTTCAGAATATCTTACTGTTCAGGTTCTGAAACACCAGTTCATAGAATTAAACAACAATTTTCCCAGCCAACCCTCCTGCCCAGGCTCTCACATAGTCCATGTGTCATATCCTTGGTAGAGTCAGACTCTGAGGGAGAGGAGAAACAGCTGACAGGGAGTGGAGGTGTGGCTCCAGGTTGTGGAGGAGGCTGGGGAAGGGCAGAGGATGGCTGAGCAGTCAGAGGAAGAACCAGGCCCAGCCCCTCTGCATCCTCGGACACGCAGGGAGAAATGGAGAAGACAACAATTTGGCTTACGAGAGAGGAAGTGGCCATGATCCTCCTTGGTTGCAGCTGGGGAGACTAGTATATAAGAGAGACGGTTAAAACACAAGTAACCAGAAGCAAAGTGTGTTTTATTTTGGTCTGAAGTTATCTTGGTTGTCGTCCTTCCAGCAGACTGTGCCTTGTTATCTCCTTGAATTTAGCAAATACTTCTCCTGTTCCACTGTGGAAATTTCATCATTGTAGTTTGTTTGGTTTTTTATTTCATCTCTATCTGCTCATTAAATTCGGACTGTATTGCTTTCTTTTGAAGACTATTTTTGAGTACGTTTTATCTTCAACTGAGTATTATTAAACAGTGGGGCCAAGTTGGAGGCATTAAAGGACATTTATTTACGTTTTGGATTTTGTTATGTTTGTGTTACACTCTGGGTCATCACACCATGTAGATAAGTTCTCTCTATATTATTGGAACCATGTGCTTCAAACTCCACACCTTTTAGGATGTCCTTAAAAAGTTTCTAGGCTCTCACAGTTGAGGTGGTATTCAGCAGGTTCTGACCAGTTCTGGAGAACCGGAAGCGGAAATTTTGAGTAGTTCAGAGAACCAGCAAATACCACCTCTGACTGGAGATTTTGCAGTATCCTTCCCCTGCCACACCCACCAAGCCACGCCCGAACACCGGTAGTAAAAACATTTGAATCCCACCACTGTCTCACAATCTTCAGTGGAATCATAGAAGTTTCATTTCTCCATCTAACCCATTCAGAAAGCAACACCTCTCCCTCTTTATTCTAATGGAAAGTTGAAATGCAGAGGCAAGTAGCTGCCAAAGTTTCATCCTTGATATCTAGCCATTATCTATCCACTGCAGGATGAAGGCATCTTCCACATGTTTCCAACCAATATGGTTCAACCCAGTGGTGGGATTCAATATTTTTTTACTACTGGTTCTGTTGGCGTGCTTTGGTGGTCATGGCAGGGAAAGGATACTGTAAAATCTCGTCAGAGGTGGTATTTGCTGGTTCTCCAAACTACTCAAAATTTCTGCTACGGGTTTTCCAGAACTGGTCAGAACCCGCTGAATACCACCTCTGGTCCAACCCAATTGGCAAAAGAAACCTCAGGACCGTATTGGTTTGAAAAGCTAATATGAGAAAGGTAAAATATCAGAGTTTGGAAATATTTTCTGATCTTGGGCATCTATTCCACAAGAGTCTCCTGAGACTTTAATATTTTCACACAGATCACAGCATTCTCATTTTTTTAAAAAAAAAATATTTTATTTTAAATCAATACTGCAGCTCTAGCTGCCAGGCATGGGAAGAAAAAAGTCTCCACTGCATAGTCAAAAGAGAACATATTAGCTGTGCTAACAAGTAAACACTAGATCTGGGCACAGAAATGTTACATGATTTTACAATAAAATGTAGGATTGCTATGATAAGTAAAATAAATGAGAGTAGTTTGTTCAACTGACCATGATTGAAATTAGGTTTCCAGATTTTGGAGGTAAGTCAGCTAGCATTTCTGAGTCACCTTCAAGAGCATAAAGTTTACTTTAAATAATTTAAATTAGAAGAACAGAGTGTACAAATGCAGTCAAATCTGTTCTGGATTTTTTAACCAATTGATATTTTAGCATTCCAGCAGATTAATTATTTGTGTCCTATATTCTGTTGCTTATCTTTTGCTCATAATATATTGTACCAAATAATATTTTAACACTCTCTGAAGATCTCTGCAAAGCTGATTTAGTTATGAAAAGTGAAACCAATTGTAAATAGGAAGAATAAAACATATCCTTCACAATATTTCTGACTATAACTATAATTACTTCTGTGGGTGATCATGGAATACGATTTAAGTAAGATCTCAATAGGTTTGGCTAGTGCATGATTCAATTCTAACACAATGATAATTCAGACTACATTTAAGTATAAATTTGTACTTAAGCTCAGAATGGATCCTGAGTGAAAACATTCAACATAACTCCAAAAGAAACCGGTGGGTGAAATATACAACATACAACAAAACCAGACTGGGTGGAATGCTTTGGCTCAGGAATCTCATCACAATTTTTTGAAGTCTACTCAAGAGCAGAGACCAATTTTGAAATGAATTAGTTGCTTTGTGCAATTTCACAGCTCCTAAGTGGCAGAGATGCTACATACATTTCTTTTTTATAATCAATATTCCTGTTTCTTTTTTTAAAAAAAATGACATTTATTTGACGCCACCTGAAGATAGAAAAGAAGAGAGAAATCCATTGACATGGAACCATTCATTTTCAATAGGAACATTTTTAATTCTGAATACTATTGGCTCTTAGGGTGCAAATGCACTTCAAGTGCCATTTAAAAAGAGAACCACACACAGAGAACAGCCTCAATGCACAGAAAAGGTTGGCTGTGCTGCATGCAGATTAGGAACAACAGTTTAGGGTAATTTTCCACAAAGTACCTGCCATTTTTCCAGTGACAGGATGATGATGTTTCATTTTCTCTGTCCTACAGGATGCAACCCCATACGTCTGGGTTTATTCCGATTCACTTAATGAGAGAATTTCAATTTCTCAGGGAAAGAGGATGGCTGCTTTAGTGGACAGTGAGGGCAAGTCAAGAGAAACCTTATCACCCGCTGAACTAATTTGCAATCCAGCTAGTAACTGCAGTGAAAATCCAAGAATTAAATTGACAATCAAAACTCCTGCTTCTCCCTTAAGGAGAGGGACAGGACTGAGACAATTTGATAGAGCTACTGGGGAGATTTACAAAGGAGCATGGTGGCTAATTAGAAATTGGCAGTCTGTAGTATGATTGTTCAGGGAATTTTATAGAATTTGTTATCACTACTTTTTTAAAGTGCAAGGCAATGGTTTTGAAATTTGACATCCTAAGTGTTTTAGTTTAGTAAGATTGCAAGAGTTTATAGCAACTATTTCCAATCACGTGAGACATAACTTTTCTCCTGACTATTTTAGTTATTTATACATGCAAATATAGTGATATATAATGATAGTAGTAGTAGTAAGCATGAAAATTTGCTGTTAATTTTTAATTTTTTCAATGCAACAGACCATTAGAAAGAAATTATAAGGGACTCATGCCTGTTGGCATAGCTGTCCCTCAGTAGGGTAATGCTCCTGAAGCAAGAAAAGAAATCTTGAGTCAAAAAGTAGATCTAAATATGCAAAGTAGCTACAGAGAAAAGCATTCCAGAAAAAGATCCTCATTGCTCCTCATTCTGAGAGACTCAGAATGTTGCTGATTGCTCCATTCCATCCCCCTTCTTCTTCCGGGTCATGTCACCAGAACATCTCTATTGTTATATTTAAATCTTGACTACCCTACAAATCTCAAAGCGAAGTGCATACATTTGATTTCTCATCCCATTTTTACCCAGATGAAGGTGAGGAAGGTTGGGTTGGGAGAGTGGTCCAAAGTTAGCCAGTGAATTTTCCGGAAGGGAGTAGATCTGAACTTGGATCTCCTTCTTTCTAGTCCTGAACCTTAACCATTAGAACAGTGGCTTTCTATTAAAGGGAGTGGAAAGAATTCCAAAAGCCACATTGGATCAGATTGGGGCTGTGGACAATCCTCAAATGGTCACATGATTCAGAAAGCAACATATACAGCCTGCCTTGTGTTTCTCAGTACACTTATATGCACATACAAATACGTATGAAATAAAGGGGAAAAACAGAAATTCCACATTTACAAAGCACAACATGCCTCTTAATTACACCTAAGAAAATACAGAATCCTCTTATGGCTACTATATTATGGGGTTGGAAATAATTCCAGAAGCTGTGCTTTGCATGCTTTCCCAACCTTGTTTATAACAATTTTGATTTATCTTTTAACAATAACAAAAAAGCAATTGCACCAGTTAACAAAAAATAACCTTAGCCAAGAACATTCCTCTTTCATGGTCTAAGAAATTCCACACAATACATTACTATGTGGTCTTGGAAACCCTTATATTCAAAACTTTGCTATATATTGTGATTTTTCACTGGAAGCATTCATAATAGTTAAAAAAAATAGACAAGTAGTACAAAGGCAAGAATCACTGGAGAAATTCTGATGCCTGGAAAATATCAAAGTCAAGTCAAAATAGAGACTTATAGAAGAGAAAGTAGATACAGTAGATACTATCACCTAACTGTATGCTTACAAGAACTCAAAGCAGCCATCACAACTGTCCAATGAAATTATGGTGATTGGGTCATGACGACGTTTGAATAGCAGCATAATCAGATTGCTTTACCTACCTTGATAGGTCTTAGTTGTGTTGAAAATGCAGCTTTTAGAATTCTTAGTCAGAGTGGCCATTGAATCCCTCAACTGATTTGTACTGGGAAGGCAAAACCATTCCTTTCCTGACTTTCTGAATAAATACCACTCCTGGTCTTCCTTCCTTAGGTATCCGAATATCTGTCTATCCCTATTATCTGTGTGGCTAGCTATTTTTTGCTTCTCCATCTACTCTCCTGTCCCTATTTCCTATTTGTCCTATGGGTAGATACAGTAGTGGGATTGAAATAATTTAACAACTGGTTCATTCAGGGTCAGGTTGGCTGTCATGGGAGGTGTGGCCCAACCTGAACCTGGGCAAACTGGTTGTTAAATTACCCACCCCTGCTATCGAAGTGGATCCTACACGCTGTGCTGAATGGAGAAACAGGAAATGGAGTGACCGGCACAAGGGAAGGAGGAGGAGGAGGGAGAAGAAAGAGGGAAAATGGGCTTCTCCTTTCCTCATGGCGGTTGCTCCATTGCCCGTTTCTCCATTGCAGTGCAATGCAGTACCCAGGATCCACTTTGATAGCGGGGGTGGGTAATTTAGCAACCAGTTTGCCTGAACCCATGCAAACCGGCTGAATCCCACCACTGGGTAGATATTGCACCCCTTTCTCTTTTCTGCCAGTCCACCTCTGTCTCTATATCTCCATGCCTGTTGTGTCTAACCCATTCTCTCTTCTTTCCCTTGCTATCATTTTTTTTTTATCCCTTGTGTGTTTACAAATCTCTTGCCCTTTTTCTCTCTAGGCATCTAAAAAGTGAATGAGAGAGATAAACAAGGTTCTCCCAATGTTTTGATGTAAGGCGCATCTCCTACTTACAACACTCAGTTTTTAATTAGCTCCATCCCCACTCTTGCAAACTGCATACATAATTCATTTAAAAATACCAAATGTCCCTGAATCAGAACCTCAAGACAATAGCAGGAAGAATTCAAAGGCCAAAATGTGATGCAAGAATCAGCTTGAAATCAATCAATGTCTTGCCCAACCTTTCAACATCACCAGAAGCCAATAATATGCACTATGAGATGAAGTCCAGCATGACCTATGCCAACAGATCTTGCAATAGGCCCAAACTATATTATTATTACCAACACCCAAAAGCATTGATACACCTTCAAAAACAGATGCTAACTTTCCTTCTGATTTTTACAGAATATTCCCAATAAAACCACAGGTTTGCCCTAATAAGCCTAAAACAATGGACATTATCTAATTAGGAATTAAAAGCCTCAATGGCGCAGTGGTTAGAGTGCAGTACTGCAGGCTACTTCTGCTGACCATTGGTTGCCTGCAATTTGGCAGTTCAAATCTCACCAGGCTCAAGGTTGACACAGCCTTCCATCCTTCCGAGGTCGGTAAGATGAGGACCTAGAATGTTGGGGGCAAACTGCTTAGAGAGGGCTGTAAAGCACTATAAAGCAGTATATAAGTCTAAGTGCTATTGGTATTGCTATTGCTAATGTTATATGTGAGGCAAATACTATTCATGCCATTGGCTTCGTGAGCTCAGTTGTTTACATGTGAACTACTGTATTTACACTCTGTTGATGTTGAGATTTAGGATGCCTTTAAAAATAAAGTAGTCAAATCTGCACAACCAACACAGTAGAAGAGTACATGCAGAATTGACTGATTGGGTGTCGGCTCTTCTGGAGCATGAATACATTTTTAAAAAGCTAAGATAAAATGCCCTATATTGTGCTGATTGACTTGCTAAGCTTTCATTGTTTACTGCATTTTGAATTATCTTGTGACATGCTCTTTGTAGAGATTTTGGAGTGCATTTAAAAATGAAGCCTCTTTCATCCACTGTTCATGCTCTTGTGCACTACTGATGTGGTCCATAATGAAAGTTGTTGCAAAGACATGTTTGAATGTGTTGGTTTAGCTTGCAGAATTCTTCTAACACCAGGGAACTTCAAGTATAACAGTTTTGGGGAAGTGGGTGTTGCCGAGCAATGAAGAGTACATAATTCATTATTGTTGTTTTGTTCTTAACTATAAATGTAGGATGTCAGGGCACGTAGTCAGACATGGAGGCTTTTTGGTTTTTCAGCTAGATCTCCAGTATAGGGAACTAACACTTGCTGTTAGTTACTTCTTTAGCTAATGTTCTTATTCCAGCAAAAAAAATGTTGAGAAAGTGGTCAGGCTGCACATTCATGGGCCTCTGAAAGAACCCCTTAGATCTTTTATAGTTAGGTTTTAGGCCTGAGGACAATCCTGAGACAGCAGTGATCATGCTTATTGATAAGCTAAAGCAGGCTCAGGATAAGAGTTGTGCATCCATTCTAATCTTCTATGATCTTTTGGGGATTGTTGATATCATCAGCCACAATATCCTTCTAGATTGGTTAGTGGGATTTGGAACTTGAATTTGATCTGATGGGGCTCAAGGTTGACTCAGCCTTTTGAGAGTGATAAAATGTGGACCCAGATTGTTGGCGGGGGGGCAATATGCTGACATTGTAAACTACCCAGAGAGTGCTGTAAAACATTATGGGGCAGTATATAATTCTAAGTGCTATTGCTATTACTTTCTCAGCGAGCTTGTGGGTGCAATTCAAACTGCTGATTGTCCCCTGCATAGCCTTTCACAGGCCTGGCTATTTGCAAAACCACCTGTCTCTGACTTCCTCTGCCCATTTAATAACGTATAGGGTTGAAATGTCTAAGGTCCAATTATTCAAGCAGTGTCAACTATTGGGACTGGAAATGTGCTTGTCTATCACCTCACCAAACAACAGCATTCGTCCTAAGGTCCAATGTTGCCTGCCATTGAAAAAGCTTTTAAGACTGGTTATTTTTCTGGAGACATCTGTTTTGTTTGAATGTATGCACTATCCTCGACACGATCTGTTTTAATATTTTGGTTTAATAAGTGTTGTTTGTTTCCTTCTTAGCTATCCTGAGTTGTATGGCAAGCAAGTATAGACTAAAATTATTATCATAATTTGATATACTATTATATTTTTATTATCATTTATTTACTTTTTTTATGTTCCCACATAACTCTGGACCGTCTAGAGCAATTCCAACCAAACTTAGTATGCAGATAACTTATCCTCTGGAAACAAATACTGTGAGGGTAAGACACTCCTAACATCCTGTGGGGGTGTGTGTGCCTTAAAATGGCTTTTGCCATGGTAACAGCTTCATAGGGCTCCCTCTTGTGGAGGAATAGAAGAATGGTGATGCTGTGCGACAGACAGTACAACAGTGTGAGTCCCGACTACAGGATTTTCCTGTCTAATACAGGATTGGGATAAATAAATACCTGGGCAATACCGGGTTATCGGCTAGTAGCAAATAAAATAAACACATTGATGGCAGATGATGGTCAACCTGCCCTGAAACACTTAAACTGCTGGCTGAAAGTGCAAGAGAGTCACAGATTAAAGTGGTGTTTTAAAAGAACATTTTAAAAAGAAACCTGATTTAAGTGCTTTGGCTGGGACTAAATTTAGGTGATGTACTCTCTGGGTTCTTGAAAGAAATGCAGAAATTAATATGTTCTTTAAAAATAACAGCATCAAAGCCAGTCCACATTCTTTTTAGTTACTATCCTCCCAATGGAAAAAAAATATCTGGGTGCTGAAGCTGCTATAGGAAACAATGCATTGCTTCCATATTTTTATAGGATATTTTAATGGATTCAAAAATGTTTTTAGCAATAGCAATAGCACTTAAACTTATATACTGCTTCACAGTGCTTTACAGCCCTCTCTAAGTGATTTATAAGGTCAGCATATTGCCACCCAATAATCTGGGTCCTCATTTTACCACCCCAGAAGGATGGAAGGCTGAGTCAACCTCGAGCCGGTGAGAATTGACCTGTCAAAATGCAGGCAGCCAGCTGTCAACAGAAGTAGTCAGCAGTACTGCATTCTAACCACTGCGCCACCATGATTTATTCCAAAATAATCTGTTACATTAATTTTTCCGATGTTTGTTAGCTGGTGGCAGTCAGCATGGGCTATAATTTGTCACCCTGAAGGCAATGGGGTAAAAGCAAGGCATCCAGTTGACTTATTCTCAGTTTCTGTAGTTTCGTAAACCAGATCCCTTAACAGAACAGATTAACAGAGTTGGAATAGACCTTATAGGTCATCTAGTCCAATCCCACACCCAAGCAGGAGACCCTATATCATTTCTGACAGATGACAGTCTAGTCTCTTGAAAGCTTCCAGAACTTCTGGACGCAAGCTGTTCCATTGATTGATTGTTCTCACTGTCAGAAAATTTCTCCTTATTTCCAGGTTAAATCTCTCCTTGATCAGTTTCCATCCATTATTCCTTGTCTGGCCTTCAGGTCCTTTGGAAAATAGGTTGATCCCCTCCTCTTGAGTTTTGCTCTGTCAGAACATGGAACAATGAATCTGAGTTTTATTCTGTTGAAATATAAATAACTCAGACTATTCCAATGGAATTTCCAAATAGAGCTACTGTATTTTATTCCACATCTGAAACAAAACACATTTTCTTTTTATTGCATAAACCTATTTAGGCCAATATTTATTAATCTCATTTTTAATATCATAAAGGTACTAAGTGCTAATGTAGCATATTTGGTAATTATAATGTACAACATGTGTCTGTAGTCATGACCATCTCCAGCCAATAAAATCATTCTTAAAGCAAAACTGCAGCCATAATTTTAAAACAAATCACTAATAACCTGATTTGTTTACTTCCAACTTCATAGCAACACTGAAATAATGCATAGTTTTATTTATTTTTCCAGTATCTAATGATTACAGTCTTTCCTTTTGCCTTTAATGATTCTACAGGGTCTCTTATATGTTGCTTCATGAACAGTTTCCCAGTTTCATTTTCTAGCAGTAAATTAAAATAAAGTTTCCCATCTGCCCCAATGGACTAGATACATAATCAGTTCTCACCAAACATTTTGAAAATATTATTTAAAATTTTAAACTGAATAAACAGTGGGTGCTTTCAAGGTGAGAAAGGCAAAATCATTTTATAGAATAAATCATTAGGAAAGAAATTAAAGAATATTATATCCAAGTGAATTTCGGTAAGAGAAATGAAAAAGAGTATTGCATTCCTAAACATCAATTAAGTACTAATATGCAACAATTACAATTAATTGACTTTTAATTTTTGTTCTAGAAAATTATGACAAGTTGTATTAACAGCAATTTGATTTTTTATAATTGAGTCCAATTTGATAAATTTAAATCTTTCTAAATATGGTTTAAAAAGTAAAGAGGGAGGGAATCTAATTCATTGCAAAGATTTGAGGAACAGATTCCTTTAGCTTTGGATGAAATTTAGAAAGACACAAATCAATTTAGGAATACCCAGACTGGAAAACTAATTCAAAGACAAAAAGAACCAACACATAAAATACAATATGACACTTATAAAAATTAATCTTAGAAAACTGGAAGTTTTTAGTTTTTCTGAGCTACACAGGGCCAAATAACCATCCCTGAAAGATTAACTGGTCTAAAAGGTCTGCAAAAAAAATCATATTTAAAATAGCAAAAATTGAAGGGGAAAATGAAATCTAGAATCCTAACAAATCCCATAATCAAAATCTACTAGTAAAAATATTAAATAAATATAAAAATCACACCTGAAAAAAGAAAGAAGGAGAGGAAAGGATCTCAACCCTTGGGTACAATTGCCCCCAATGGAATGGGACAACTCATCGTGGCCAACTTGGCATGCCACTGCAGCCGACTTGCAGGACAACTCACAAGTCACCACGGGACAACTCGACATGGGACAATTCCATGTGGGATAATTCAACATGATAAATATTATCTGCAACTGTTTCTTTGACACTGTTTTTTTCCACTGACAAAAATGGAAATAATGTTAAAGAAACAGTGGCATATAACACTGATTGTGTTGAGTTATTCTGCATGGAGTTGTGTTATTCTGTGTGGTGAGTTGGTTGTGGTGAGATGGCCGTGGTGAGTTGGCCACAGTGAGTTGTCCTAGACTTGCCCCCAAAGGGGGTCTTGACTATCCGTAGGCCCTGGCTTAAAGAAATAGGGGCTGAGTCTCAACCTGAATAGGAAACTATTCAGTTTCAGAGACACAAACCTATTCAGAGCAGTTTCTATCCCTCCCTACAAATACATAAATACACATTTCAGCTCCTTAGCCTCTTTCACTTGCCTTGTATTGCAGGCTGGTTGTGGTCCATTTCTCATGCAGCCTGTTGGTTTGACTAGATTTAGGTTTATAGTCTTTTCTAAACCCAGACTCATTTCCCATCTCCCTAGCTTCAACATCTGCACATATTATCAATAGCTTTTGAACTAGAGACTCCCTTTGGTTCCATGTTGCTTAAAAAAAAAGAGTGTCAAAAACATGTCAAAATATGTGGGACAATTCTATTTTGTAATGAAGCATTTATTTTTTTCCTCTTAAAGTCATTTTCAAATTACACACAGTTTAGCCTGCAGGTTGCCTGTCATGGCTCAAAATTTGAGATACCATATATCTAACAAAAGCCACATTTGTTTGTGAAATTGTTTGCCCTGAAACTCTGTTCCAGAAAGCTTTTGCTACAAGGAAACTATTCTTTTAATTCCAACTTGCTGTTTTGAGTCAGGTACTCCAATCACACAATTATGTACTTAATGGAATATGAAGGTTTTCATTAGTGTTAGATTTTAAAAGTCTCTTTCAGCATGTTGCTTCAATTCCATTAATTGTATTTCCATGTAAACGTTTTCTCCAGGGACTTACTAGAGCATATTTGCTTTACAAATAATGGAGTTCAATTCTCTGGGATTTATTCATAGATTTTACAAAGATCTCACTTACTTTGCTCTGAATCTGAATGATTTCCTGAAATCCACATATCTGGTCTCACTTTGAATTGCTGTTTTGGTGAAATCCTCAACTAGTTATTAATTATTTTTTAATGAAAGAAAATGTTTGTGGGCTCTGTATACTTTTTACAGCCCCCCCCCGCCGATTGGCAAGGAAATTAACTGTAATGTCAATAAGATTATAACTATGTTAGAATTAATCAAAGGAAGTAGTTTGAGATGAGCTAATAACCAGCATCAAAAGTTATGCCAAAACCTGTGGGTCGAATCCAAAAGTCAAATAAAGGAATAACCAGGAAATGGAATTGATCAGACAACTGGGGGCCAAAATATAGTGGAACACAGAATAGCTTAAGATGACACGGTCAACTAGAACAGGAAATCCTCTTTTGTTCATCTCCACACCACCACCATCACCAAAAAAAACCCAAGATATGATTCTGCGCAGTTCAGAGAACCAGCAAATCATGCCCCTGGCAAATCATGCCCTTCTCCACCCACCCAGTCAGTTCTTATCACGCATGCATGACTGCATTCTTCCCGCCCAGTTTCTCCTTAAGGTATTTCTTTTTTTCCCTCCCGACGATCAGCTGTTTTACTGTTTTGCCCAGGAGGCTTCCCTGAGGCCCAGGAGGCCCAAAAACGGAGCCTGGGGGATGCTGCAGCAACAGAAGAAGAAGAAGAAGAAGAAGAAGAAGAAGAAGAAGAAGAAGAAGAAGAAGAAGAAGAAGAAGAAGAAGAAGAAGAAGAAGAAGAAGAAGAAGAAGAAGAAGAAGAAGGGAAGAGGAAGAGGAAGAGGAGGAGGAGGAGGAGGAGGAGGAGGAGGAGGAGGAGGAGGAGGAGGAGGAGGAGGAGGAGGAGGAGGAGGAGGAGGAGGAGGAGGAGAAGAGAAGAAGAAGAAGAAGAAGAAGAAGAAGAAGAAGAAGAAGAAGAAGAAGAAGAAGAAGAAAGAAGAAGAAGAAGAAGAAGAAGAAGAAGAAGAAGAAGAAGAAGAAGAAGAAGAAGAAGAAGAAGAAGAAGAAGAAGAAGAAGAAGAAGAAGAAGAAGAAGAAGAAGAAGAAGAAAGAAGAAGAAGAAGAAGAAGAAGAAGAAACAGCAGCCACATGGCCATGCCCACCTAACCACTCCCACCTAGCCATGCCCACAGAACAGGTAGTAAAAATATTTGCATCCCACCCCTGCTTAAAATTACCAAGTTTGGAAACCTCTGACTTAAATGAAATTTTGCATACATATTATGGAAAGATCCTCTCCTTTCTGTTGCTCTAAATGGAAAGGAAGCCTGGCTAAACAGATAAATGTAAAGTCTGGACCTATCACCAAAAGAAAACCTTGAACAAGAGTGACAGTGATGAAGCTGATCAATTTGACATTGGAAAAACTCAAAAGCCTTTTCTTGCTGAAAGGCTTCAACCGCATAAAAGCCCAGTTGAAGAATTTACATCTGAAAGGGAAAGCAGCCACGTGTGACACACATTTCTGTGGCTTCTGACTGTGTGGGTGCACAATGGCCAATTTAAGGGCACCACCATTTAACTTGTTCTTTGCACAATGAACTTTTAACAGGATCAGAATAAATGGAGAGGATGGGGGAGGAAGAAAGAGGTAATCAGATGAATCAGACATGCACCAGTAAAAAGAAAGTAGAAGAAAATCCTCCTTTGTGAGATGATTTTTTTTAAAGGGATCTCAAACAATGTCTGTGCCTTTACAGAAGGTGCTTTACCTCTTTGTTTACAAGCAAAGTCAAACATTAGTGAAAGATGGATGCATTTCAGATTGTGTTATTTTGAAAGGGCCATTATTTTATTTTCTATTTCACAGAGTACAAAATAGAACAGAACATTTCTGTGTATATAATCAGGGGAAACAACTTCTTCAAAAAATCACGTGCGGCTGTCCTTTGTTTTCTGCATTAACTGCGAACCCATGAAGTTCAGCTGCATAATTTCAAAAGGAAGCATTGTGCATATAAAATAAATGCTGTCAGATAAATCCACAGTCTTGGAGAAAATGAGAGTGAATTGCCAAAGGAAACATCATTTGACAAGCCACCTTCTTGTTAGCAAGTGTTACAATGAGAGAAATGACTGATCAATTTTACTTTGCTAGGAAATGTAATCTTAGAGCACACATATATAGAGACATGGCAATAAAGATGGTGAATGCATGAAACTTTTCTATTGCATTATGGAAATGTGTGTGCACAAGAGGAGCCCTACCTGTCTTATCACCACATGTCATCCAGAGCTCGATGTTCAAATGTAACAAGTCACGTCATGTCAAGCTTCTGCCTGACAGGCTATACTAGAATCAATTAAACAGTCATGCAGGAATCTGGGAATTTTATTACAGAAAAGCAGAGAAGCCATCACAAAAGACTACTAGCAACTGCTGCATATCAAACGCAAACATCATTTCTAACAATTAATGCTCAAAGCTCTTGTGTTTATTTCTCCTGCCCACTCTGTGTATAATGCTAAAAATAAATCTATTTGGCTAAAGAAAAGTTTATTTTTAACTATCACTACATGAGAACTAATTTTCACCTGTAGAGTCTTACATTAACAGGAGTCAACTGAGTTGGGACTTCTGGTCTGAGCTTCTTCAGTGACAGACCAAAACCTCCTCTCTGCGAGGCTTCGATCTGTGCTCGTCACTGGAGCGCCCCGAGCCGGCTGGTTTCGGGGCTAAGACACCCCATAGAGGTGGTGAAGAGGGGGGAGACTGCCAGCAGGGTTGAGGAGAGCCGCATCTCTCCTCTCCAGCTGGCCATTACTCCCTTTCCTGAAGGCGGTTGCAGCGGTGGTCAGAAATGGCCTCCACAAAGAAGAACTCAACCTGAAAAGAATGTGCAGGAGGAAGATAAGAAGAGAAAGTTTTGGTTGACTGGGTCAAACAACAAAAGCAACAAATAAGGTACCCTGGAATTGAAACTGTTACAAAACAATAACATTGTTCCCTAAGAAGATTTTTAAGCTGAGAAGGAGAGAGAAAAGGGAAAAGATTTGGTTTTCTCCTTTTCCTATACTGATAGCTAAGAGACTTAAGCAAGAAATTGGAAAAAAAATCCACTTTGACATCAATAGACATTTAATGCTGAAAATAAAAAGTCAAAGGGATAATAAAGATTTCTGGATAATTAAAAGCTTTTGAAAACAGGAAAGGAGAGAAAAAGAATAAAAGGGTAGGATCTGGAAGGGAGGAGACTGCCTGGAATTAAAAAAGAACTTACAGCAAAATCTCAACAAGACTTCCAAAAGATACACTCTAACTGAAATATTGCAACAAAAACTCCAGGAAGAGAAAGTCGAAAAAGAAATAAGAAGATATAACTCGGGACTATCTGGATTACTTGATGATTTCTGGATTTTTGGTTATTGTTTTGAATGACTAAAATCAATCGGGTGGTTGTTTAAAACTGTTTAAAATGGCTCCACTTTTAGAAGAACTGAAAATGGGACTTAAAAAGTACAAAGAAGATGCACAAGAAGGGAGAGGTTCTTTTGGCTTCGTATTTCAGTTTTTAGAAATGGAGATTTGGATTTATGAGAAACAACAAGAAATGCCTGCAGAACAAGAAGATTGTGACAAAGAAGAAGCCATCTTTAATGAACAAGTAATCTTAGATGGGGGAAAAAAAGGAAAGGGGGGAAAGAGAATGGAAAGTTTAAGATTGGGGAAAACAACTCCCCCCCCCAAAATAGAGTGAAAAATAAGTATAAAATCAGAAAGCAACAGAAGAGGGAAATGCAGAAGAGAGAATTAGAACTAGAGAGACAAGGGGGTAAAAAGGGGAGGGAGAAGATGAGAGGGAAGAAAGAAAAGAAAATAAGTTATAAAGGACAGAAGCAAAATATAGAGAAACGGGGTCTATTTAGAGATAATGGGTGAAAATTTAATGGAAAAAGGGATTCTGCAAAGGTACATAAGATAGTATGGTTATATTAGAAGCAGAAATAATTTTAGAAAATATGAAACAATGTATGATTAAAATGTCTGATAAAATAGCTATTGTAATTCAGTGGAATGCTTGTCAATAAATAAATGTAACAAAAGGTATATTTAATGTTTTATAAAACATATGTGAAGAGAAATAAGGGAAAAAATAATTATGGAGATTATATGTGTTTTTAAGGAAGTATGATATTTAATTGAAAAGAAGTGTTAAAGATGTTAAGATTTTAATGATTATTAATGATAGAACTGAACTGGAATGGAATGAGGGTTTATAATTACATATATTTACAATCTTTCTTTTAAAAAAAAAGAATATAGTGTGTATTATAAGAATGTACCAAGCAGAATTTGATTGGAAGTTATGTATTATGTATTATATTGAAGGTCATAACCTTAAGGTATATATTGAAGTTTAAATAAGAGTTGAATTGATGTAATTAAAAGATATAAAGGTGTCATACTCCAATTAGTAACTACAGGAGAAAATTTGTTTAATGAGAAAAGATAATATGAAATTGAAACAGAAAAGACAAAAGTATAAATATAATGATTTGAATTGAGATGAGATAATCAAAATAAAATTGAGAAAATTAAAAGAGGGGAAAAACTATATAGAAAATGTAAAATAGTATAAGATATGGAATAGAATACAAAAAGGAGCATGAAATTGAGTTTTGTGTCTGTATAAAGAATTCAACCCGGGACCATGCTATTTTCAAAAAAGATGTTTTACTTGTATTTTGTGTGTGAAAACCCAAATAAAACTTTATTTAAGAAAAAAACAGGAGTCAACTGAGTTAAATCTGTACACAATCTAATACTTCCTTTCCCAATCGTGAAAGAAAGAAAAAATTGAACTATTCCCTATTATTCTAAACTAAAATCTGAGCCCTAATGGATAAGAAGGAAAGGCAAATAGGAAACTGAGAGACAATTCTGGCTGGGAATTATGAAGATGGTACTCTAATCCACATGATGGGAAAGTATACATCCCATTAATGTAGGACTCTATAGGTGAAAATTAGTTCTCATATAGTGATGGTTAAAAATAAATAAATTTAGCCATTGTCAAAACAATCAGCAGATATTAATTTGCTTTCTTTACCCGAAGAGATTTATTTTTAGCATTTTACACAGAGTGGGCAGGAGAAATAAACACAAGAGCTTTGAGCATTAATTGCTAGAAATGATGTTTGTGTTTGATATACAACAGTTGCTAATATTCTTTTGTGACGGCTTCTCTGCTTTACTGTATCATATGAGTGGAAGGCTGATTCTTGGCTTTAATCCATTCAGTATAATAAACTAAACTTCCTAGCAGAGACAATGAAACGAGAGCTATCCACCAGTTATGTTGATGGGTTACTCTTGAAGACAACTTGAAGTTTCAGCTTATGTTGAATGTTGTTGCTTTGGTCATAATTGGGACCATCATTTTATTCCAAAATTAAAAGACTTCTGCTGGTTGCCTATATCCTCACAGGCCAAATTGGTGCTTCTTATGAAAGACATAACTATCTCCAGAACCAGCTCTCTTTATGCTGGCAAGCCTCAGAGGAGGCTGTTTTTCAAGTATTCCTATTATATAACGTGTCAACAGAAAAGAAAGAACCACCTCTGTAGCAGTACTTTTGCTATAGAAGAGGTTCTCTGTAGATGTTCAAGTGGTAAAATGTGTATGGCAACAGTTTCAAACTTACTTGTTCAACTCAAGCATTTTAAATTGGTTCAGTAACCAGCTGACCTCCCCATCTCCTTTTCCATTTTTTTCTCCCATGTAATTGATGCTCTAGTTTTGCTTTATAAATGGGATTTTTAAGTGTGTGTGTGTGCGTGTGTGTGTGTGTAGTATTTTGGTATTATAGCAGGAAAGGAGTTATTTAAATATGTTTGCTATTTAGCAAGCTTAAAAGTAGTTCAACAGATTTTTTTTGCCTGTATGTAATTCTAAAACAGAATACTGAGAATTTTGCAGGAAAAAAAGGTGAAATGATGTGGAGGAATCCACTTAGAAATGTGAGACTCTGTGTATGTGTATGCCCTTTGTGACTTTTGTTATAACTCTTGCTTCCATTTGAATTATCACAGATCTCCCAAGTGTGATAATAGATAAAATAATTTAGTGGCTTTGTGGTACACCATTAGCCTGCGCAAGAACTTCTTAAACTTTCATTAACAGTAATGATGGGTCACATCTGACTTGATTTGGTTTCATATATATGGAATAATAATTGTATCCTAAAGCAGGAAGCAGCTCTGAATTTTAAAGGTTATGTTTAACAGTGTACAATCTATTTTAATAAGGGCCGAATCTGTGTCTTGCAAGTCGCAAACAAGTTGTGCTGTTTCCATAGAAACAGAAGGTGGTACTATTAAAAGAGAATACACCATTCAGTATTGCTTCTCTTTAGGGGATCCTCATTTGCAGCCAGCTTCAAACAAATGGTACACAAGGATTATACCACCCAGTGTTAAAAATAATGCAATATGCCTGTTTAAGACTTTTTAAACTGACAATCATAAGGAAACACTGAGAGATTAGTAGGAGAGAGTAGGAGAATAAACATATATTTTTGCACTACATCTAAGTAGCTGTGTAAAACGATTTTTTTAAAGCTATTTCCAATTCATTTGTTTCCTAGAGCAACAGCCTGCTCAATTCTTTCCCATTATATGTTTGAGCAAGCTTTTTCTTTCATTCCCTTTGATATCAAGTCAATTGACATACACCTATAGATCCAAACCGATATATCTGACAAGATATAGAGATAATATGACAATTTCTTTTTGAGTATGTTGTCTATATTCCTACTGTCAAGATCCACTAGCATATGGAGAATGATGTAATTGAAACAAATTTTGCTATCTACAATATTATCTCTTCACTGAGTCCTCTCATCTCCAACATATAACCAGTTCCCTCTTTAAAAACTCAGCAGTCAAATTCATTTCTCCATCAAATGACTTTTCAGATTCTTAGATAGATGTGAGTTTATTCTGACAGCCATGCTATATTGCATGCATATGTCTGAGTTTTCTGATCTGTTCATCTGAATTCATGGTTCTAAGCAAAGGCAATACATTTCTGAACTCAACCCTATTTCTATTTGATTATTATTAAATTTTTGATTTTATGATCAGCATTTTTAAACAAAATCAGTGGGAGCATATTTCAGAGTTTCTGGACGAAAGCAACTTGGTAGGAGCCAATGTGCAGTGGCAAACTATCAGTTTGACTGTAGAAAGTCGTCATGCAACATCTTCAGGTAAGTGAAGATTTGCTGGCTGGAGAATTCTGGGGGTTGAAGTCTTCAACTTGCCAAGGTTGGGAAACACCGGCTATTCTGTTCGTTGAAAAATCATCATGGATATATTTTATATTTGAAATGTATGGCAATTCTCATACAAATATGAAAATGCCTCCTAGCAAAAATAGAAATTAGAATAATTAGGTCATATATCTCTGAATTTTTGATGAGATAGTGTTGAGCTGCACATATTCCCTCCTGTTATTTTTATATTTGTATGAAACCATATGGCAAACCCACTTTTATTTCTATTTCAGTAACTCTGGGGACTCATATTGCTGGCAGAAACTCCATTACACAGCCACTATTAATAACAGTTAACATCTTTAAATATGCACAAATCTAATTACTGAGTGAACTATAATGTTCCTGCCAACACTCACTCTCTTAAACACACACACATAAAAACACACACAGAGAGAGAGAGAGAGGGTGAAAGACAGACGCAGAGAGAAATTCCTTCTGTTCTTTCAGCAAAGGAGCAACTTCTCCTTTCTTCCTCTTTGTCAAGCCAAATTTTGTTTGTACTATTTTTTAAAGAAAACTTTCAGCTTTATAAATTTCCATTGAAGGGGAAATCCAGATCGTTCAATATTTAAACAATGTTTCCAGCAGAAAGCCCATGTTTGGTAGCTCCTCTTACTCAATTCTACAGGGAAATCATGACTTCTGAATCGTCTAGTCCAGGGCTGTCAAACTCACGTCGTCACGGCACCGCCATGTGGCATATCGGGACTTTTTCCCCATTTGCTAAACTGTGTGGGGGTGTGGCCAGCGTGTGACGCATCTGGCCCATGGACCAGGAGTTTGATAGCCCCACTCTAATCAATGTAAGGAAGGGTTACTGAGAAACAACAGTAGAAATGTATTCACAGGAAATATAAAGATGGTAGCTCTAGAACAGTATTTCTCAACTTTGGTAATTAAAGATGTGTGGCCTTCAATTCCTATATACTGGTTAGGAAGGCCACATGTTGCCAAGTTTGAGAAACACTGCTCTATATTTCTTAGTCAGGACTAAGCCAAATAAAAGATAATTATACCATTTTTCATAACTTGATAATATAGACAAAGAAGTACTTCCTTGAAAGAAAGGAACAAGAAAAACATAGTGAAAACTAAACTGAGAAGATTGTCAAACACACAAAATATGGCCTAAATGTTTGAACTAGCTTACAAGGTTCTAATTTTAAAGCCTAACAATAGAAATGCTGAAAAGAGAGAATGTATCCCATGGATTTTAAGAAATCTGCTTCATTATAATTCAGCGCTCTTTCCGAACAATTGGATTTAACTGAGACACTGAGCCAAATGCACTGCCAGACATTCTTTAAAAAAAAAAAGGAAAAAAAGAAGAACATGTTTCCGTGTTATATTCATTCTTCCATCCTGTGTCTGGTCAACTGGGGTTATAAGACAATTTTCTTGGAGAAAGTTAGGCTGCTGTACTTACTCGTGAAAAAAGAAAGTTTCAAAATGAACTTGGTTTAAAGAATCTGATTTTTGCTATTTTAGAAAATGTGGATAAGATAATCAGAGTTCCTGTGAAGTATGACTTGAAGATGGCTCATATTGGCAAGCTGACTTTGTTGGACAGCTTTCTTATTTTCATGGAGCTTCAGAAACATTCGCTGGGTGTGATGAAATATTTTGAGTACACACCATCTGCTGCCCATGGAATTTTCCTTTTTATATTTAAATCATTTTAAACTACAAGTTGTTTAGTTGCATCACATGCTACTGTGATTTTAATAATTTCCTACTAGCCTTAGGGAAAATAGAAACAGCCTGTCAATAGCTTTTTTATGTAATAGAGATTTTCCTAGCAGATTTATTAATATTGTAACAGCTTTGTGACCAGATTAGAAATAGGGATAATCTGATATAAGTCACAGATCTAAATAACACAGGGTGATTTCATTTAGGGGAGTAATAAAAGTTTTTATTCTTTTTTTTTAAAGCCTTTTTGACAATTTCTGTAACAGTAGATAAAATGTTCCTCAAAAAAACCAAACCCCAAACCTTCAATTCTTTCAGCTTGCCAGAAAAGATGGATTTTCTGTATAAATAGCAGATTGCAGCATGTTCTACTATATGTCATATTTTCCCACTAAATAGCAAGTATTAAATTTAAATATGCATTCTTGGATATTATTTACTGTTGTAATATCTTCACAACACTAAGACTGCTATCCTGTTATGAATATTAACTTAAGACCAAATATGATTCAGCTTAATGAGAATTATGTCTGAATAAAGTTTCACTGGTTCATCCAGGACATAACTTTTTCAGAACATTGAGTAGTGTGATGATGATGATGATGATGATGATGATGATGATGATGATAACAGTGATGATGACAGTGACAGTCTGGTCTAGTGATTAGGGCACCAGACTAGAAAGCAGGAGACTGTGAGTTTAAGTTCCCCCTTAAACATGAAAGTCAGCTGTATTACTTTGGGTCAGTCACTCTTTTTCAGCCCAATCCAGCTCAAAGTTGTTGTGGGGAAAATAGGAGCAAGAAGTATTGTGTGTATGTTCTCTACCTTGAATTATTTGTAATAATAATAAAGGTGGGAAAGAGTAAATAAATAAGTATAAAACGATGAGTTGATATTGCATGTGTCTTGTTTCTTCTTTTCATTTTGCAAGCAACTTTATTCAATATGCAGCATGGAAAGAAATTCTTATTAAAGGTGGAATGAACTGTATTAGCCACACAGTCCCCAGGCAGAGATTTTACAAGGTCAACTGTCAGGTTTCCAGGTGATGAAATCCATTTAAAAAGAAAAGTAAAATGTCCATCTTTCAAAAAGATTTCTTTTATTTAGGAAAGCATCAAATTGGCAAAGCCCGTGGTAATTCCAGATCTGACACAACCCAAAATTACCCCACAATATTACAAGTTAGAAACAAACCCCAAAAGCCACATTCTCCAATAGAAGTAATTCAACGTTGCTTGATGTCATAAATCTCCACCTCAAGGGGCCCCAGCAAGGACAGCTCATTTCCCATAGGAAGAAAAATCACCTAGCCAAAACAACTCTCTTTATCTCCACTCCTCCCCACTTAGGAATGTGTCAAGCTCGAAACCCTTCCCTCCATGACTACCACAGAGAAAGTCAGAAAAAGAATATATACTAAGACTAACTAAAATGGCTACACTTATGTCAATTTCGGGCTTGACACAACAGATTTTCTATGCAATGGCAGAACTCAGTCTAAATGCGCTTCGTTTGCCTTCACCAATGTTAGGAAATCACCAAACCTATTAGATGCCCTTTGCTATTATATTCGATCATATTTAATCTATAGCCTTGCCTGGGATCATTTTAGAAGGCGATAAAAATTCCAAAACCAAAACATGACATAAAAACACTTTTAAAAAACTCTTCTGATCTTGCTCCAAGCTTTCAAATGGATCACATTTGCATATTCCACCCCCCAAAAAAAATATTATTTGCTTGACTACCTGAACAGTTATAGCAAAATGAAATATGTGAATCCTAATTGCAGCTCCAATGTTTTAGCAGTAAACTCTTGGTCTTTATACCATTCTTATAGACTATATGATAGTTCAGATAATATCTTATTGGCTTGCTTCACAAATTTATAAATCTGTATTGATTAGGAGACAATCAGAAATATAATAAACACAGTGGTATGTTATGTCTGTAAGAAATTCTGCTTTAATTTTAGTTTAGTACAGCCTGAATCAAATGATTATTTAGGACAGTAACATCATGATTTTCCCCTTCTGTTTCTCTTTCCATTTTGCCTTTAGGTTATATTAACAACCCAGTTTATTAAATAACTTTTGACATGACCTAGGCTCTTCTGCCCTGGCTGGTGTGCATTGCTCAGATTTCTAGTCTAGCATAATATATCAAGAGAGCTAATTCTAAATCCAGAATGGGTATTACAGTAGTGTTTCGTTGGACTTTACGCTGGTTGCAGAATTCTGGGAATTGATCCAGACAATTTAAAACTGTCAAATTAAGAAAGATTGCTCTAGAGAGGGACATTGTGAAGGACACCTCTTGCTCACTATCACCTGCAATGAGACACTCACTCACCCTATCACAAAGAAGTCCATTGAAATTGAAGAAAGCAAAGGATCTATGTTAATTAGTCTGGTTTTTTCCCCCCACACCCCATCCTCAGGGTTCCCTGATGAGCCTCAATCCTTTAAACGATTTCCATGTAAAAATGTACTGCACAGTACAGTCACAAACACAATGATTTTTCAGCTCCTGCAATCAGTGCAATCCAGCACGATTTTACGATGAGCTGTAGCTAAGAGGTCAAATGTCTTTTAGCTTTTAAGAAGATCAAGTTCATCTTTTCTTACTCTCATGCTTGGTTGATGTAAAAGCATTCTGGGCAGCCTTGCCTGGTTTCCTGTCATTCGTAGTTAGGTTAATCTCTTTCAGAAGTCAAGCCAGTGATGGGATTCAAAAACTTTTACCACCGGTTCGGTGGGCGTAGCTTGGTGGGCGTGCTTTGCACAGGGACAGAGGCATTCCAACTCACCTCCTGAAAGCCTGCACTCTCCCGGTTGCCTCAGCTGTTGCCTCAGCAGCTGCCGTGCGGCACTCTTCTTTCATAGGTTAACAGAGTTGGAGGTCATCTAGTCCAACCAGCTGCTCCAGCAGGAGAGTCTATTCCAAATATTAGCCTCTACCTAGGATCGAACTCACAGCCTCCTGATTGTGAGGCAAGAGCTCCACCTCTAGGCCACCGGAGCTTGTGCTTCAAAAGCAGAAGATAGAAGTGAGTATGGGAACCCGGGAGGGTGCGTGGGCCCAACAGCAGAGTGGTGGAGAGAACCAGTTCAGTCTCCGCTGCTCATCGCCGCTACTGGCTTGGCAGAACTGGGCCAAACCGGTAGCATACCACCAGTGGGTCAAGCAATACTAAGAAGGACAAGATAGACAAAAGGAGGATTGTATTGACCTTTTCAAACCTTTAATCAGATCTGTATTGGAATGAAGCATACTGAACAATATTATTTTAGGAATCTGGAAAAGTTTGAAACATAGAAGCAATTACAAGACCATGTGATTTATTCAGTTTTCTTAGAATATTGTTTTTATCTTGAGCTATATCCATTAGAAGCCATCTGGTGTAAAAACAACCTCATGGGACAATCTTGTTGTCACCCATATAAAATAGTATCTTGTATTGCTTTAAGCTTCAGTGAACAGAAAATTGAACATGCTAAAATAATACAGTTTGAAAAATGGTGATGGCTAACCTCTACCTAGTGTCTCACAGCAAAAATAGCATCTAAATGCACCAATGATTTACAAATATGTACAGTATATGATAGTTTGATATTAAGATTATCATTGTATTTTTAATGAAAATTAGAAGAAATTCCAAGTAACTATATTAAACATTTATAAAATTCTAACCTAATGATCTTCTGAAAACTATTGTATATATTCATAAAAGGAAAGAGAATGCCTCTTTACTTATATAATTTTCCTTAGTTAATGAAACAGAGTTATCCTGATCCATACTTAGATGTATGTTTTAAATCCATTTTATTTCAGTCAAATCTAGAAGAGTTAAGTGGAGGAGACTGAAAAGCACTTATCATCAAACATGTTTGTGGGTGCCTCAGTCTACTTTCCAAGTCTCTCCACTCCTTGTCAATGTTTGGATTCATCTTGGTGAAATGTAGCTTTCTTTCCTAAACCAAGGAAGCTTTGCAATAGCTTGACAATATTTCAATATAGTGCCACAAAGAATGTGTGTCAATCTCTGATTTCAGAAATACCTCCAAAAAAAGGCCAAGATTTTGCAGTGCTTTTCTCTGGAATCCAAAGAAAAACATCATGCCATTCTTCCATGTGAAGCTCTCAGGTGCCAATTTTCAGGGAAAAAATGTGCTGGTTTTAACATAATTACTGTAGAACTCCAGACATGTAAATGAGGACACACTTCATATACATATAACTATTTCTTATTTTCTGCCTGAGGTAGAGATTAGGGTTTATCCCGTTTCATACAGGGAAGACATTGTTTTTTCCCTCACAGAAAAATTAATACTGCATAAGCTTTTTATATTGAAAACTGGTCATATTTATAAAAAAAAATGAAATTGGAGAAGGAAAGGTCAGATCTTGCCTCAGGAGTGATAGTAACAGTTTGAAACTTACAGCTGATGTATTTCTGGCTCTTTAGAAAGCTGGTGCCTGATGTGCATGCTACACTCGCATAATTCATCGACTCAGAATCTGAAAATGTTGGCGTTAACAGTTCCATTTTAATGAACCTACTTCTTCATCTATGTCTGGTGAATTCTATCTTCAAATGAATGGAGGGAGGGAGGGAGGGTGAGAGAGACGCACAGCCAATTCAGGATGATATACCAATCAGGTTTTAAGCATCCTGGGGTTCTCTGTATATGGACAACAGTACAGTCCACCAGAAACTAAAGGGGATGTGCATGCATACAACTCGTATACACTACCAGGATAAACCGAAGGCTTCAAGGAAAAATTGTGTTGTCGCCATTAGCATACTTTACCAAATATTTCTTCCCAGTGCTTTGTACAGCCCTATTATTTGCTGTCCTGAAAAAAATAGAGCACACAGTGGCTAGAATCTGCTAAAATGAAAACTCTGCTTATCCTAGAAAATGATGGGTATTTTTTTTTAAAAATGGGAGAAATCTACATCATAACCATCAAAAATTTAGCAGTTAGTGGCAAGAATATTGAATATTTTGAAAGGTAAAAAGAAAGATGTAGGGTCCACATCAAGAAAAAAGATAGGAGCTTTACCAAGGAGGAATAACAGTGCTTAGCATTCTATCAAATCAAAACTAATCTTTGACTGTGAGTAATGAATAATTCCCAAAGGATTTGAATATTTCTCATTGCTTCCTTTCATAACTATTTTGTATTTAAATAGTTGGAGTTAGTTGTCAGAGAAAAGATGCTATATATATTTATTAGTGACTGGAAGCCTCTTATGGACTCTCTGCACAACAATGGGGAAAAAAAGAACTTGTGATTTGCCTACAAGAAAAAAGTGGTGGGATCACAAAATAGAGTAAATAACACAAAATGAATGAGCTAAATGCTCTGGGATTTTAGATTCAAACAGATAAGCACCAGATTTATCAATTGTCAATCAGATAGTGAATTTGACAATACCTGGAGACAGTAGAACAGAAGAAAAAGAACTGCAGGAAATCACAAAATACAAAGACCTGCAAAAAGAAATATGAATGTGGCAAAGAAAGCAAAAACAACAACAATGACAACAACAACAACAACAATAATAATAATCAAGGATAGTACCAATAATAATAAGGGCCTTGGGTATAATATCAAAACAATTGGAGCACCACTTGAACACCATTGGCATTGATAAATTCACTATCAGTCAATTGCAAAAGGGAACAGCTTTCATCCTTCGATTATATCTTTAACACTATCTGTTGTATATAGACATTTGCATACTCGTAATACAACGTTCCGATTGGACAATCACTGCCGCCTAGCGATTGGTGGTTAACAACGAATTATGATTGGCCGCCTAAAAGGCGGGAGGTTTAAAATGATGCCATTGGTTGCGAGCCGCGAGCAGCCGCTATAAAAGAGGCTGCCGTGGCTCGAGTTTAGTTGAAGTTATTGACAGTTAAATAAAGAGCTGAACTCAACTCCGGTCTCGAGTCTACTTTGTTCTGGTGATAGAACACTATCAAATATCCACATCTGCCTATCCCAGGTCTTTGGTAAGGATTCAATGGGTAGACAAAAATGCCAAACCCACTTTGAACATCTGGCTGACTATGCATTGATTAATAATAACAATAAAAACAACAACAATAACAACAACCCTGTATGCAATTTCAAAACATCTGAACACTTGAACACCATCAACATTGACAAAAATCACCCTGTCAATTGCAAAAAGCAGTTTTCTTCACACCAGTTTACATTCTACCACAATACCTTTAACAGTATCAAACCACATTAACAGCCTACCCCAGGTTCTTACAAAGGATTCAATGAGTAAATAAAAATGCTGAATCTAATCTAAATATCTGGCTGACTGTTTGACAAATCATCATAATGATAATGCTTTGGGTGTTTAAAGATGCCATTATTGTTCCCTATACCTGCATCTTTAGCAGAACCTAATGCAAAATTCATCCAGATGTGGTAACAATATCCCCCCTTTATTCCTTTGTGTCAGAGCCAGTTTAAAAAAAGGTGATAACCTTTTGGCCAGAGAGTAGTCTTTAGATTTTGCAATCTTTGCACTTTGTCCTCATCATCTCTAGGGCAAGCTAATGTGACGGTGAAGTAAAAAAAAGGGAAATTTGGATGAAAAAAGAATGAAGAAAGCTGTCTCAAAGACTCACAATCTGTCATACCTACCAATATAGGGTTCCTAAGAAACACAATTGCTCATTGTTGTTCCAATATGCCTTTCAGACACATTCAGAAGACTCATTTCCAGATATGTAAATCAGAGTTCAGATCAATAGCAAAGCAATCTCGAGTGCTTTTTAAAAGGAAGCAATTAATGAGTTGAGGAGGAACAAATATTTCAAGCAGGGCAGAATCGGGTGGAGGCTGGATCTGACCTTCTGAAATATATTTTCAGTATTGCAGGGAAGCAAATTAAATTTCCATTAAGCCCGTGTATATGCAAATAATAATATCCAACAACAAATATCCACTGCCAAGGGACTTTCCAGTTGTAATTGCTTTGTTTGCTAAAACCAGTAGTAGAACTGAAAAGCTGGGATATTGCAATCCAGCCACAATACACGTGGGACTTATTGGTTCTGGCCAGTGGGGGAAAATAATATAGGCGAACACTTGTATAAAAATGTTTTGCATAAAAACATACTTTCCCTAACCAAAACCAGTTATATCAATAAATCTGAAGCACAGATTGGAGTATAGTTTCTTTGGGACCATATTAGATCCACAAAAGCTGTTAGTTTCCTAACATTTAAGAGCAAATGCTTAATTATGTTACATTTATTGGGATTAATAAGAACTGGACCTTTTTCATTTAGAATGTTGTGAAGTTATAATTTTTTATTTTAAAACAAGTTTTATTAATTTTTAAAACACACAAATTATCATTATTCATTACATGTTTAAACCTTTTCCATTGTAAATTTAATGTCAGATAACTTATGATTCTATTTTAAACCATTTCCATATAATATACCAAAACCTCTTATTCAATTTCTCTTTACTTCTCTTTACTCTTATTCAATATCATTATTATTATTTCATCTGTTTCTTTCTGACTTAGTTACCATTATTCTCATTCTATATTTCTACAAGTTTTTACCAATTCTCCCCAAAAAATATATACACACAACACACAAAACATAAAAAAATCTTTTTGAAAGTAACTTGGACCCAGGTGTCTCTCTCTTCATGGACTTCAATTATATTCATGCTCATCTTACATATCATTACTTATTTTATTTACCATTCTAAGCCTTCTATATTAACTTCTCCACATATTTCACACTTCTTAATTCTACCTTAATTAATCATCTTAGTTTGAATCATTATATTTGTATCTTTTGTCCATTTTTATCATCCCTTTGTCTCATTCCTTATGAAAAAAAAAAAAAAATCAGTTTCTCCTGAAATCATTAATCAGAGTATGATGCCTTTCTATCTCCCCCTAAGTTAATCAAATTAATCTTTAAAATAATATCTAATACCCAATCAGATTTTGCTTGGTACATTCTATCTAACTAATACATCCAACACAATTAAGTGCATAATTAGACAATAAATCCAAATATTAAAAAAAAAATACTATAATAAAAATTTTATAATAACATCAATACCATAATTTTATTAAACTCTTTAATTAAAACAATATTCTAAACCTCTCCTATTATTAAGTTTTAAAGCCAATCATTTTTAAACATTTTAACATTTTAATCTCTTATCAACTCTTAAACCATTGCAATACTACCATCTCATCTTATGTACCTTGCAAAATCTTTTTTTTTAAAAAAAAAATTATACTTTATCCATTATCCATAAAAATTCCTTTTTTTCATTTAATTTCAAAACGTTGTAGCTTTTCTCCACCTTTTCCCTTTCTTTCTTCTCCCAACAAACCTTTCTACCCCCTTCTTCTAGCCTCTGCCTTACCGGCTTCCCTTCTCTGTCGATTCCTTTTCCCCTTTGTTTACTATCATCATATTGGTTTTGCACTTTATTTTTCCCTTTCTTAAATGTTTTTTTAGATCTTAAGTCCTTAAGTCCTTTAGTTTTCTTCTTTTCTCTTCTTTTCTTTTCTTTCTCTCTTCCTTCTTTCTGGATCAAATTCTGAGATTCATTAAAGATGGCTCCTTCCTTTCTTTCTTGTTCCTCTGCTGTCTTCATCTGTTGTAATGTTTCTTGATAATTAGTAAGCGCCATTTCTAAGAAAAGGAAAGCTTCTTCCACACCATCTTTACCATTTTTTTTGCTTGTTCATATTCTTTTCTTAGTTCCTCAACAGAAAGAGCCATTATAAATCTTTTCTTTTCTTTTCTCCTTCTTTCTTCTTACAACAACCAGAATATTCAAAAGAAAATAAAAAAGATAAAACAGTCCCAAAGTTATCAATCAGTCCAAACCAAGGCAGAGTTCTCACTTTCTCCTTCTGGGGTAATATCAATCAAAGAGAAAGAAAGTCCAAATCTGTTTAAAGTCTTATTACAATATATTCTAGTCTTCAAATCCTTAAGGCATCTGCTCCAACAAAGTCTTAGCATACAAATATTTTCTTTTTAATCCTCTCTCTTCCCACTCATCGCTTAAAACCAATTTCCACCTAAAAATAGGTTTCTTAATATCCAGTTATTTATTCCGTAGGAAAAGAGGGAAAGCTATCCTTTCAGCACCTTCAAACAGCCGCTTTTTCCTCTTCTGGCAGGTATTATTCAGAAAGTCATACTTTTCAGGAATTTTATTAAATATGTCTTAGAGTCCTAGGAGCCAAGAAAACTTTCTCCTCTCAATCACTTTCTCCACTTCCTCCTGCGCATTCTTACCCGGCTGCCAGCTTCTTTGTGGCGGCCATTACGGTTTCGCCGCTGCACCGTCCTGGGAAAAGGGGGTTCTGCCGGCCAGGAGAGGGGTCTGCAACACCCCCAGTCCCTTCTCCGGATCCCCTACCTTCAGCTGCCCCTGCAGTGGCAGCCTAGCTCCGCACTCCGTGTGGGTCGGAGCCCCAAAACGGCTAGCGCGGCAGGATCGCGCAGCTTCGCATAAATCCCTGCCGCCGCGGCCGACAAACCTGAAGTTCCCGTGAAGTTATAATTCTATGCATGGGTTTCCCTTTCTGAGAATTAAAATTTTGGGTGGTCATTTAAAATATTGCCTCATTTGGACAATGCAGCAACTCATGTAATATTAACCAATATTTCTTGTATATGAAGGCCTTCTTTATGATTGCACAGCATCCTATCCTAGGCCTGGAAAAATATCATGAAAAAACAATTAAGCACTCAACATGTCAGATATCATGAAATGTTAGATAACATGGTGAAATGCACAGATTATGTCTATTAAGGGGCAGGTGGTGTGATGGACTAAAGTGAAGTGTCAATTTCTAGGAAGGAATGATCACATTCCAAAGTGGGGAGTGAGACAAGAAACAATACAGCCCTGAGCTGGATTGGAGACAGAGGAAGAGATTTACCTAGAATCTGTCTGAGTATCTCTGCTAAAGTTAGAGTAGTATAGGTTTAAAAATGCT